>NC_080540.1:167281751-167605639 GCF_028640845.1 Ahaetulla prasina
CATTCCAGTTGGTCCAGAACATCAGGCTGGAGGAGAGAAGAAAACGAATTATAGAGGGAAAGGGCTACATAAGTTGAGAGAGGGAAAGCCAACGCCCTGGGCGGAGGGAGGTGGTTTCTCCTGGATCTCCAGTTGCTGGTATATTCCCTGCATTTGAGAAAGAGGATCTGGCTATGGCAATATATGATGCTACAGCACAACTAATCTAGGCTTCACTGCTGTAATCAGCTTCAGGTACTCTGAGCAGTATTTAGAATCTGATCTCAAACCATGACAGATATGCTCATGAAGGCTGTTTGTAATAGAGATTATACTTCTTTAAATTTTAAACTGAAGAATCGGCTGTTCACTTATATTCACTCAGTTTTAAGGTGCCCTGGTGGCGTAGTGATTAAAGTGCTGTATTGCAAGCTAACTCTGCCTACAGTCAGGAGTTCAATCCTAATGGGGCTCAAAATTAACTCAGCCTCACATCCTGCTGAGGTCAGTAAAATGAGGACCCAGTTTGTTGGGGGCCAATATGCTGAAGTTGTAAACTACCCAGAGAGTCCTGCAAAGGACTATAGAGCAGTATATAAGTCTAAGCGCTACTGCTATTACTATTTAAATAATGATGGTGGCCTTTAAAGTTCACGGCCTGAAATGCATTCAGTGGGCTAGTTCAGATATATGATTTAGTGACAGACACAGGCCTCAAATTAATATATCCCATTCCTATACCACCTTTAGCACAGCTATAAAGGGGAAATTGTAAAGATTCCCTTTGAATTTTAGCTAATTGGTTTATTATATTCAAACCTAAACTATGATTCATCTTACGTTACATTGGCTGAGCAAACCAGTAAGTTATAATTTGAAGATGGTTTGTTTTCAGTAATGCATAATCCAAAGTAACCACAATTTATCCAAGTGTACGATGTTAAGCAGAAATGAAATATTTTCCATTTCATCTGGAGATCCACGGAGAAAAGAATGCATATGCTGAAGGATTGCTTAGATAACACTATTCATTGCCAAATCCAACAATATTTCATGCCTTAAGCTTATCAAAGCAAGACTAATTCAGGAGCTCTTTAGCCATACAAGTGTGGAGCAGACAAGATAACCTTTCTTTAGTGGCAACTTTTATTTGGAAAATTCAGGAGTTGGATTTATTTATTTTTAAAGAATTTTAAATTTAAATTTAACACTTTGATTGGTTAACAATGCTGTTAAGGTGCTTGTTTTAATGGATTCAGGTCATTTTAAGGCTGTCCACTGACGTGAAATCCTTACAGGAAAGTAGTATGAAGAACAAACAAAAAAATAATCATCATCAAATGAACAAGGAAATAACTGAGTGTATGAATGAGCCCCATTGATTCTGAAGTGTTGTTTTTCAGTCACCCAAGGGATACTGGAACTTACTTCTGGCATTCGTCCAGCACAAAGGCTCGAGGATGGTCATCTCCGGACATGGTGATCACGGTTTCTCTTTCAAAAGCTCCCACACGTGTCTGGTTCACAGTATGCCGTGTAATGGTAGAAGTAGTGTAGCTTGTCCAGTATAAGGCGTCCCAGCCTCGGTGATAAGCCAATCCCTCAACAGAACCAACATCTGTTAAGAGAAAATGGGATGTGTTTGCTATTCAGTATGTCTGATGCCCAATTCGCACTTCTTTATTCTTGTTCTGAGCCACTGCTCGTTATTCTGAGCCCCTTTCTTATTTTGTCCTGATATTACCTCACAGTCCACCTCACTTTTCCCCAGGACAACTGACCCAACAAAACAGAAAACATCTGAAATGAACTACAGGTGGTTCTCGACTTACAACAGTTCATTTAGTGACCGTTCGAAGTTACAGTGGCACTGAAAAAGTGACTTATGACCACTTTTCACACTTATGACCGTTGTAACATCTTCACGGTCACGTGATTTACATTTGGATGCTTGACAACGGAGTCACATTTATGACCGTTGCAGTGTCCTGGAGTCACATGATCCCCTTTTGTGACCTTCTGACACGCAAAGTCAAAAGGGGAAACCAGGTTCTTTTTTTTTATTTTTAATTTGAATTTATATCCCGCCCTTCTCCGAAGACTCAGGGCAGCTTTCATTGTGTTAAGCAATAGTCTTCATCCATTTGTATATTATATACAAAGTCAACTTTTATTGCCCCCAACAATTTGGGTCCTCATTTTACCTACCTTATAAAGGATGGAAGGCTGAGTCAACCTTGGGCCTGGTGGGACTTGAACCTGCAGTAATCGCAGGCAGCTGTGTTAATAACAGACTGCATTAGCCTGTTGAGCCACCAGAGGCCCTGGTGTTGAGCCACCAGAGGTTCGCTTAACACCCATGTTACTAATTTAACAACTGCAGTGATTCGCTTAACAAAGCTGGCAAGAAAAATCGTAAAATGGGGCAAAACACATTTAACAAATTTCACGCTTAGCAACGTAAATGTTGGGCTCAATTGTGGTTGTAACTTGTGCACTACCTGTATCTGTATTGTCTGCTACCATGAAAGCTACCCTACCAGGGGTGAAATGCTCCCAGTTCAGACCGGATCAGCTGATCCGGTAGCAATGGCGGTGGGTGGTTCGGAGAACCGGTAGCAAAAATCCCTGCCCAATCCCCTCCCCTGCCCATGCCTAGTTGAGCTGCGCGATCGTCAAAGCCTTTTTTTTACTTTACCTTGAAAAAATGCCTTTAAAAGGTTAAAAAAAAGGCTCTGACGATCCCAGCTGGGCCTTTTTTAAAAAGCATTGCTTTTAAAAGTAAAAAAAAAAAGATTGTGTGCCACAGCTGATCACCCCGCCCCCAGCGTGCTGTTCTACTTACCACATGCCTCCTTTTGGTGTGCACTGCACATGCGCGCACAGCACACATGCACAGCCAGCAAACCGGTAGTAAACCGGTCCAGATTTCACCACTGTACCCTACCTAATTTCAGCAAATGGGAAGAATGATCTCTCATTTCCCTGCTGCTTGGTTCAAAAACTTGGTTTAGTTTTGTCCCCATCCTGAGAAACCTATGCCATTCTAATTATATGCCTGTGAGTCCTCAGAGAGGATTCTGATTATTTGTTGCTGCTTCTTTCTGTCTTTCATCTAAAATAAATGTGGGGGTTGAAATACATCATATATTTATATCTGTTTTTCCCCATTCTTCAAATGTAGCAGAGAAAATAAAGCTATCTTGATAAGCAATTTTCAGTGCATCTCAAAATGTAGAGCACAGAATATCCTAAATTTATAACAAGATAGATTCCAGAGATTTTGGATGAAGGCAGGAAGTGTGGCAAAAACTAGCTAGTTTTATCTCCTTGTTAACAATTTAGAAAGCCCATTGCACTAATTAACAAACACATAAAGAAATATATATGTATCTTTCATATACATCTTATACTGTATATGTATTTTTTTTAAAAATGCATAGTGGTCTTGACACTATAGACAACATACATCAAGAGGTTGAATATATGACATTGTCCTGGGGCTTTCTCAATCCTCAAAACAAATTCTAGCCACTTTAATATGGCTTTTGTTCTGACAATTTACTTATTAAATCAGCTGGCACAAACAGAACCTGCCTTTTATTGATTTACCAATTTTTTTAGCACAAATCAGTGATCTTATCTGAAATTTGAAAATTGCCATGAATTTCTTAGGGCCTCAGTTTCTTAACTGAGCACTTTAATTTGTATCAAAACAAGGAGATATTTCCCCCCCCTCTCGTTTACCTCTGGAAATTGAAAAATGCCTCAAGAAAAGGATTGTATATCTGCTAGGCCTTTTTCTTGTATTATTGTAGTCAATGGCCGTATGGGGATGGCTACTTCAGCATGCAATACCTGTACCTGTCTCCACATCTCACAGATGCCCTAAGCTGGCCATGCATCCTCAACCAAAGTGTACCCACCATATCCCTTCAAACCACAGCACTAGCCCAGTTAATACACTGCTTCTCAATTCAAGGCCAAATGACTCTGTAGTAATGGTCTTTGAGAGCTGTATGCAAAACATTTCATTTTAATGTATGCTAATTAGGGTACATTCAAAATGACAATAAAGTTATTCTAAGACACTCCTATTAACTGACTGACCCCCAAATCTAATTCAGGGGCCAAAAATCTTACTACCTTTCATTATAAAGTGGAGTCTCTGGTCACGACCATAATTCATTCCAGGATTTCGGTTGCAACCCGATTTGGTCGTGACCAGAAGCAAGACTGACTGCGCATGCGCATACAAAATAAATGTCACAGCAGGGAAAATCAACGCGGTAGGGAAAATTGATGTAGCTGTGTTTGATCGGCAGCCAAGGATGTGTTCGCGGACCAGAGTGAAACATTTAGCGGATTTTTTTGGTCAGCACCCGATTTAGTTGTGGTCAGAAGTGTTCGTGACCCAAGGTTCTACTGTAGTTGGAACAGTTTTTGGAACCCCTACAGTGGCCCATATTACACCACTGCTCGCAAGCTGCACTGGCTGTCAGTTTGCTTCGAGTGCAATTCAAGGTATTGGTTGTTACCTTTAAAGCCCTGCATGGCATGGGGCCAGGTTATTTGGAAAACTGTCTCAACCCCACTGGGACTGGCCCATCCCACATGCCCTTTGGAAATCTTGCCCTCTTGAGGTGAGATTGGCTTCCACCCTTCTGATCTGCTGCAAAAGCCTGAAGACCTGGCTCTGCCGGACAGCTTTGGGCCTCAAGAGAGGGGATCATCACACTGGAGGTGATTGTTGAATTAAAATGCAATCTCACTTTTCCTCTCATGCTTCCTGTTGCCCCATCTTTGAACTATAATTTTATTTTGATTCTGGTTTCTATTTTGATTGTTTTAGAAATATTTTATCTTTTATGGTTTTAATGGTGTCAGCCGCTCTGAGTCACTTTGAAATGAGGTGGGTGGCCAGGAAATCTAACAAACAAACATGGATGGGGAACCAGCGGCCATCTAGCTATTGCTGAAAGTCAGTGTCCTAGCAGGTTAGAATGGCAAAAGATGACAGAGGTGCTGTAGTTCACCCATATCTGGAAATAAATTCTTCCTCCATGTTTCCTTTCACTGGACCAACTGATTAATGGTGGAGAAACAACACTTGGAAAAGTCACTTGGCAGTTTCCCATCTAGGAATGCCGATATCAGGGTATCCCTCAAGTTAATAAACAGAAGAAAACTAATTGGTTCATCTCCGAATGAAATAAATCTATCATCTCTTAGTAGGCCCCAAGCCACAGTTTGAAAAAGCAAATGAGACACGCTGGGTACGAGCTTGATTTCCTTCCTTGCCAGCAGCCAACAAATGCCCATGAGCAGAGAAGGGTTTTAAATCTCATTAAAAGCATTGCTTTAATTTATACATACAACTCAATGCGCAAGTAAAGAAGAGGGATTCCTTTCGTTGGAAGCAGAACAGGGCACCCATATGAAAGAAACATGAGAAATCAACAAAAAAAATAAGAGAAATATCACCATGCCTTCCTCAGCACATTCCCAAAATTGTATACATGCATGAGCTGCTAGAAACAACATGATGTCCTGTGGCTCTAAATTTTGATACTTCAAAGAAACCTCTTAGAACTAATCTGTGGGCAGTGTTCATATTTAGTAATCCACTTGCCTGGTAGGGAGCTGGGTCACTCTGTGCTTGTATCCAGGAAGGTGAAGAAACACCCAAAGAATTATCCAAAGATAATTCTTGAAAGCACCTAGCAACCACTTAATGCAACACACAGTAGGGGGTTCCCAAACCTTTCACCATCACAACTTTTTAGTTTTTAGAAACATTTACGCCTCCTATTTCCTTACTCGCTTTTAATAGAAAAAAAAATCAACTCATAATTACAATTTAAAATAAACTTGACCTACATTTTTATTTCTAATGAAACTAAGCACAAATAGTTTTGCTTGTAACAAGGATTTAATGAAAATATAATTTCATTCCGTTACTAAGCTTGATTTTTCTTTTTAGCAATGTTAAAAAGCTTTATCTGTGGTATGCAGAAGAAAAAGGAAGAACAATGCATACCAGTTGTTGCCTAGTTTTCAATTAAATTGGAAAATACTTCGCCTACAATTCCCCCAAGCTTGAACTTCTGAAATTATCTTTTACACTTGAACTATGTTTTATATTGAATGCTTGTTGTTGCAATACCTCTGGCTGTGAAGTGACATTACTGGTTGGACTGAGTACTAATTTATGAATAATATTGCCAGAAAGGTTTTCTGGGAAACAACAGAAGAATTAATGTGCAAGGCAGACTGTGTGAAGCCCAATTTTGTTTTTTAAATCCTCCCTATAATGTTCAGGAATAGGAAAATGTTGGAAAAGGTGAAAAATGAACATTCTCTGCTTATGTTCAACTGGACTGTTTTTCTGTAAACATGTCAGAGGTGGTATTCAGCAGGTTCTGACCAGTTTTGGAGAACCGGTAGCGGAAATTTTGAGTAGTTCGGAGAACTGGTAAATACCACCTCTGACTGGCCCCGCTCCCCTCTATTCTTTGCCTCCTGAGTTCCAGCTGATCGGGAGGAAATGGGGATTTTGCAGTAACCTTCCCCTGAAGTGGAGAAAGAATGGGGATTTTACAGTATCTTTCTCCTGGAGTGGGGCGGGAATGGAGATTTTACAGTATCCTTCCCCTGCCCACCAAGCCACGCCCACAAAACAGGTAGTAAAATTTTTTGAATCCCACCACTGAAACACATGTATGGCAAAAAGATCTGCAAAGTCTTGCATTAACAAAAATTTACAGCCCTTTATAGGTAGTTTACAGATTAAGCATATTGCCCCCAACAATCCGAATCCTCATTTACTGACCTTGGAAGGATGGAAATGCCAAAGTTGTCAAATCACATAATTTATAAAGTTTTTAGCGCCAAATGCCTGTCTGGGTATGAAGCAGTAAGCTGTCATTACTGTTGTTGTTTTTTTTCCTTTCACCTATTTAAAAATTCAGCTTGAGCTTAGTATGCTACCCATGATATACTTTTTAAATAGATTTGCTGAATGTTCTCTAAAGCCAGCTCTCACGTCTAGTCTAACACACAATCCTTATACACATGTACAACTTACATTGCTTGAAAGTGGCTTGGGCTTCCCTCCCAAGTTCCCCTAGCCATCCGAAAGGGTGATCTGACTTGTTAGGCATACAGCAACTCAAAAGGAAATTTGGAATTTCCCAATAAGAATAGGATCGTTATTTAAGATTGAGAATCTCCATAGACAATAAGAATGGGAGGCTCTTGACACGTTCCTCAAAGTCATTTAGTTGAATCCAGTGGTGGGATTCAAACAATTTAACAACCGGTTCTCTGCCCTAATGATTTCTTTCAACAACCAGTTTACCAAACTGCTCAGAAAGTTAACAACCGGTTCTCCCGTAGTGGTGCGAAATGGCTGAATCCCACCACTGGTTGAATCCTTCCAGCAGACTGCCAGTCTAGGAGTGGTGAGGGAAAGTTTTGATTTCTAATTCCTTATAGAATTTGAACTCAGAAAGATATTTATTGCTTAATTTATTCTGCTTCTCAACCATCCTTTCTTTTTTTTATTGAAAGAGTTTTAAAAAACAAAAACATTTTCCCCCTTTTTCCCCCCTCCCTCCCAACCCCCCAACCCCCCCCCGGCTTCCCGGGTCAATCACAAGGTATTGTTATACATAAACCAAACATAGAATAAAATTTTCCCTTCCAATCCAAATAACCACATCCAAAGCTTTTCATCTCCCTACCCCCTCCCCATTACATAAAATAACTTTCTAATTATTCGAAGGCAATCTGATATTTCTTAATCTGATATCTGTTTTGTAGATAATCAATCCATTTTTTCCATTCAATTAAATATCTTTCCTGCGTATTGTCTTTTAAAAACGCTGAGATTTTAGCCATCTCCGCCAAATTAATAACTTTCAGTATCCATTCTTCTATTGTAGGTATCTCTTCTTTCTTCCAGTATTGTCCAATCAACAGTCTTGCTACTGTTATTAAATTCAGAATCAATTTAGTCTAACCATCCTTTCTTTATACTTGTTCTGAGACAGTCAGCTCATTTTTCTGAGCCTCTTTCTTATCTTTTCTGATATTGCCTTCAGGCTAGTAACCACAATCAATCAAATCAGTTTTTGAGTGCTTTCCCCCCAGTACAATTGATCTATCAAAGCAAAGGTTTGCCTAGTGAGATCTTTTGCTTTAGTATGTATTTTATTAGGGATTCAATCCCAAAGAATAGTTCCACCAAGGCCTATTATCTACCTGGTATCCATCCTGAGGGCAAACTCCCAAAGAATCTGGCATAATTGCACAACATAGGAATAATCCTAAAACTCCAATGATCGTTTTCTAAGGAGTCTGGTATGCCCACAGCTATTTTACAGAAGATACAATTAAACAGGGAGAAGGACCAATGGAGCTTTCTTCACACCTTTGAGGAAATTCAACATTTGGCATTCAACACAAATACCCCAAACTGGCAAGAATCAGCATATAATCCTGGCCACAAAAAGGCACAACCAATATGGATATATGTATATTAATGCCAGAATACGGTATGACTGATTCTTATTCGGGATCTGCATTCCCTGAAAATCACCGTAATCTAGGGCTATGTTTACCAGATTCTTACAGCATGTCATTCTTCTAAGTGATCATGTTTTCCCTGGCAAAAGACTCTTTGGAATATATATTCTGTGGAAGGGAATCAAGTGCCTAGGATTCACCCATATTTTCAAGAGAGATTCCATTCAGATTCTATTCCTTTTCTTGAATTGCTCTTGATATACAGAGTCTGCTCATTTTTTTAGTTTTGGGTGTTGAACGTCCTAGTCTTCCCAAGAATCTCATTCAGAATTCCCTGGGGATCAGGTACTGTATTTTTTGGACTATGAGACGCACCGGTGTATAAAACGCACCAAGATTTCGACGAGGTAAGCAAGAAAAAAAAGGTTTTGCCCTCCCCGGTCCCAAGGAGCACTCTGCAGGCCTCCCAATCCCTCTGTGCCTCCAATTTGTCACAAAAACGGGGGCATTTTTACCATCCCCAGCCCACAGGAGCACTCCGCAGGCCTCCCAAAGCCTCCGCGTGCCAGTTTTTCACAAAAATGGAACGTGCAGGGCGGAGCTTCAGGAGGCCAGAAATGGCTGTATTCAATGTATAAAATGCACCAACATTTCCACCCTCTTTTAGGGGGGGGGGGGAGAAGTGTGTCTTATAACTCTGAAAAGTACAATAGTTCATTCCACAGTCATTGGGTCTGGAATCATGTTCCCTGCTCAAACTGGGAAAGTCTTATCCCTGGATAAAGTCATAAAGCAATTCAGAAGTCATCCTACCCACAGAAAAAGGCTCGTTCCTCCCCCTACTCCCTCCCAACTTCCACTGGGACTTTAGCTACAGTGGAAGCCCGGGGGGGGGGAGGAAAGGGGGGGGAATGATACATGGATTGGTTATTAATGTACAGTAATGATTGAAGATATGAAATTAAAATTTGAAATGATATTGGGGCTGCCCAACTGCCATTTCAGAAAGAAAGGGAGAGAGGAGTAGAAGGAGGGAAGAAAGTAGGTAGGAAAGAGTTGAGAAGGAGGAGGGGAGTAAGAAGGTTAGAAAGGGTGGAAGAAGGGAGGAGTGGAGAAGGAGGAGAGGAAGTAGTAAAGTGAAGGAGATGAAGGAGGGGAAAGTAGTAGAGGGAGGTTGTGAAGAAAGGAAGTGGCAGTCGGGCAGGCCTGAATCAGCAATAAATAAAAATTAATGATTAATGATGGATAACAGTTTGTACATAAATATGATGTTGGAAAATGGAAATAAAAAATTTTTATAAAAAAAAACCAGTGGTGAAATCCAATTTTTTATTTTACTACTGGTTCGGTGGGTGTGGCTTGGTGGGCGTGGTTTGGTAGACATGGCAGGGGAAGAATACTGCAAAATCCCCATTCCCTCCCCCACTCTGGGCCAGCCAAAGGTGGTATTTGCCGGTTCTCTGAACTGCTCAAAATTTCCGCTATCGGTTCTCCAGAACCTGTCAGAACCTGTTGGATTTCGCCCCTGGAATAATAATAATAATAATAAAAATAATAATAATAATAATAATAATAATAATAATAATAATAATAATATTTTAATTTGTATACCGCCCTTCTCCCGAAGGACTCAGGGCGGTGAACAGGCAGATAAAATATAAATACACACAATAATTTAAAAACAACCCTTAAAAAACTAATTGAAATGCCCAAAACGTTAAAAAACATACTCCCCTGTAAAATAACACAATTTTAAAAACCCATCCAATAAAAATAAAAATCAGGCTAGTCCAGCCATATGAAATAAATAAGTTTTAAGTTCGCGAAAGGTCCTAAGGTCAGGTAATTGTCAAGTCCGAGGGAAGTTCGTTCCACAGGGTCGGAGCTCCCACAGAGAAGGCCCTCCCCTGGGGCCCGCCAGTCGACACTGTTTGGCTGACGGCACCCTGAGGAGTCCCTCTCTGTGGGAGCGTATTGGACGATGGGAGATAGAAGCCGGCAGTAGGCGGTCCCGTAGATAGCCCGGTCCTAAGCTATGGAGCGCTTTAAAGGTGGTAACCAATACCTTGAAGCGCACCCGGAAAACAACAGGTAGCCAGTGCAGTCTGCGCAGGAGAGGTGTTATGTGGGAGCCCGAGACGCCCTCAATAACCAGCGCAGCCGCGTTCTGAACTAGCTGAAGTCTCCGGTGCTCTTCAAGGAGCCCCATGTAGAGAGCATTGCAGTAGTCCAGGCGAGAGGTAACAAGGGCATGAGTGACTGTGCATAAGGCATCCCGGTCCAGGAAGGGCGCAACTGGCGGATCAGGCGAACCTGATAAAATGCTCTCCTGGAGACGGTCGCCAAATGGTCTTCAAAGGACAACCGCCATCCAGGAGCACGCCCAAGTTGCGTACCTTCTCCATCGGGCCAATGATTCACCCCCGACAGACAGCCGCATCTGCAGCTGACTGTACCGAGGTGCCGGCATCCACAGCCACTCCGTCTTGGAGGGATTAAGTTTGAGCCTGTTCCTCCCCATCCAGACCCGTACGGCTTCCAGACACCGGGACAACACTTCGACAGCTTCACTGGGGTGGCCCGGGGTGGAAAAGTACAGCTGGGTGTCATCAGCGTACAGTTGGTATCTCACCCCAAAGCCACTGATGATCTCACCCAGCGGCTTCATATAGATGTTGAACAGGAGGGGTGAGAGAATCGACCCCTGCGGCACCCCACACATGAGGCACCTTGAGTCGATCTCTGCCCCCTGTCAACACCGTCTGCGTCCGATCAGAGAGGTAGGAGAGAACCACCGATAAGCGGTGCCTCCACTCCCAACCCCTCCAACGGCGCAGCAGGATCCCATGGTCGATGGTATCACAAGCCGCTGAGAGGTCTACTAGGACCAGGTCAGAGGAATAACCCCTATCCCTGGCCCACCAGAGATCATCCACCAGCGACCAAAGCTGTCTCCGTACTGTATCCGGGCGGAAGCGGACTGGAGCAGGTCTAGATAGACAGCTTCATCCAGGTACTGGGGTAGCTGACATGCCACCACACTCTCTACAACCTTCGCCGTGGCGAAGATTGGAGACTGGCGATAGTTCCTAAAACAGCTGGGTCCAGGAAGGCTTCTTGAGGAGGGGTCTCACCACAGCCTCTTTCAAGGCCGCGGGAAAGACCCCCTCCCGCAGAGAAGCATTTGTAATCCCCTGGAGCCAGCCTCGTGTCACCTCCTGAGTAGCCAGGACTAACCAGGAGGGGCACGGCTCCAGTAAACACGGGGTGGCGTTCAGCCTGCCCAGCAACCTGTCCATGTCCTCGGGAGTCACAGGATCAAAGTCATCCCAAACCACCTCAACAAGACGGGCCTCGGAACCCTCGCCTGGATCTACCCAATTTTGATCCAATCCGTCCCAAAGCTGAACGATTTTGTCGTATAGATAACCGTTAAACTCCTCGGCACGCCCTTGTAGGGGGTCCTCCCGCCCCTCCTGTTGGAGGAGCGAGCGGATCACCCGAAACAGGGTGGCCGGGCGGTTATCTGCCGACGCAATGAGGGAGGAAACGTAGGAACGCTTCGCAACCCTCATTGCCACTAGGTAGGTCCTACTATAGGACCTAACTAGTGTCCGGTCAGCCTCAGAGCGGCTGGATCTCCAGGCACTCTCTAGGCGTCTTCTCCGGCGCTTCATCTCCCTCAGCTCCTCGGAGAACCAAGGAGCTGGTTGAGACCGACGCCGGGTCAGAGGCCGCAAAGGCACGACACGGTCCAAAGCTCCAGCCGCGGCCCGTTCCCAGGCCGCAACTAGCTCTTCAGTCGAGTCGTGGGACAGGTGTTCGGGGAACGGCCCAAGCTCCCTCAGGGACCTCTCCGGGTCCATCAGGCACCTGGGACGGAACCAACGCATTGGTTCCGTCTCCCTGCGATGGTGGGTAGCGGTCAGAAAGTCTAGACGAAGGAGAAAATGATCTGACCATGACAAAGGTTCCACAACTAAATCATTTAAAACCAGATCATTAAACCACTGGCCAGAGATAAAAATCAGGTCTAGGGTACCTCCCCCGACGTGGGTAGGGCCGTCAATTAACTGAATCAGGTCCATGGCCGTCATGGAAGCCATGAACTCCTGAGCTGTCGAGGATGCTACGCCGGCTGATGGCAAATTGAAATCCCCCATGACCAGCAGTCTGGGGGTCTCAACTGCCAACCCGGCCAGCAACTCCAACAACTCAGGCAGGGCTGTAGTCACGCAGCAAGGAGCCAGGTACGTGATCAGCAAGCCCACCTGAGTTCTACGACCCCACTTCACGAAGAGGGATTCACACCCAGCTATCTGAGGCACAGTGGTCTCCCTCGGCTCCAGACTCTCCTTGATGATAACCGCCACCCCTCCACCCCTACCCTGGGCCCTCGGCTGATGGAATGCTCGGAAGCCTGGTGGGCACATCTCCACTAGGGGAACCCCCCCTTCGGTGCCCAACCAGGTCTCCGTGCGCCCATAACGTCCGCGGTCCCTTCCTGAATAAGATCTGAAATCAGGGGCTTTATCAACCGTGGACCTGGCATTACATAACATCAGCCGGAGGCCCAGGTCCCGATTATCCTGGCCACTCGGGTCACGGGAAATTTCTGGGGGGCCGGAGCACGCAATCGCTCGTAAACAGCGAGGGCGAGCCCCCGAAACCTGATGTGGCCCCCCCCTTCCGTCATATCTGCCTCTCCCACTTACCGTAGTAATAGCTCGACCCTGACAAACTGGAACGACACCCCTCGCCATAACCCCAGGACCTATTAAGTTACCGCCGCGAACACATGGTGGACCTAGCCCCTTCCCTGACGGGCCCATCCACCCCCCAGAACCAAACCCGTCAGTTTCCCTCCCCCCCTTAAAATTCCCCTTAAAACTCCCTGGTAAAAAACGATTAAAACAGTTCATTAAAAATCCCCTAAGCCTCCTAGATTTCGCATGCCAACTCTCAGGGTTCCAAAACCCGTCCTCGAGATGTGCCCTCGATAGCGTGGAGGGCCAGACCTGCGAGAGAGGGGAATCTCGCAGGGCAAGAAGGTCCGCAGTTGAAAATCTTCGCATCAATAAAAATACAGTACAGTCAGCAGTCCATCCAAGCCGGTCAAGATGGCAGAATGTCATCAGAATGTCAGAGTTACTTCATAAAGTCCCCCCTACTTCTACAGCCATTGACTTCATAGAGTTTGGAAAGGCAAACAGAAGAACAGAACAAACAAAAAAAACATGTTTGATGAATATGAATGGAATTCTTTTCTGTTCAAATGCAGGAAGTTAGGAATCAGTGTATTGTCTGAATGCTGACAAGCTTTTCCTTCCAAAAGAGCCCAAGTTATTGTCAGCTCAGTGTCTGTTCTAAAGATGAAACCAGATGTCACTAATGAAAGAACTGTTGTGCGACATTAGTTACTCTTTCTCTGCTCAGGCCAATGGTAAAAGAACAAAGCAAAACATAGCACTGCATGATAACAACATGTCATGCATTGTGTTATAACAAATGTCATCTGGAGGAGATACGGAGTAGAGATAATTCTATGTCTCTTGCAGTATCTAAGTGTTCCTGGGGACAAGAAAGTATTACTATACCGTTTAATTCTTTTCCCTAATGGTAAATTATTTGGCAACACATAGTCAAGAGCAGTCTGATTTATAACAACTGTCAAAATCCCACAAAAGTATAGATATGCTTTCTTCCCGTCTAACAGACTAAAACATCAAGAGAGATAGGAGGCCACTCAGGTCACCACTCAGCTCCTCCTCCAGGTAATAACTGTTCCTTGTGGGGGTGACGGGGACTTTAGAAGAAGGTCACATTTTATTCACATATTCCATTGTTTCTGAAAATGTTGCAATGGTTTCTATGGTGATAGACACTGCACATTTTTAGAAGAGAATGTATAAGGATTTTTTTTGCATATTAAGTAAGAAATCAGAATGTAATCTACATAATGAGTTAAAGGATGTGTATACCTTCTCTCCATCCTCCAGGTCAAAGTATCTAGATCTGCGTATCATCCACTAATTTAATTCAGATGAGAATAAGATTGGAACGGTTGTCAAAAGGGCAGAATTAAAGAAACTTTTATTTCAACAGACTAGCCTGCAGTCAGAAGAGGAAAACAAACTCACCGTATTTTCGGACTCTTAAGATGCTCTGAACTATAAGACGCACATAGCTTTTGGGGAGGGGGGAAAAAAAAATCTGCCTCTGCCTCCCAGCAATTTACTTCCTTGCAGCAAACAGCCTGGTCAGCACAGCCTGATTTAGCATGATCAGCTGATTGGTGATTGGATTGGCCTCCTGGAATACTGCCTATCAGCTGTTCCAGGCTGTGGGGATCCCCACCGCCCATTGGCACTGTCGTTGCCCATCGCCCCTGCCGCCTATTGCTGCCTCCGCGCCCCCCATTTTCAGCATCTGCCTGTCCCATTTTTGGCCCGTTCCAGGCAGCGGAGATAGCCTGGAACAGGCCACAAATGGGATGCGCAGAGGCCAAAAAAAGGGCCTGAGGAGACAGAAAACAGGACGTGCGGAGGTAGAAGAAGGAGCGCATGGAGGTGGTGATAGGTGGCGGCAGCGATGGGCGGTAATGGTGGCAGCAATCCCTACAGCCTGGAACAGATGATAGGCAATATTGCGGGAGGCCGATCCAAGGGCCTCTGTGGCTCAGACTGGTAAGACAGTCTGTTATTAACACAGCTGCTTGCAATTACTGCAGGTTCTAGTCCCACCAGGCCCAAGGTTGACTCAGCCTTCCATCCTTTATAAGGTAGGTAAAATGAGGACCCAGATTGTTGGGGGCAATAAGTTGACTTTGTATATAAATATACAAATAGGATGAAGACTATTGCTAACATAGTGTAAGCCGCCCTGAGTCTTCGGAGAAGGGCGGAATATAAATGCAAATAAAATAAAAAAAAGCTGCCAATCAGCTGCTTGTGCTAAATCAGGCTGTGCTGAAGCTGCCAGGCTGTTTGCTGTTTGCTGCAAGGAGGTAAATTACTGGGAGGCAGAGGCCAAAGGGAGGGGGCCGACAGGTGGGTGGGGCTTTGGCAACATTAGTTGTATAAGACGCACAGACATTTAGAAGTGCATCTTAAATATGGGCCTCTGGTGGCTCAACAGACTAATGCAGTCTGTTATTAACAGCAGCTGCTTGCAATTACTGCAGGTTCAAGTCCCACCAGGCCCAAGGTTGACTCAGCCTTCCATCCTTTATAAGGTAGATAAAATGAGGACCCAGATTGTTGGGGGCAATAAAAGTTGACTTTGTATATAATATACAAATGGATGAAGACTATTGCTTAACACAGTGTAAGCCGCCCTGAGTCTTCGGAGAAGGGCGGGATGTAAATACAAATTTAAAAAAAACACCAAAAAATACGGTATTTTATGGCTGAGACAAATTACAGGTGTACTGTATACTTCAATGTGTACTGTATACTTCAACCTCGATATATGGATTATTTTTTTCTGCATTTTGAACAAATCATGAAGACACATCAGCTAGGATAATGATACAAATGCCAAAACAAACTATGGCCAGGTTTTTGCCTCATGAAATGTCCATGACAGTGGAGTGATGTAATCCATTTACAGTTGCACGCTAGAGTCTTCATGAACAACACACTACATTCCAGAAGTACTAACTAGGCTGTGTTTCAGGAAGGACAAAACTGGGAATGTATTTGTTTAGGCCACAACAAAACCCACTGGGATCTTGGGGTGATTTTATAAGGCAGATAAGGCAAGGCTGATGAGAGTTGCCACTTCTCTCCCCTTTCTCCTAAACAGCTGCCAGAGTGGTATATTCCACTGGCCCACTAACCCGTTCTTTTTAGTCCTTTCTTTCCCTCCCCTTAACTACATCACTGCTAGTATTCCTAAATTGCATACCCACTGGCCCAGATTTTCTCTAATCTGCTGTTTTCCTGGCTTTTCCTATTCTTCCCTTACCGCCAAAACATGAATCTCATTGTGGTCTTTATCCAAAACAAAACAGACATGTTTCACTCTGTATCTACACCATGCATACATGTTTGCTTTGGACATTAAGATCAGCTGGTCGGTATAAGGATCACTTCATTCATCCCACTTTCTTCCTACAGCTGAATTGCAGCAGCTGCTCCCTGTTAGTGAACCAATCTGGAAGATGCAACAATTTCAGTGAAGCCCAAAGTGAACAGAAGCTAGACAGAAATTCCATCAATCAGAAGGAAGGAAAGTTGCATGACTATATTCTCAAATATACCTATTTCAGGAACCATTCCAACTACTGAGAGAAAATCTAGTGAGCTAGCCTTCATAAATTCTCCCGAATGCAGAGACTTACAATAGTCATTTAATATCCTGGAATTTTGGCTTTTAATAAAAGTGATCTGCTTCAATGCCTCAGCAGATGCCACTGCAGATCCTGCAGCCCACACAAAAATAATCTTCCCCTGTAATTGCTGTTCTGAGAGTTTCTCTTTGTAGTGAACACATTTATTTCTGGAGCTTTCCTCCAATCGGATTGCCACTTTGGTGGAAGCAGCCAGAAAATAAAAAGAGTGGGAGAGTAACTTACTTTCAACTATAGTCCTTCGCCCAGTTCCATCATCGTTGATTTGCTGGATGTTGCCAAAGTGAATGTCACTGTAGAAGATGCGGTTGCTGCCCTTGCTGCCATAGCGATAATCAAAGGCCAAGGCAATGACGTTTTTCATGTGCTCACTGTCTTCAAAAGGCTTAATGGGCGCGTTGAGATTGTTCTCATCGGATAAGTGAATACTTTTGAGAATGGTCCGTTCTGAATAGAGCAGGTACCCATCGTAGTCACGGCAGCTTACGCTGTCCTCTGAGAGCATTCCGTGGGCACAGGCACATGTCCGCTGACCTCCTCCTCGATACAGACACAATTGCTGACAATCGCCATTATTCAGCGCGCACACATTGGTACCTGTAGAAAAGGGATACAAGAAAAATTAGCCAGCATTAGGTTGGTTTACAACCTGTTTCTACGTCTCAGGTGGTTTTAATTCAGGTAACAAATTCCACCTTCATTGCCCATACTGCCATTGTGTGTGCAGGATTCTTCACATACCCTTTTGCCTGGCTCTGTTGAACACCTTGATGTCCTTCAGCTGCACTCCTATTCCTGTGCGTAGAGACACAATCTCTGATGCATTGTCCTTGCTGCCCCTCTTAATGGATCCATTTGCATGAGTCCTAGAAGGAGGCACAATTAAGCATGCATCTATGAGATATTCTACTCTACCAGCATAGCTCTTACATAGCAATACACAATGAGGAAACTATTGTTTACAACACTGTGACACAAATCTTCAGTTCATACACATGCTTAAACGGGCATGCAGTCTGATATATTACTTATCTTACACACAAATATTATACATAATCCATCCACACTTCACCTCAATTAACAGATCTAAAACTGGACATATGCACATGTATATCTGTAAAAGCATATTTCCCCTTCAAAAGACCGAATAGGTTTGCATGGAAGGGGTTTGAGAAAGATGTAACAATATAAATCCATAATGAATCTAGTTTATCCGAACATGGAAGAAATGCAGTTGCTTGCAAAACGCTACCAGAATATGAGCCAGAGCCCTGAGACACAAACCTGTCACTCCAGTAGACATAATCCTCAAAGACAGATACTGAGAACATATCCATGTTGTTATTGGATAGGACAACTTCCCTCTTATCACCGGTCTCTAGGTCTATGCGTTCAATCTTATCTGTTCGGGCATCACACCAGTAAAGCTTCCCGTCCTAAAAGAGACCCAGATGACAATCCATCTTGCAAATTATATGTCATAACTGAGGATACCAAAGTGAATATAAAATATAAAACCGTTTATCATTTCCCCTAAGCTCAAATCATATCCTAGCAAGGAAATAAATGGACATATGAACTGCTGTCACTCCAGTGGGATGGAGATTATTTAAAGCCATGAAAGATCGGCAGAACTGAACAGGACTCCAACTCAGCAGATGACATTACTAGGTTCTTTTCTTAACACAAACAAATGCTTGGCAATCGTGGTGAATATCTGTATCTCAGATGTAGGATGAGAGTAAAGGTTCGTTCTCCAAGCTTGTGGATTGGTTTCCTAACATTTCATTACCAGGCTGCATAACAGCCTTCAGCAACAAACAAATTTGTTCAACAAACAAATGCTTTGAACAAAATAGGATTTTGCTGGATTGCATAATTATCATGGATGACTTTTAACTTACCATGACGCTGAATTATGTTTCTGCATTAAAGCACATAATCCTATTTCTTTGCTGTTATTCTAAGGGTACAATGGGGCAAGGCATTCCTAAAGTTCTCAATGTGCCACTTATTTCTCAACTATGATTTTTGGTTGGACAGACAGGCATCATTGTGTCTAACGCCCACAGCTTCAGGACCTTACTTCATAATCAACAGAAATCCCGTTGGGCCAGCTGATGCTGGTGTTGATGAGGACCACGCGCTCTGTTCCATCCAGCCGAGAACGTTCAATGCGAGGGTATTGGCCCCACTCTGTCCAAAAAAGGTATCTGAAAGAGTGGACACGGACAAGCCCCAGGACAGTTAATGTATCACGTGTTTAGCCACAATTGCCACTAGTTTGCAATGATTAATGGTAGCGCAAAAAAAAAAAAGGAATAAAGCAAAAAGTCAACCCAATATCCATGCAAGATCTAGGAATGGCCTTTTCCAATTGGATGGTCTTTAAAGCAGTGGGATGACTATTCCAAGAACTGGGAGTCTTACCTTTCCCCAATTCCAATTAATCATCGTTCAAATGCCTCAAATAGGCTCCCAACCTGTTTCTATTATGACCAGTCTAAGAAATTGCGCTCAATGTAAAGGAATCTTACCCTTTCTCTGGGTGTACTGTAATGGCACGTGGCTTATCCAATCCTTGTGAAATCACTACATAGCGGAATGAACCATTGAGCCTGGCGACTTCAATGACATCAAAGCCCTGGTCTGTCCAATAGATGTTTCCTGGAGGGAAAGAGATACAAGGCTAGGACTTAATGGGTTGCTCCTCTTTTTGTTTCTCATGAGAAGGAGGGTTTCCTTCCCACGCTCAGTTGCTCATCTATGCAGCCACACCTGCAATCCAGTCCACGGCAATCCCTTCCACTCGGCCAATGCCATTGGTCACAACATCCTCTCGCCAAGTCTGGTCCCGTTTGGCTCGACTGATTGTGCTCATACCCATGTCCACCCAATAGATTGTATCATTATCTGAAGGAGAGAAAAATACATATGGGAGATGGAAAGAGGAGGTTTGGTGTGATTCTGTGCAATGAACAACTCTTATCTGAGTCACCTGATAATCCCCAAATCAGTTCCTGGGTTCCGCAAACCCATTTCTTTTCGGCACCTGACAGTACATTTAAATCAGTTCAAGCAGAGTAGCAGCTTTAGTGGGCCTCTAACACCATAAACAAAACATATTGAGGAAAGTGCACAATCCTAGGTTTGAAGAAGTTAAACTTTAATTCTGTCGTAAAATTCTAGTACAATGTACACTGATAATTTATCTAACTAGCTGCAGTATTAATTAGTATTATGCATATCATTCTAAGAATACTTTGGAGCATGAGACACACTTAATAACTGCTTAATACATGGTTCTTTTTTTTTTATTGAAAAAGTTTTACAACAACAATTAAATTTTTTCCCCTCCCCTCCCCCCTCCCCCACCTTCCCCCCTCCCTCCAAAACCCCCCTCCCCCCCCCGACTTTGCCGAGCAAACACAAGGTATAGTTCAATAAACAAACAGTCAAATACTCTGGTTTCTCTTCAGATTGTATAAATCTTTCACCTTTTACTTAATACACGGTTCTTAATAAGTATACCGTAGTTGTTTCAAGGCTAAGACTTTGTCCTCATCAAGAAACACATCTCTCGAAATAGTTCTGTTTCTTTTTGCATACATTTACCATTTTAGTACTAAATTTCTTCTGTTCAATATGTGTTCTTCCCTGAATTAAAGTGAATGAAGCACGAGTTTGTTCACATCTGTTTTTGTAATTTCTTTGGAAATGTATTGTGTAACAGCAAACTGACTTCTGGGTAGTGAATCAGAATAGATTTCAAGTAGAAGCTCAAAGCGGAACACTAAAAAAAAATGGCTAGTGAAGGAAGGGCATTAAGTTAATCTTGACCTGTTTATGCCCATATCAACTGTTTCTTCTCCACTAAGGAAATGAGTTTCTGGCATCAACCATAATTTAGGATTGGCTTCAAGACTGTGCCGGTTTTGGTTTATCTCTTAAATATAAATAACTTGTTTGGTTACCGAAGACATTTTTAACCAGAGAGGAGATGAATTATAGTGATCTCTGATTTCCTCACATGAGTTTTGTGGCTTGATTTTTCTCTAATATGAGGATACGGAATACACTGTATACTCTGATACCTCAATAGTTACACACTGTTGTTGTTTTGGCAACCAATCAAATTAACCATCATCTCTTTACAGAAAATCAAGACTAAGAATTGCAATTAGCCCAATTTCCCCATCAGCTATAATGTCTTCCATCAATGCAACTTCTTTATCCTTCTTCAGAGGGCTGTTCCTCCAACTGAGAATCCCAAGAGGGATAACCTGTTGCAGGTATTTGCCACCTACCAGCATGGAAATCAATGCCAACAGCCAGTGAAGTCCCAGAGACTGGCACCAGTGCATCAGACTTGTCATTGGGATCCAATGGGATGCCGCGGATGCCCTCATGTACCGAGTAGAGGAGGAAAGAGCCAACACCTGCATGGGAAACGGAAACAGTCACAAGCTTAAAAAGTTTATCAGAAGGATAAAGAGATACAAGAAACCTTTATAAGCTAGTAGTCTAAGGTTCTATTCTGAGCAACTAACCTCAAAAGAATTTCAGTCTACACAGCTGGCCTAAACACCTGCCAGGAGAATTCCAGACTCAAACAATTCTTCCCTAACTTGGATCTGTCCAAGTTGTTTTGCTCTATAACTCCCTGAGTTCCTGCCAATAGGCTGGAAAAAAGTGAAATAGGCAATATTTCATTAATGACAACAATCCTTAACCAACAGCTGGGGTTGTGAGACGACAATCCACACAAATTTTTGTTACAATCAAGAAGTGACCAAGGGATCATGGCCTGTTTCAAGCTTCTTGAATATAGCAGTTGTTTTTCAGATTTTCAGGGTCTGCTTTCCTCTACAGTCTGGTAGATAAATTATTTTCAATCTGGAGAGTATGCTATGATTTTTCATCCTATCTTAAAGCTGTGGGGTTAGCAAGGGCCAGGACATTTCAATAAATCTCTTAAGAAGCAAAATTAATGCTCTGAGTTTTGTAGAACTGAAATATTCCATTTTTCTCCTTAATTGTACCATTCTGTTCACCACTCCCACTTTCCCACAAAACAATTGGCCCAGTATTTTGTGGGATTTTGTTGCTTTTATAAAATGCGATGAACGCAAACCTTCATTTTTACAATTTTAGCTGTGATCTATGTGAATGTATAGAATATGTGCATGGGAACAGAACTGAAACAAAACTAGTGAAGAAAGTTTAGGTTTTAGTTTGTTGAAAGTTAGAATACGGAAACAATAAAACATAATTATTATCTTTAATTCACCTAAGTATCTCTAGTCAATTATTACTTAAAAAGATAAACAAAGTCAATATTGATTGAAATGTGGAGGAAAGAGATTATTTTTTAGCTGGACTTTGTTTTCCCTTTGAAAGGGATCACTAAACAGCTGCCAGGAATTCCTCAACAGGAACTAAACTATTAACTTTGTACTATCAATGTTGGTCTGTACAAATACTATTATAGTAGTAATGATAGTAGGTATTCCTTTCCAGTGTCATATCCCATTCCCTGCCACTAAAATTATGAGATCATGATTAGGATAGGACCCATAATCCACAGCCTTTTCAGAGTGCCTCCCAGAGAAGGGAGAGAAGAAATATGAATCTTGTATATAAATGGGCTTTCTGAATATCCCTTCTAGAATATGCCTTTCTTTGGATGAGCGCAGAGATGAATTGCTATATCCTGAAAATAGGAACAAAATTGTCAAGGATTGTATCCTATCATTTTTAGTCCTGCAATTCTATTTTTTTCTTCTCCTTCACATCTTAGGGCTGTATCCCACTTTTATCTATTTTAGGTGACACCAGTGTTTTTCTCCCCCTCATCTAGTCTACATGAAAAATGAATGTGTGAAGAAGGCAGAAGATATATTTAGAAAGACATTTCTTGAAGGTAAAGAAAGCCAGGACTGACTGCAACTTCCCATTAAGAACCTATGCAATTAAGGTCAACTTTGCCATCTCATGATATATGGATAACACCACGGGAAGCTCATTAGAAGCCTTGGTGAGAAAACTGAAAAGGAGGGAGCTGCCCTTCAAGATTCATAGAGGCAAACTAGCCAAGTTCCAGGAATGGAGAACAAGGCCTGCAGGTCACATTTAGACAGAAGCGCCCCTTATAATTGTTCACCTTCGCAGGACTGCTGTCCGCTCTTCAGGCTGTAGCCAGCTGTACACATGCAGGAACGAGTAGTGTCCGATGTAGGAAGGCAGAGTTGTGAGCACTCGCCGTTGTTCACACTGCAAGGGTTGACACCTGAAACCATAACAACAGCAAAGTTAGAATGGGACAATTGTCACACAATATCTAAGTCCAGATTTTCTTTTGCAACATATATGATCATTCATAGCCAAACAAAAATCAAAGAAGGAATTAGCAAGTAAATGTCTCCAGGCATGAACACTTCTGAAGTTTCTCCACATGACACCCTCTTCCTCCAAAATGAACGAATTAGTTGATTTTAAAAAGCCAACGTCTTCTCACACCCCAAATAAATTTTGTATTTCAATTGGAAGTGCTAAATGCCATGAGTCCTTTGAGACTGCCAAGAGTTTTGCAAAATTTTGATGATGTTACCAATTTGAACCAAACTTTTGGGTAAGTACACACTGTCTTACAAGGACATGCAAGGTCATGGGCCTCAAAAAGGGTGGTTCATTTGGTCAAAATGCCACCAATTCAAAACTAGACTTCCTAGGATTTGGCAGGCAGATTATGTGGATTTAGGTTCACACAATTTTTTTGTGTGCTGCCTGACCTAGAAGACTCATGAGTCTCCATTATGCTTCCTTGCAACCTACTACTTCAGTCTCTCCTCTTGTAACAAGCAGAGCTGCCTGGCATTATTATTTCAAGAGCCTGTCACACTCACCCTGTTGCTGGATGATCTCATCATAGATTTTCATGTGCATTACAAGAGTGGTGCTGTTGCGCAACACAACTGCCTCCGATCCATCTTTCTTGTTGCAGGTGCCCATTTTTTCAGAGGCCTGGTCAGCCCACCACAACTTATCACCTAAGTGAGAAAGGGGAAGCGTAAGTACACATGCCATGAGGGAACTCACAACTGAAAAGAATACAGTTTGCTCCCCATTTAGTAAACTCAGACATACTGACACAGCAATTATTTTCACAATTTTAGAAATCCAGTAAAGAAGTGTTTGATTGTTCCCATTTTGCCAATATGGACTTGGGG
Organism: Ahaetulla prasina; assembly: GCF_028640845.1. Classification (NCBI taxonomy): domain Eukaryota; kingdom Metazoa; phylum Chordata; class Lepidosauria; order Squamata; family Colubridae; genus Ahaetulla; species Ahaetulla prasina. The sequence continues at coordinate 167,305,842 of NC_080540.1, forward strand.
GAGAAAATGAGATGGGAAGAAGAATGGGGTATGGAACAATTATTCCTTGGTCAGAAGACTGAAAAAAGAAGAGTTGAAAGATTTTAGTCAATTACAAAGATTCTAGTTGATTAATCAAAAGAAAGTTACTGGTCTTCCTTGGCTTAAGCAATCTGGACTGAAATCTGGACTGGAATTGCTGTGGTTAAACAACAAGGTCATACAGTGTGATGTCACATGACTGGGGTGTTTAGCAATGGCAAACCTTGGCAGTACTGGTTGCCATCATTAATTGAGGACAACACAAGCAAGAACCTCACATGACTGCGACTTCTGATTTCCTGCTGGCTTCCCCATTGACTTTGGGGAAGCTGAAAGAATGTTGGAAATTATGATCACTGTGCTTGTAACAACATGATAATGGCAAACTGGGCGCCAAGTGAGCAGATTGTGACTATGTGACTGAAGAGATGCTATATTGGCTGGAACTGTGAGGACCTATTGTAAGTGCATCCATTCATCACCATGATAACTTTGAACAGTCATTGAGCAAATGGCTGTAACCCAAGAACCATCAATAATCAGCTGGAATGAGTGGCTAAAATGAGTGGGGAGGTATATTTAACTTATAGTGCCAATGGTAATTGGGCCCAAATGTTTTGTCACTAAGCATCACAATTGTAAAGTGCAATGTTGTGTGGCTGCACTGACTTAGGACTGCACTCCTAGTTATTGTTAGGCAAACTCCTTGCAGTTGCAGTATCCTACAGTCACATGATCTTGCCACCTGCTGGCTTGCCGGCTTCACCATTGACTTTGTTTGTTGGATAATGGCAGCAAACGTCACAGATGGTAATCATATGACTGCAGGATGTTGCAACCTCACAATTGTGAGCTGGTTGCCAAGCATCTGAATTACATTCATGTGACTATGGACACAATGCAACAGCCACAAGTACAAGGACCAGTTGTGAGTCTCCCTTGTTCAGCACAATTATAACTTTGAACTGTTGCTGAATGAATGGTCATTAAATGAGTAACTGTTCTCTGTAGCACTCGCTGAAATTTTTTTAGCCTATATTAACAATAATTAATTTTAAAAGGTATGCTTCTTCATTAAGATGCTTTTCATTTGATTTTTATTCATCAAATGCAATGAATTCAAGCATTCAAACCTTGTAGTACTGAACTAGATGAATTTTGTTCCAAGCCAGCAAGCCGCTGATTTTAATTTAAAGATGGGCTATGCTGGCTAGAGTTGAGGATCTGAAATTGCACATCTAATTTTGGGTTGTTTCATTTAGTGTATATGTAGACCAGCATGTAAACTTAGTTAAAGTTAAACTTAACTAAGTTAAACTTAGTTAAATTAATTCAGTTTCCCAAAATTGCTGTAGCATTAGCTTGGTGGTTTCCTGGTTTTGATATTAGCCAGGAAAAGATCTATTGTCATCCCTGTGTATGTAAATTAACAAAAAGATTAAATATGTGTTTCCACACATGCAGCTATAAAATATAGGTATATTATATTAAAAGCATTATTAAAAGCTTTACCAATCATGCTAAATTGTGCTTAGGTACTAAAAGGAAGAAATTTAACTTTTGTAGCATCAGTTTATTTTAAGACTTTAACTCTTCGTAAACTACATTTTTAGCAATGGTAAAATAGATTGAAGAATATAGTCCCCAAATAAGTTATATGAATACTAACGCAGTACATCTTAGATATAGATGCTTTCAGTTGGGTATTATGATAACAAGTATCATGGAGATTCAGTTATGACATCACAGCCTCAATATGATATCTTTTGGAAAATAATGTAGTGATTTCTGACTACAGAAGACCACAATGTTTTTGAAACAAAAGCAAAACTTTAGGAAATGAGATCTATATTCTCTACTATTAGCCACAAAAAGGTTCTATGTAAATGAGCCCACAGAAATGAGAAATACGTAAGATCTACTCTCCATGAAAATCGCAGCATGGGAAAAAAAAATCCACTGTCTCTTACCCATTATAGCCAATGCTGTGGCTTTGCGTAGCTGGTTCTTCATAGTCTCCAACACCTCCAAACCACTGCCATTGAAGTTGCATCTATTGATGGTGCCATTGCCAGAGCTTATCCAGTACAGCTTGTTTTCTTTGTAGTCAATGGAGAGCCCTGACATTTTAAAAAATTGTTATTATTATTTTACCATGGACTCAAACAAGTAAGCAGCAAGGAGAGGTTGTACTTAAACCGTTGTCATGGGTGGCCTTAATAAGTAACAGATCAATTCGGAGGAAGGCGCAATCTGTCATTTCTGATTGTATAAACCAGACATCTGCACTGACATTAAGGAGATGATGCAAATTGTACCATTTCCATGAACTGTATCGTCATTTCACATAATGATGCTACTACAGAAATGATGCAAATGACTTCCATACCAACAGGCCCTTTTTGGTTTGTGAAGAGAAGGCTGCGGTTACTTCCATCCATGTTGGCAACATTGATGCTGTCTCCATCTGTCCAGTAGAGTTTCCTATGAAACAAAGGAACCGGCACTCAATGCTATACCTTTCCCCACATTGGCTGATTATCCCCTGGAAATGTCCCTGCCATTTGCTTTACACTGGTCAGAGTTCATCTGAAGAAAAGAACGCCTTACAGGAAGTTGGGTGGCGGAGAGCAAATCAAAAATTATCTCCTTTCTTCCAAACATTTTGTCAAGTGGAGAAAAGGTTTACATGAATGTTTCTCAACTTCAGCCAGCATGCTCCCGGAATGCTGAGAGTTAAAGCCCACCCATCTTAAAGTTACTGAAGATGAGAAACGCAAGAGAGACTATCAGCCAGCCCAAAAGAGAAGGGAAAAGGCTCCAGCACCAGTAATCGGCATAGATTAACTCCATGGTCAACTTCAGACCAACAATCAAGTAAGCAATACCCCAATCATGAAACTGCCAAACAGCCATCAGTAAACAGCCCAACCAAAGAATCTCTAAGACTACCCCCACCCACAGACAGACAAGTCACCAGAACATAAACTGACAGTGAACAGTAAATCCACTTAGGCATGCCTGTTGGATTCATTCAGAAAATTTAAGCAATGACTTCCCAAACCCCAACTTTTGTTTTAAAAAGAGAACAAAAGAACACAACAGAACAGTCAAGTCATAAATATCTTGCAAGAAGAGTTTAAAATAGAACAGAACAAGCAATACTTAAGAACTTCAGCACCTGCGAAAGAAAGATCCCCTCCAGCAAAAATTTGAAGGTTACAGCAAAACACCTAAAGAATGTTGTATTATCTAACTCTGGAATTATGGGACATATATTACGTTCTTGCAGATCCTAAGGTTACAAAAGGAAATGCATTGTAGAAATAAACCTTATTTCTCCTATTTTTCTTTTCTTTTTTAAACTTTTCTTTACTTCTAAAAGTGAAAAATATATATGTTAAGAAAATTGGGTAAGACAATCCAATCACTGTAAAATCCTGAGAAAGAAGCAGGGAAATTACGTAATTGCCATTCCAATTTTTCCATTTAATTCCCTATTCAGATTATACACATTCACTGTGCAAATATACAAAAGGCTGTGTTATGTCATGAGGATATGTTTTGAAGAACCTGGGCTCATGAACCCTGCTCCCCTCTGATACATATACAACAAGGAAGCAGGAAACTTTTAACATTTCCACATAAACTGCCATTAGTTGTAATTGAACTGGAGTGATATAAACCATCATTGAACCTCAATTCATGGAGCTTGTTTAAATAACATGTAGGCAATACATTCAGAAATAATACTAAAATGTTGTTAATTTAAAAACGAAAGGGAAAGTGTTTCAGTCTGTTTCTCAGAAACTCCAACCTATTGTTTAATTTTGTCAGCATTCTTGGTTGACTCAGACTTACCCTTTGAGAGGGTGAACCACCAAACAATGAGGTTTGTCCAGTCCCTGAATCACAGCATTCTTAAAGGAGCCATCTAGCCGGGCAACATTAATCTGTTTCTTGTTGGCATCATAGCTCGTCCAGAAAAGGTTCCTAGAGACCCAATCCACAGCCAAGCCATGAGCATTGGGTAAATCTGCAAAGTAATAGACAATGTATTTCTTTAACTGCTATAAGATGCCCGAAGTCATATATCGCTATATATGATATATAAATCAAATACATAAATAGGAATAGATGTGAAATCCAGAAAGATACAAAGAAAGTTAGAGGGGGCCATATTATCAACTTACTCCCATAATTCAAAGAAGGAAAAAACTGAAAAAGGATGGGAGTTTTGCGAGATATGTTGTTATTTACATAGCCTCAATGAACCCCACAATGATAACTGTTGATTGCAAAAGTAGTTAATTCCTGATGTAGAATAATGATAAGAAACCACAAGGAATATAGGTGTGGCATTCCTGCAGGCTGAGCCTGAGGGTGGGGTTAAATATGTCATCAGTTTGGAATTTTTGAGCTCCCACAAGAGACCTAAGTCAGCCACCTGAATTTCCTTTGACCTTTATCTAGTGCCAATTTAGCTCTGACCGTTATTTGAGCAAATTCTTGTGTATAAGGAGCAATAATTAAACTCTTCTGTGCTTTCAACTCAGTGAATGCTCCTGTGCCTGGCGTTAGACTTAATTAAAATAAAATGTAAAAAGTTAAAATATTCAAATGCCTTTTAAAAAGCTGTCCACCAAATATTCAAATGTAATTTAACAACAGCCAAGTCAAAAAGCAACACAAATGTTGGGAAGCTTTGGAAGAGAGGACAACGTAAGTAATTCGCACCTGCAGAAACAACCGTTTCAACGCCAGTTCCATTGATGAATGCCCGCTTGATGGTTTGTGTGCGGACATCTGACCAGTAGATACGTTGTTCCAGAGCATCATAGTCAACCACAGTCACATTGTCAATGTCAGGCACAGTGAAGGAGTTAATGTAATTGTAATATGGGTTGTCTATGTCCACACCTCGGATTTCCATCTGGCGCGCATAAAGTAAGAACTTCTTAAATTCTGGAGATGGGGAGAAAAGGCAAGACCAGGTGATGGAAACTCAGTATCATTAGGACTCTGCAAGTATATAGACTTTCCAAAACCTGCAAGATTAAATAGGTTATTCATTAATGGCATAGATGTATTAACAGGTATGTATTCAATTTATATTTGTTTCACAGGAGATATTCTTATTAGTGTATTTATTCAGCAGTTCAGGTTCGCAGAAGTTCTCATATATTATGTAATTTCTAACTAGAGGTACAAAATGTCACTGTATCCCATAAGTCTTTCACTATCATGATTTGGAGCAAATCCTGTTGCTCCATTTTAATTACTTCTACCTATTTATGATTATTATAGATTATTGGCTGCATTTGTCACAATACTCTTAAATCAGAAATCCATCTTCAGACTAATCTTCCTAATGGTAGATTTAGTAGCAGACAAATATGGGTAGTCCTCCACTTACGACCTCAATGGAGCCCACAATTTCTGTTGTTAAGTGAGACATCTGGTAAGTGAGTTTTGCCTTATTTACTTTGCCATAGTGTACTGGCAAGCTTCATGATGCTGTATTTCTGATCATTCCTTCCCCAGACCTGCACCCCGACCCATTCTACCCAATCAAGCAGGCAGCAGTGGATATGGAATGGAGAGAAGTAAACGCAGCAATACTCAAACTCCATAAATTGTGTTTCTCAAAACAGGTAGTCCTTGACTTACAACCACAACTGAGTGCAAAATTTCAGTTACTAAGCAAGGCAGTTGTTAAGTGAGTTTTTGCCATTTTATGACCTTTTTGGCCACAGTTGTTAAGTGAATCACCATCATTAAGTGAACCATGCAAATTTGGCTTCCCCCATTGAAGCTGGCTGGGAAGATTACAAATGGTGATCACATGACCTTGGGATGTTATGACCGTCATAAATACATGCCAGTTGCCAAATGCCTGAATTTCGATCACGTGACCATGGGGATGCTGCAATGATTGCAAGTGTGAAAAATGGACTTGTTACTTTTTTTACTGCCGTTGTAACTCTGAATGGTCACTAAATGAGGGGTTGTACATCGAGGGATACCTGTAGGGCCATTTGCAGTGTTACTGCTCACTTACATTGGGAGCATGTAGATATGTGTATAAAAGTTTCCAAAGTTTAGACTGAGGGCGAGTTTAATTTTTTTTTTCTCAACTAAATTATTTCTAAATATTTAGCAAATTGAATAAATAAAGCAGTAAAAAAATTAAGTTTGAACGGATAACCCCTGTTTTGGGGCTTCAGTTATGCAATTTATAAGAGAAGGGTTTACTTTAATTTAAAACTGCCCCTCCCTAGCCTTGTAATTTAGATGTTTTGTTGCAACACACAAGTTTTGCTTATGACTAAACATACTATGGAAAGTCAGTCTTTTAGAAACTAATATAAGAGGGTGAAGACATGGCTATACATTTAAACATTCCCGTGCTTTTTACTCTCATTCGCTAAAGATCTGTAAACCATTCTGAACAATAGCCTGGGAAGTATCAATAGCTAAAATAAATGGGAAAGATAGGGACAGGAAGCGATAAAGCACAATTATAATCTCAAATTATCTATCTTTGCAGGAGAAGCTCCCGATTTACCCTGGATCCCATTCACTCCCTTTACCATAGCAGGTGGCATTGTCCTTATCCAGCTTCATCAGGTGGGGGCAGGCACAGGAATAAGTGCCATTGTAGTTGATGAGGCAGAGGTGGGAACAGTGGCCTTTTCCTCCATTGGCCTCACAAGGATTGGGAGCTAGAAGAACAAAAAGGTTATAAGATTACATTCCTCACAACTTTGCTCTAAAGAAAGCAGAATGCATAGCTCTGTGTGGGGGTGGTCAGGGCACATATGACATATATAGCCCAAGGGAAAAAGGCCACTGGACTTCTGGATTGCCCAGCATTGTAGGGTTGTACTTTTGCTTTCCCTAGAGCAAGCGTCTCCAAATTTAGCAACTTTAAGATTTATGGACTTCATGGGTGGCTGAGGAATTCTGGGAGTTGAACTCTCCAAGTCTGGAGAGCCCTACCCTATAGCCTTGAAAAGTGCAAGTTTGAAGAAAGAAAATGTAAGAGACAAACCAAGGGAAAAGCCAATCCTACAGTCTACTGAGGATTTCCAAATTATCAAAAAATAGAGTAAGTGCAAGCATTTCATATCATGTATGCGTATCTATCTCATTTTTAATAGTAAAACATAGTGAAGCTTTAATACACAGATATAATTATTGTATATTCATTAGTTCCTTGTCTTTTTAAGGTAATTGTTATTTTTCTATCAACATCAGAACGTAAGTTGGTATGTAAGTCCTTGGAGTGAGTATGTATGTATGTACGTACCTCTCTATCCATCTATCCATTCCAAGTAAAATAATATCACTGTTGGAATAATTTCCCCCCCCCAAATTTAGGCAAGTTAGCTGACAGAAATTTCCAGGATTTTAAGTGACCTGGATTAAGTGCACAAAATATCTGATATATGCATGTTACCACCATCTAAGGAGATCATTATCTACTATGCCATACTTGAATGAGAATGGCCTCTCCAATTTATCAGAGAAGGGATTGTTTTAGTTTAAAACCGCTCCTCCCTCGCCTCATAATTTAGAGGTTCTTGCAGCACACCAGTCTTGATTATGACTAAACATACTATGGAAAGTCAGTCTGTTAGAAACTGATACAAACAGGTAAAGACATGGGTATAGACACTGGTTTCTCAAAAATAAGCTCTACATGGCAATGGATCCAAGATAGTACTGTCCCAGAACAGTGTGATTAAATCCAGTGCCTTTAATAGGAGACTGGGGAATAAAAAGGAGAATTGGTTTAGTCTCTGCTTCCATGATCAAATAATTAATTCACCTGTAACTGCTTCTCTCATCTTACTGAAAGATATAATACCAAAAATTGGCAAATAGATGGCTGGGAGAGACCATACTCATTGGCAGAGACTCTTGTAAAATTCCTACTATCTCCAACTGTTGGTGGAGATTCTCAATCATCCAGGCCATGGTTGTCCCACAGGTGCTTTTTTCCAAAACACAACTGGACTTTCTTGTTGTTTTCTTTGAAAACATTTCTGGATGACAATCAAAATGTTGTGTTTTTTTAAAAAAAAAAGAATATCCAGCTACCTTTTGGAGAAAGCATTTTTGGGACTATCACAGGGGTGAAATGCTACCGGTTCGGATCAGTTCGGCTGAACCAGTAGCGATGGCGGCGGGTAGTTCAGAGAACCGGTAACGATGTCAGCATGAGGCTCTGCCCACCCACCTCGTTGTCATTACTTCCTGGTTTTAAACAGGAAGTAACCTGTTTTTTACCCTTTGCACATGCGCAGAAGAGTTTGCGCATGCGCAGAGGGTCCGCACGGCGTGTGCACTTCCGAATCAGTAGGGAAGGTAAGTAGATTTCACCCCTGGACTATCATCACCAAGAAAAGAAAGGAATGGCACCAATTAAAGGGAAAAAAACACTCTTAGATATAGTCAATCTAGTTTTATCCAACTAGCTTCCATTGGCCACATCACTTACACATCAGTGGAAGTCACTGTTTCTTCCTGTAGCCATTAAATGCAAAGTCTCTGGGGCTAGGCGTTTCTACCTTGAACACAGCAGTAGGTAGCTGTGGCAATTGTGACAAACTTCTGGTGCCCATGTTGACTTCATAGACTGAAACCTGATGTCATTCCCCCACTGCCCTCTTTCCCTCATCATGGCTCACCTACAGGCTGGCGAGAGGGGTGATAGACCTGTAAATCAAAGGGCTGTGTGTTGGTTCGCTGCACGACTGTGACGTTGTGGCCTGTCCACTTGTTAGCCTTGGCCAAGGTATTCGTGCGCCAGTCAGTCCAGTATACCTCGCCACCGTACAAGGTGACAGCAAAGGGATGTGACAGATACTCATGCCCTCGCAGCACTTCAATGTGGCCGGTGCCGTCATAGAGGGCAGAATAGATGGCATCCGACCTGGGGAAAGAAGATCACAAATCAACATGAAGATACCCAGAAGCAGTAAAAAGGGGAGATGAGAAGCAAGAGACACGAGTTCAAGAGCTGCGTGGGAACACGTGAGTGCAAAGTAGAACTGGTACAAACAAGATCATTTTCTTATTTTCTTTGTTCGAATGCGTAATTTTTGTCTGACGAATCAAATAAATAAAATAAAATAATGAAAGATGGCTATGCAAAGAAGCTGCAAGTAAGACATGAGAAACAAAGAAAGACGAAGGACGGAGGGAGGGAGAAAGAAATGGAAAAATACAACGGGATCAAAGGCTTTTCTTTTCAGAAAGCAATTCAGCATGAAATACATCGCTCTAGGAAATTAAGCCAAAGTACCTATTTTATGTTGCCCTTGCATGCCAAGTTTATTATAAAACAGAGTGATTTGTTTATTAGTCTCTAATCTACAGCAAAAAAAAATGCATTTAATATGCTAGCCAAATAATGTCTTACTTACTAAGGTTTTATTACATTAATATAGTAACTATAGTAATTATGCGTATCGTTACTATGAGAGACAGAAAAGAGGACGTTATTGTGTTCTTACAGCCTTCTCAGGATGAAAGACTCAATGGGATATTACAGCAAAATAGGAGACTCTCTTCTGTTTCTCCTCAATTAAATAATAGCTCTGCAAAGTGAAACTGAGGTAGAATTACTCCCAACAGACAGAGAATCTTTATAGCAGAGCAGGAAAAAAATGCTTCCAGATTTTCAATGTTTTCTGGCAGGTGGAAACATATCTTGGACAAAGATAACCATTCCCAATAGCAGTTATGGTAGTCTACATTACACTGGCATTATTACATTCAATATGGAATGGAATGGAATGGAATGGAATGGAATGGAAGGGAAGGGAAGGGAAGGGAAGGGAAGAGAAGAGAAGAGAAGAGAAGAGAAGAGAAGAGAAGAGAAGAGAAGAGAAGAGAAGAGAAGAGAAGAGAAGAGATTTTTTTATTGGCCAAGTGTGATTGGACACCCAAGGAATTTGTCTTTGGTGCATATGCTCTCAGTGTACATAAAAGAAAAGATATGTTCCTTAAGGATTCTAAGGTACAATACTTAATGATAGTCATAGGGTACAAATATGTGATCTTTCATTAAGTAAAATTATCCCTGAGGCTAATAAAAGAAGGAAGGAAGAAGAAGTAGCACAAGCAGCAAGATTTTGAAGTGCCAGTCGTCAGTGGAAATAAAAATACCAAACCCAGATTCTTATAAAGGGGAAGATGTGGACATTTTAAGAGGCTCTGGATTGGCTTCTCAATAAAAATCCCTCCCCAACCCTTCACCCAGAATTGACTAATTTCTACCCTGAATCTCAACCCCTGAATATTTGGTGTCTGGCTGCTCCACACCTGGCATCAATCCACAGTATACGCTTTTCCAGGTAGTCCACTGTGAGCCCATTTGGCCAGCCGCCTGAGCCGGTTTCCTTGTGAATGACACGTCGACCTTGGCCGCTCATGGAAGCTGCCTCAATGCGAGGCAGGCTGGCATCCCAGTCTGTCCAGAAGAGAATCCTGGGGGGGAAAAATGGGCACACACAGAGTCAAAACAAAAAGATGCCTCTTCAGCCACAGGAAAATACTTTAAATCAGGGGTTTCCAACGTTGGCAACTTTAAGCCTGGAGGACTTCAACTCCCAGAATTCCCCAGCCAGCAAAGCTGGCTGGGGAATTCTGGGAGTTGAAGTCCTCAGGCTTAAAGTTGCCAAGGTTGGAGACTCCTGGTTTAAGTAGTCTCTGTAACACTGCAATATTCACTGTCGATCATTCACTCTTTGAAACACTAAACAGTGATTTGATATCAATCCTCTCTGCAACACTCCATAGCTGTTGAATGCGAATGCAGGCAAATCCTATAAGACTATGTTTTTAAAAGCAATGCTTCATTTCTACAGAGTTCAGAAAGTCTGTGTGCACAGTGCTGCATGGCACAATTTCCTTCATTTTTCTTTAAAGTGATGTGAAAATATTCCCGTCCTCTTCAATAGTCTGCTTATGTTCAATCCCATCTACCTCTTATGAAAGGGTTAGAGCGGAATAAAGAGTATCCTTCTACGTTGGTAATATTTTTAAGAAAGCTGGAATTTCTATCAAAATTAGAGGATCTAATTCTATTTCTGCAGATGACGAATATGCAGACATACCCTTTAAAAGGAACCTAAACACCTATTTGCTTTTAAAATTCTATAGGATACTACATAAATAATAAATACCAGGACATCTTTCTAGTAGCAGATAGAAGCTTGCTTATAAACAAAACACCAGGCGTTCTTGATGCTAAATTCAGCGACCATGACTAGCATTCTATGGTTTTGCCCCATTTGGATCTAATCCCAGAATAAACCCAGCCCCCTCCTAAGGATACAAATAGTTGGTGAATATTTGGTTAACTGCCTCCTCCCATGCAAATGCTACATGCAGGTTGAGGTTTGCTAATGGATTAGAAGATTAACATATTTCACCAAAATCCACATGGGCAAGTTATTGTGATACCCAACCTTTCACTGTGTTTTTAAATCATTTCCTGCTCATAGATTTCTTCATCCCCTACATTCAGAGTCATACCCGCATCGTGGATCTAGGGCGATGGCACGAGGATGCTCAATATCCCCAGCCAATAAGGTGCTCCTCATTGTTCCGTCTAGCTTAGCCACTTCAATTTGGTCCAGGTTGCTCTCCACCCAGTAGATGTTGCCAGCAATCCAGTCCACAGCAAGTCCTTCAGGAGTAGCTAGCCCATATTGTATCACCACCTCAAAGCTGGTTAGGGCTGTAAAGAAAATAGTTGGGATAGAAGCTATCAGTAATTGTTCATATTATCCAGACAAGCTTCACTTTCATGCTGAAAGCATCTTAAAATTCTTTTCTGTGCTCTAACTTCCCCAAGATCTTCTCTCTCAATTAAAAAATGGGTAAAGGTGCTTCCAAGTTCTGTAATAACATTTCAAGAAAAATGTTTCTAGAACCACTAGAAACACTGTCACGCATTTAATTCATGGCCTACCACATTATCAAGCTATTCAGCTTGAAGGTATCTACAATTCACACGTCTAAATAATCAATCTGATTCCAGAAAAGTCTGAAAGAGAATTGCTGCTATTCTCTATTGGATCTTAGATCAGACAGTCTGAAGAATGGATACTAATTATCTAAGATAGCATTCCCTATCTTGAGTGCACTCTTATTTATATGGTCTCCCATTCCTAGAATTCTCACCAGTGACTAAATGGGCTGAAGAATTCTCAGAATTCAGGCCCACACATCTTAATGTTACTCAAGTTGAGGAAAGATGATCTAGGATTCAGTGCCTTCTTCAAGGAGATCTCACAATATACGAGCAATGGAGAGATTATAGCCACTTTACAGATTAGTAAATTTATTGTGACATGTAAATGTAATCCATTCTGAGAAAGAAACCATGCTTTTGCTAAATTGCTGGAGTTATTAAAGCAGAATACATGTAGCTGAATTCATTCCAAAGAACCTACAGGAGAATTAGCTCAGTCATTTCCAGCATGTTGTCTTTTCTTTCCATTGTCTTTTCTTTCCATAGGAATTCCTCCAAGGCATCTGCTATCTTTTATTTAGATATAGGCTATAGTTACATACCACACCTCATAAATTTTGGCTATACTTAACAGTTAAGAATTAAAATTAAAAATGTACAGAAATCAAGCGCCCTCTTGCAAATTTGTCCCAATCCTAATATGGTAAAATCTCATTTCTAGCCTCATTTATAACTTTAATCTCTGGACAAGTCAAAGGATTCCTAGTTTTAGGTAATAAAATAAAGATGTGTGGAAAACTAATTTCAATTTTAAATGGCTTCATTGAGAGCAAGGGGTGGGATTTTTTTTTCTCACAACAATCAAAGTCTGAGTGACCCAAGTGACTTCAAATCTTCTTCTAAAGAAGACTGTCTTCTTCTAAAAATCCATAGCTAGATGAATAGGGAGAAGGAACAGAAAATCCTTTAATGGGAACATACTAAAATTCATCCTAATATTCTGCAATCCCTTGATCACCCAGTGCCCCATCACCAGCTCTGTTAAGGCACTAATCAGGTTAGGCCCTGTCCTTTGCTGAAACAGTTGCTAGGCTGTAATTACCATTTAGGGAAGCGCTGGGAATGCTAATTAACTCTAACATAATGATCAACATTTAAAAGAAAGAAGGTATCATTTAACAGGGATTGAACACTGCTATTTCTGATGGTAGAAATGCAGAAAGAGAAGGACAGACTGGTTTATTTTGAAGGTATCTCAAGCTCTTTTCACATTTCAGCTTTTCCTGAAAGGCTTATAGACCGATTTACAGGTAGTCTTCAATTAATGTTAGTAACTGGGACTGGGAACTCCATCACTAAGTGCCGTGGATATAAAGCTTGACATCATGTGACTTATACCCATTTATGACGGCAATGCCTTCTATGGCTATAAAGTGTGATTTCATATGATTGCTGTTTGTGGTCTCCTGTTGGCTTCCTCATTGGCTCTGCTTGTTGGAAGCTGGCAGTGAAGGTCACAAATCACAATGGTGGGACTGTGGGACACTGCAACTGTTATAATTGTGAGTCGGTTGCTGAACACCTGAATTATGATCATGTGGCTGCTGTGAGAGCCACAACCTTATGGGCCAGCCAAGTCTCCTCCTTTAGCGCCTTTGTAATTTCAAATAGTTGCTGAATGAATTGTCATTAACCAAGGATTGCCTGTACTGAAGTACTTAAAAGAAAGCTACTCAGAAAAGAAGAGAATGATTCCTTTGATGTTTTCTAAACACAAAAACATCTTCACTAAAATATTCATTAAAGATCCAGATTCACACCTATGAACTATTTAGGGTTTACAATAAAGGGCCAGTGTAATTAATCCAGGGATAGTTCAGCACTGCAGAAATTATGACAAAGGCAGTGATGGACAGAGTCACTAGCACCCCCACATTTTCCTGTCAGCAGAAAGAAATGTATCCTAGGGAATTTTAAAAAGCGATTATTATAACTCTTTGAGACGTTGGTTAAACAAGGTTTTGCGGTGGTGATTACAATAATTACTTCAAAGAATTTTAAAGATAAAATTTGTAAGGTCCTTCATTCCCAAGAATCCAAGTGAGGAGGATATCCTGTAGCTGCCATATGGTTGGCCACACGTGTCTGCTTTATTTGAGGGCAAGTCTCATGGATTGAAACTGAAGACCTGCTGTGCTTTGAGTTAACAGGCTTTCAATTACTACGCACAGATTAGAAATGCTAATCTAATCACCCCCAGGAGCATTTGTTCATCATCACTGGGGCTCAGTCTGCTATCTATCTATTTATTTACTCTTCCAGAACCAGCAAAAAGAGCTTATTATAATGCAAGAAGCTGGCAATTGTTTAATAATGTGACCGTTTGGGATTTGATTTCCAATACCACAGCTTACTTAATGGACGGGCGAGCTCTCTCAGTGGAAGCACACTGACCACAAATGTGGCAAAGGTCCAGCGTTTTCCCCAGAACTAAGTTCAAGATTTTTTTTTTAATCATACTTAAGCAGAAGCTATAGGTGCACAATGCTGATTGGCCAGCTCCTATGTCAGTCAGAACAAATTTTTATCCCTCATTTCCAAGCCAAGTTGTACCCAGCAATATCTGGGTACAGCCGCAAAGCAAAGTTTCATTCCCCTTTATCACTTTATCTAAATTTAGTGAAGCAATGAGTCCTAGACTTTATGTCAGCCATAAAGCAAGTTTGTGTTTCTCATCACTTTCCCAATGGATGGCTACTATGCAGAGTACTGAGTGGCTCAACACTTCTGTTACTCATAATGTTACCTTCCTGAATTGATCTCAATTTTTAAAAGAAACAGGGACAGGGATTTCAAAATCCAAAATAAAATGCTGAACGGCATCTCTGCCAAATGGTTGTAAATAAACCGCAAAATAAAACTGAGACAAACTGACAGAAGTACAGATAGTTCTCGACTTACGACCTGTCCTTCTTTGCATTCCTCCTCATAAAGGTAAAGGTAAAGATCCCCTCGCACATATGTACTAGTCGTTCCCGACTCTAGGGGGTGGTGCTCATCTCCGTTTCAAAGCCGAAGAGCCAGTGCTGTCCAAAGACGTCTCCGTGGTCATGTGGCCGGCATGACTAAATGCCAAAAGTGCACGGAACGCTGTAATCTTCCCACCAAAGGTGGTCCCTGTTTTTCTACTTGCATTTTTTATGTGCTTTCGAACTGTTAGGTTGGCAGAAGCAGGGACAAGTAGCGGGAGCTCACCCCATTACGTGGCACTAGGGATTTGAACCGCTGAACCGCCGACCTTTCTATTGAGAAGCTCAATGTCTTAGCCACTGAGCCAACACATTCCTCCTCATAGCCAACCAGAAAAGAAAAGTGCTTTTAGTTCAACAAATACTGCTAATCCTCAATTTATGACCACGATTGAGCCCAAAATTTATGTCACTAAGCAAGACAGTTGTTAACTGAATTTTCCCCATGTTACCACCTTTCTTGCCACAGTTGTTAAGTGAATCTAGCTTCCCCATTGACTTTGCTCATCAAAAGGTCGCAAAAGGTTGATTATATGACCCCGGGATATTTCAACCATCATAAATGAATCAGTAGCCAAGCGCCTGAATTTTGATTGTGTAATGCTGCGATGCTGCAACAGTTGTAAGTGTGAAAAATGATCATAAATTATTTTTTTCTGTGCCGTTGTAACTTCAAGTGGTCACTAAATGAACTATTGTAAGTCAAGAACTACCTGTAGTGGGATGGGAGCAGAGGTGGGTTTCAGCAGGTTCTGACCAATTCTGGAGAACTGGTAGCAGAAATTTTGAGTAGTTCGGAGAACTGGTAGTAAAAATTCTGACTGGACCCGCCCCCATCTATTCTCTGCCTCCCAAGTCCCAGCTGATCGGGAGGAAATGGGGATTTTGCAGTATCCTTCCCCTGGAGTGGGGTGGGAATGGATATTTTACAGTATCCTTCCCCTGACACACCCACCAAGCCACGCCCACAGAACCGGTAGTAAAAAAAATTTGAAACCCACCACTGGATGGGAGTTGTTGTTGTTGTTGTTGTTGTTGTTGTTGTTGTTGTTGTTGTTATTATTATTATTATTATTATTATTATTATTATTATTAGATTTATCCTACCTATCTTGAGGGGCAGAAGCACTCATTGTTTGCGGACTGGACTAAGGCACTCATTGAGGAAATGAGTAGTCCTGGCTTGTCTGAACTATGAAGGACAGATTGATATTGCTCAGTTGTTGTTGTTGTTTTCTCAGAGATAGCTATTCCTTCTCTTCCTCCACTCTATGAGTCACGTTAAGAGACAGAGCCCCATTATCCAGAACTGAGAGTTCAGGTGAGGTGAGATGTGCCCACTTTCTACCAACAAACCCTACAGATGCTCAAAGGAGGGGATACCTCCTACAAGACTGTCACTTTATTTCAGCTTTCCTGCTAGAAAAGATGCTATCTCCCTAACACAGGGAAAATGCTTTTTGATGGCTATGTACACTTTCTCTACAAAAGCATTTTTTTAAAAAAAGATATGTGATTATCTTTTGACAAACGCACCCATGAATTACATGGGTGAATCTGAAACTGCAAAACTGTCAATAACAAAAGGTTTAAGCAGCCTCTGTTGCTGCTCCGGTCAAAATTGCCCCTTCGTCAAGCTTCTTTTCCTTTAAATAAAAATATCGCCAAAGCTTTATTTTCATTTGCAATTAAAGTAAAAATAAACAGACCCTTAATTAAAATAATGAACTACAAAGAACTCCGCCAACAAAGAAGCAATTTATCAGCTGTGCCAGACAGGAAGCAAATAAAGCTTTTATTTAAAAGCACAGTAGCCCTAAAAAGCTTCAGTAATGTTTAATCAACTCCAATGGCCCTGTTATTTCATTATATTATTTGTATTTCTATTTCTATTCCCACCAAGGTTTGAACAGCTGATAACAGCAAAACAAACCTATGCACAATTCATTTCTTTATTGTGGTTCCATCTGTGAATACAAGGTTGTGAAGGAAGCCTAACTGGGCTTTGGAATGGGTTGTGAGCACATCATATTTTAAAAGTATAAACTTTCTGGGGAGAAAATGTTTTGGAGGAAAAAAAGCATCATTCTACAGCAGTCACATGTGTGTGCAGTGCATGTGTATGTGCCTTTGATCCAGTCTTTGTGGTGACTGCCTGGAAAATTTCGTGCAGTTTTCGTGGTAATATTTTTGAAGATTGTCTGCCATTGTCTTCTTCCTAGGGCTAAGAGAGAGTGACTGGCCCAAAGCCACTCTGTACTCACCTCCATTCTCATGCAATTTCCCCCTGTATATCTTGTCTTCTACCACATCAGTCCAATAGAGGGAGCTCTGATTCAGATGAAAGTCCAAGGCAATGGTGTTTCTCAAGCCAGGCACTAAGACGCTGTAATCTCCCTTGTGTAAATCAATACGCCGGATCTCATGGCGATTGGAGAAGATGATGAAAGGCTTAAACGGGTCTAAAAATGGAAAGAGGAATGTTGATCACTGCTGCTATTATATTATCATGATCTTTTAAACCCAGGAGCATCTCCTGAGAGCATCGCCTCCCGCAGCAAACACTTTTACTTGAAAATAGATTTGGAACAGAGCAGCTTTCAATCTTCTGAGTTTTTAGCATCAGTTTTGCCTTTCCAATTCTATTCATCCCCTGCTCTGCCGAGACGGTCAGGGTTGGGGCTTTAATTAAAACCACTGCCATAAATCATGATAAATTATTAATAATTTATCATGATTTATGGCAGTGGTTATATTCAGGACAATCCCTGAAATATGGACAAGGGCTCATTATCCTAGTGCTTATTCATCTCACAAGGTAATCTGTGGACGGCGATTCCCACAGGCAAAGGTCCAAAACTCTGGCATGAGCCTCCCCTTTTTCATACAAGAGGGAATGAATACCATGCTGCAACTGAACAACATGCATCTTTTTAAAATTCTCCCTCTTCCAGCCTTCCCTGGAGTCCTGGGAACAGAGCTGTCTTTCTTCTGCCTGCCAGCGGCAACATGGCAGAATGAGGCAAGTCCCTAAAGGACAGGAACACTGCTGTGTTTCTTGACTGCCGGAAAACACCAAGCTGGACTTCCCCTCCCCTCCTGCTAACTCCACTTTTAGTCTCTTTCCCGTTCACTTTTCCAAAAAGGCAAGAACCTTAGACTGACCTACTACTCTTCTCACATACAAAACAGATTCAAGGGACCTAGCCCACAACTCCATCCGTCATTACGGTTTTGGCTTTGCTATTTTTCCAGAGGGATGGAATGCAGGTGGGTGGGGGGTTGTCTGTGGATTGGTATCCTGCAGAAAAAGCCTCAGTGGGCTCCATGTAGTCCTCTGCCCTTTTCTCCTAAAGATGTCCCTGTCTAAAGCTTTTCTTCGTAGGATACTTTTTACAGTTTGAGCCAAATCCTGGATGCAGTCCACCGCTCGGTTTTGAATCGGTTCTTTATTAAAGCGAATCTTCTCAGTCCGTCCTATGATTCCCCATAAGGTCTCAGTGAATCATACAGGAGACACAGTATATTTTTGTGAAAGCATCTCTTGACAGCGGTGAAATCCACTTACCTTCGCTACTGGTTCGGGAACAGGAGCATGTGCGCACCTCTTCTGCGCATGCGCAGAACCTTCTGTGCAAGCACAGATATTAAAAAAATGGGACATAATGATGTCCGGGTGGGTGGGTGGAGCCTCCGGCCACCGGTACTATCGGTTCGGCAAGCCAGATAGAACCAGGGGGAGGGGGGATTTCACCGCTGATCTCTGGCCTACAGTTTCACAAGCAATTCATTTTAAACCCACAAGAATAGTAGAAGAATCACAGTGAATCCACCCCACATACCCCCAAGAATCAACTCCTCAACCTATGATGAGAAGTGACGTGTTTCAGAACAAAGCCAAGGTTCCTTATAACACCTGTTCAGACCCTCTATGTAAGTCTGTGGGAAAAAGAATGTCAAGAGGAAATTTTCTTTCCGATGCCCAAAGCTAGATCCTTAGCAGTTAGTGGCCAGAAGGAGAGTATTTTGAGGAAGGGAAGCAAAGGACGGTACCTCCTCCTCAGCTCTGAAAAGAGTTCTGTGTCCAAACTGACTGAAGTACTGGCCAGAATACTCTCCCACCCCATTTAGTCAAGGGGGGGGGATAAAGTCGCGATATGTCACATGACGATGTGATGCCGCGAGTTTGACACCCCCTGCTTTAGATGGATGATTCTAGATACTATAGAATTTGTGGGTGAATGTTCTTTTAAAAACATATTTCTAAAAAGGTCAAGTGTGATTCTGATGAACAGATATGTTCATATATGTGCTTACACAAATATAAGCCAAGATTGGTTTCATTTCCAAGATGCTAAGAGTACGCTTGTCATTTAATGGATGAAATGTTATCCCAATTAATTTATATTTACTAACTTAATATACAATGCAGGCTCACTTCTTCGTAGATTTTGAAAATCTGATATCCACTGCCCCTACCTTTCAATGAGTCCAACACATTGTTCTGAAGCAGACAAAGCTCACTGAGGACTTACCCAAACTGCGGCAGCTCTCGCCATCGGACTCCAGCATCCACCCTTCATAGCAAGAGCACTTCACGTTGTACTTGAACTGCTCACACTTTTGGCTACACTTGAGACGCTTGGCACAGTAGCTCTGGATCTGGCAGGTCTTGTTATCAGCACCAAGCTCCATTCCTAGAGGACATGAGCAGGCAATGCCCTCACCTGGTGCTACTGTACAGTTGTGGCTGCAGCCCCCGTTGCTCAGAGAGCAAAGATCTGGATGAGAGCAGAAACAGCACAGAAAACAATGGGGAGAACTTCAAGCTACTTGCTCAAATTGTCCACAAACAATTGCTTAAAAAGTTCTCTACCATTTCCCACCAAAAGCAAGCTCAATACCACAAACAAGCTCCCTACCACTTCACTAAGATTCACAAATGAATCTTAAGGTCCAATTTCTCAGTCCTCCAATGAATTAACTGATGTCTCTTGAATTCCATGTACAAAAGCAAGACTCCTGAAATTTACCACCATGAGGATGGAATAAGTATCTTCCACTGCACATTTGTAAGTAAGAGTTTAGATAATAATCTCTGGTCCAAAGGTTGTTTCCTACTGCTCAATCCACAGCATCAGTGGCCTCATTTTGACTAATGAGAGCAACAGTCTTGAACTTTCTAACTCATTAAACTGAGTAATATCCAAACAATTCACTCACTGTTTACTAGCAAGATTTATAGGCCTCTATATTAGCTTTATCTATGGTGTTTGCCTTGTTTCTTCAACCGAATTAAAACAGGATCTATTTATGCTCGTACATTAGACATAAACAAGCAAACAAGGCCTATTCAATATTTAGATCTCCTGTAATGTATTTTTGTGGCTATCCCTTTTCACTAGAGATGAACAAGAGGCCTTGATCTTAGGAAAAATGGTGGTTAACTTCTCAACAGTCTTTAAAACATGCAAGGGCCTAGAGCCGTGATGGCAAACCTATGGTTATGTGTGCCGGTGCCAGCTGCTCTCTTCCGGGTTCCGGTGCTCGCGTGATGAACCTGTAAGAGAACAGCTGACCGGGGCACATGCACACCAGGCCAGCTGTCCAGGGTGCATGTGCGCGACAGAACCCAGAAGAGCAGCTGGCTGCCGTGTGCATGCGCACTGAACAGCTGCTCTCTTCCGGGTTCCGGTGCTCACATGCTCCAGTTTCAGCACTCAGTGCCAAAAAGGTTAACCATCACTGGTCTAGAGCTATATTCACCAGGAATTCTGGGAGCTATTCTCCCAAATTTCTGAGAAAACAGTAGGTTGGAAAAGATCATTTAGCAAAAGGACAACATTGACATAAGACCGAATAATTTGTTCCTTGCCTGACACTTACCACACAGTCGCCCTTCATCAGACCCGTCCCCGCAGTCATCGTTTCCATCACACAGTTTCTCAGGAGGGAGGCAGATAGATGTTGTATTGGCACATGTGTGGGAAGGTGGCTTGCACACCAAAGACTCACAATTCTCTTCATCAGAATTATCCTCACAATCATTGTCTCCATCGCATACCCAAGCTTTGCTGATACACCGTGCTGGAAAGAAATGGAGACAAAGTTAAGAACATTTAATCTTTTTAATATATAATATTATATAATCTTTTAATCTTTACTATTCCTAACAAACACAAATGAGAAAAGTGGAAAAAGAAAATCAGGAATTTCCTCTAACTGTATACTGGGGATGAGGGCCTTGTTCTCTTTTTGAGGATTGCTTCCTCCCCCCACCCCACTTTTAACCATATATTCCCCAATTAAATGTAAAGGTTTCCCTCGCACATATGTGCTAGTCATTCCTGACTCTGG
This sequence comes from Ahaetulla prasina, assembly GCF_028640845.1. Taxonomy (NCBI): domain Eukaryota; kingdom Metazoa; phylum Chordata; class Lepidosauria; order Squamata; family Colubridae; genus Ahaetulla; species Ahaetulla prasina. The sequence continues at coordinate 167,327,241 of NC_080540.1, forward strand.
GTGGGGGGGGGGGTGATCATCTCCGTTTTAAAGCCGAAGAGCCAGCGCTGTCCGAAAACGTCTCCGTGGTCATGTGGTCGGCATGACTAAACACCAAAGGCGCACGGAATGCTGTTACCTTCCCACCAAAGGTGGTCCCTATTTTTCTACTTGCAGTTTTTACATGCTTTCAAACTGCTAGGTTGGCAGAAGCTGGGACAAGTAATGGGAGCTCACTCCATTACAAGGCACTAGGGATTTAAACCGCTGAACTGCTGACCTTTCGATTGACAAACTCAGGGTCTCAGCCACTGAGCCACCGCGTCCCTCTCATTCCCCAGTTAGACTCCTTTAACTCACAAAGCAATAATCAGGAAACCAGAGAAGAAAAAAAGTATAAAACAAAGATAAAAACTCGGGAGTAGATCCAGCTGTAATCTTCACAACTTCTCAAACAGCAATGTATTGTTTTCTTATACAAACACACCCGCTTCTAAGAAGAATAAGCACACCGAAAAAGCTCTCAAAACAACAGAATTCTGTTTCTCTGGATTAGTAAGAGATTCTAAGGGCCAAAGAATAAAGAAGATCATAAACACCAGCTGTTGTTTGACCTGTATTGCCTAATACAAAGGAGTCAACTGATGTGTGGTTTTTGTAGGTCAAATGACCTATGTGATGTGCATGTTTGGGTATGCACACAATTATTCTTGTTCATGGACAGTATTGCAGCAATTATGATGATACAAAATAATATAAACTTTGAAGAGAATGAGGTGTACATCAATCATGCTAGACTTTTTATTTAAAAATGAGAAATATGTAGCTCCTTATTGATTCATTATTTAGCAGACTAGAACAGCAGACCAACGGACACTTACTTTTGTGGACAGAGGAAAAATATCTTGAGTGTGGGAAAATATTGTTTTTTCCAATAAAGGAGAATTTTTGTAACTCAGGGTTGAAATGAAATGGTCTTTGGTGCTCTCTGAGCTTGGTTGTTTTCTTGCAGACAATTCATTATCCAAATTAGGCATCATTGTCAGTGCTAGCAAGAAAACAACCAAGCTCAGAGAGCACCAAAGGCCCCTCGGATATTTATTTATTTATTTTTTGTTTACATTTATACCCCGCCCTTCTCCGAAGACTCAGGGCGGCTTACAATGTATAAGGCAATAGTCTCATTCTATTTGTATATTTTTTTACAAAGTCAACTTATTGCCCCCCCAACAATCTGGGTCCTCATTTTACCTACCTTATAAAGGGTGGAAGGCTGAGTCAACCTTGGGCCGGGCTCAAACCTGCAGTAATTGCAGGCTCTGTGTTCTAATAACAGGCTTCTCTACTGCCTGAGCTATCCCGGCTTTTATTTAGATCTTCTTCATTCATAACTGGGACAATGAGACCCAGTGACCTTACAAATTACTGTGAACCACACAAAACAGTTTGGGCCAAGTTTCAGTTTACTACATTTTTATCTCAACTTCTTTTAAATAAACAATTGCTGCCATAACAAATATCTGTGAGCAAAAATGTAATCTGAAGGGTAATTATACTGGGTAATGCAGAATTTCATCACCCAGAAGGTGGCGTCTGTGACATTCTGTTGATGTTAATAATTAAAAATTACCCAAATCTGTAAGATTACATGAAATCTGCCGCAATTTTAAAAGCCAATGCCAAAATCTTATGTTATATCGCTATTCCCATGCGATATCTCTTTTAATTTAGATTTACTAATGCTTGTACCAGCCGTAACAAATGGCCATTGTCTGCTATTCATTAAAGGTAAAAGTAAAGGTTTCCCTTGCACATATGTGCTAGTCGTTCCCAACTCTAGGGGGCGGTGCTCATCTCCATTTCTAAGCTGAAGAGCCACCGCTGTCCGAAGACGTCTCCGTGGTCATGTGGCCTGCATGACCAAATGCCAAAGGCACATGGAACACTGTTACCTTCCCACCAAAGGTGGTCCCTATTTTTCTACTTGCATTTTTTATGTGCTTTTGAACTGTTAGGTTGGCAGAAGCTGGGACAAGTAACGGGAGTTCACCCTGTTACACGGCACTAGGATTCGAACAGCTGAACTGCCGACCTTTCAATCGACAAGCTCAGTGTCTTAGCCACTGAGCCACAGTGTCCCTGTGTTATTCATTACACCACGCTTATTTTTAATAAGTCCTGGATATAACTGAATTTCTATATTAAAGCGGTCTAGATGTGCACAATAATCTAGTTGCGTTTTCCACCCCTATAATGCCATGTAATTTACCAGAATCCTTGCAGCCGAACTTCACATTTGGATCACAGACATGAGTGACACCTTCACAGTTCTTCTCATCACTAGAGTCCATACAGTCAGTGTCGCCATCACAGTGCCAGCGCATGGGAATGCAGAGGGCATCCAGTCGGCATTGGAACTCATCTGTATGGCAGCCTCCAGGTGGGCGGGTAGCTGCAGGGGGGAGAAAGGAGATAACACATTAATTGGGGCAGAACTGAGGACTAGAGCTGGACACTACCAAAGCACTGCTAAATGGACAAGGGGAAAAAACCTTGCATGACATATCAGGGTAGAGATGCTCTTGTCAACTGGAAATGGTTTTCAGACATGCCATGTTAATTTTCACCACTTTTTGTACCCATGTAGGAAGCCACACATTATATTAGGTGTGTATGTGATCTGAAGGTACGCAACATTAGCACCTGTCCTTTATCCTTTATCATGATGAGATTACCCTCTGATTGCCATGGAATTAACTAGCACCTCCCCAAAGGAAGGATGGATCTATTAGAACAGGGGTATCAAACTCGCAGCCCACAGGCTGGATGCGTCATGTGCTGGCCACCCCCACTTTAGTGAAGAGGAAAAAGTTGCAGTACATCACGTGACAACGTGACATTGGGAGTTTGATGCCTCTGTATTAGAACGTCTGTCCCAGATGCTAAATGGGTCTTCTGATTTCCAAAGGGCACGTGGGAGATTAATCCAAAAATGCCACAACAATTCCGGACCAGCATCCATAACCAGGGAAAAGAAAGCATTTCCTGGCACCTGATTTATGAGGCTTAGTGTTGCAAATTTTTAAACAAATATCTAGCATTTTGTATCAATGAAAAATAATTCAAACTTCGCATGTGCTATGGGTAAAAATGTTTTCATTCTGGCAATAGCAATACCACTTAGACTTATATACTGCTTTTACAGCCCTCTCTAAGCGGTTTACAGAGTCAGCATATTGCCCCCAACAATCTGGGTCCTCATTTTACCCACCTCGGAAGAATGGAAGACTGAGTCAACCTTGAACCAGTGAGATTTGAACTGCCAAACTGCAGCTAGCAGTCAGCTGAAGTAGTGCACTCTAACCACTATGCCACCCCGACTCCAATATAGCAGCAGATATATATTTCTACAGATCTGTGCATCTTCTATGGAAAAGCTACAACTAACCCTTGAGTCATCTTTCTTCACTGGTGAACGCTAGTGTCAGAACAAGCCTACTTTTTAATTTTTACCTTACTTCTATAAATTTTAATGTGTGGCCAGAATCTGAAAATAACATTTAACACAGCACAGTCCTTAAGCAAAATGCTTCGGTTGAGATCTGCATATGTGGGACTGATTGGGGTAGACTGTAGGAGTGACACCGAGATATAATTTTATCATATTTTATCTATATCTTAAATTATTGTATTTTATTCTAGTTTCATTTTAAATTGTATTTTATCCAATTCCATTTTAAATTGCTTTTGTCAAATTTTAGAACTAATTTGTTCTGGAACTCTGCACTTTGATATGGCCCAAGGGCTAATCAATAAATAAAATCTAACCTGTATAGATTTTAATGAAAAATACAGATTACCGAACTCACCAATAATGTATTCAAAATGAAAAAAAAAAAAGAGAGAGAGAGGAGAAATCTCCAAATGGAACAATACACAGAAAGCTTTTATGGAGCAGAGGGTCATCTGCTCAGCGAATCATTTTTCCAGGGCAGATGTTAGATGTTGCTGGTGCCAGACAGAAGCCATTCCAAACCCGCCCTATCCTCACCCAGATTGGTGCAGTTGGCATGAGTCTCGTCGCTATAGTCCCCACAGTCATTGTCCCCATCGCAGGTCCAATGGACAGGAATGCAGCGCCCACTGTTGCATTTGAACTGGTTGCTGGAGCAGGAATGGCTGCAGCCAGCTTCATCGCTGTTGTCCCCACAGTCGTTGTCTGGAAACAAGAAATGGGGGAGAAGGGCAATCTACTGGGTTCTGGGGAGCAAACACAACCCTTCCATGCATTTCTCTCCCCCCCCCTCAATTCCCCTTCTGAGCTAGATGCAGACTTCCTTTAGCTGATAGGCTGCTAGAAAGTCGAGAAGGCAGCAATGCATCCACTGTCTCAGGTTTCCCCAATTCCCCAAAGCCTGCATAAATGGGTACCCTTCTACCCCATGCATACTCTAGCCAAACATGCTTATGCATTGCCCCGAGAGCTTTTACCACTAAAGAAGCCGCTGAACAATAATAACAGCAACAAGAATAGCAACAAAATTTATAAAGAAAACACAGAAACTGCATAGATCATCACATGCACCATGGGGGAAGGGGAGTGGGTGAAGTGAAAGGAATCTATCCCGTTACTGGATTCCGGGATCAATTTAATGTATTTCTTGAGAATCAAAATAATGTCCATCCGTACATGTACATCTTTGTACATGTTAGCATGAGTGCTATCTTGATCTGGGATGTTCTTGTTTATTTGAAATATCTGTTTCTAAGTAAGGATAAGCACTGATAGAGAAAATAAATCATGGATCATTTAGTTAGCATTTAGCAATTTATGGATTAGTGTGCTGATGAATCAAGTTATTACTGTTTATCCATGCACTGTTAGATTTTATTTTGCCTTTAGCAAAACTAGTAAACAAGACTGCTCCTACTGCTAAAAATTTTCTTGGTTTTGGCAACTTCCATTGCTCTTGAGCTTATTGGACCTTTTTCAAGATCTAGAGCCAAAAGAGATTCAAAAGAAGCATTCTTTCTAACTCAATTAGCTTTATCAGCACATCTAAACTGATGCACTGTTGTTTCAAATGCTATGGAAGCCATGAAATAGCAATAGCAATAGTACTTAGACTTACATACCGCTTCATAGTACTGTACAGCCCTCTCTAAGTGGCTTACAGAGTCAGCATATTGCCCCCAACAATCTGGGTCCTCAATTTACCAACCTCAGAAGGATGGAAAGTTGAGTCAACCTTGAGCTATTCAACATCGAAACTCTTGGCAGAGGGCAGAGTTAGCCTGCAATAACACATTCTAACCACTGCGCTACCACAGCTCCTTCTAAGCAAAGTTATTTCAAATCACACTTCCCCTAAATCATAAGAATCCCTTTTCTTAACCTTTCCACAACTTGTTCTCCAAAGTTCTGGGTCCTGTTCTTAGGCATCCTTGCTGAGAAGCAAGGGACTGGCATACGTTTGAACGCATAGAAGACTGGCATATATTTCCGGCTCAGGAGTTCCTTTTCAAGTTAGGAACTTTTTGGATCTCAAGGCAAGGAGCGGCAGCATTATCTGATGGCCTTCAAAATATGGGAAAATGATAAGCACCTGTGGGACAAGCAAGCTCCAGAATGGTCTACCTGCCCATCTAATGAGATTTATCAGTGCCCAAAACCTCCCCCAAACAAAGACAGGAAGTGCTAAGTCTTTGCAGGGACTGAAATTGCACAAGTGACAGCTTTTTTGGGGGGGCGGGGAGTCAAGGAGTACAGGAGGGGTGAGGTGCATGTTGATCTATGCACTAACCGTTGCCTTTTGGACAATTCTTTTCGTCAGAGCCATCCCCACAATCCTTTTCTGAAACACAGAAACCAACCAGAAAAGACAGGAGAGTGGGCATGGTGTACACATATGAACCCACCCAATCAACACGCACAAACAAAAAGACAACAGGAAACTAGAAATCAAATATGAAAATGGAGACAAACTGGCATCCAAAGGATAGAACATGCAAAGGGGAAAGAAGGAAGGGCATCAAGAGAGTTGTGTCAAACACAGAAGGGGAATGAGAGAGAATCCATACCCCCTCCCTTTTTAAAAAAAAAATCCTCAACAGGTGAAGAGAGATCAGGAGGGCAACCCACATTACTCTCCTGAGAGATACTCTACATCAGGGGTCTCCAACCTTGGCAACTTTAAGCCTGGAGGACTTCCAGAATTCCCCAGCCAGCAAAGCAAAGCTGGCTGGGGAATTCTGGGAGTTGAAGTCCTCCAGGCTTAAAGTTGCCAAGGTTGGAGACCCCTGCTCTACATTCTTTCCTTCATTTTCAGCCTCTACTTCAAAATCAGAATTGAAAGTTGGCTACATTAAGCCATGTAAAAATGGGCTTGAGTCTGATTTGTGCGAAGTGAGGTTCCCTTGAGTCATACAAACCAGCAATTTAAAATAAGTTCTTAATCAAGTCAGATTCGTGACTTGCATTTCATCAAAATCATAGCTGATCATTAATATACAATCTCAGCCTCCATGGAAGGCAAATAAGCATCTATCTTTTTTACTTATAAAAAATGTAATGGGGAAAGGAACAGAGCTACAGTATATTTATTTATTTATTTATTTATTAATTAAACTTTTATACCGCCCTTCTCCCGAAGGACTCAGGGCGGTGTACAGCCAAGATAAAAAGCAGTAAGTATACAAAGTTAAAAATCAATTTAAAATACCTATTCAATAGTGGCCGAATTAAAACCGTCAAATTGACCAACCTAAAATACCCCATATAAAATTACAGAAAATTTAAAGATTTAAAATTTAAAATTTAGAAATTTAAAAAATCTAAAAAATCAGTCCAGTCCCGCTTGGATGAATAAATAAGTATATGCTTTCTTCCTCTAAAAGACAGTTTAAAAACAACAATAACAAAAGAACTACTGTGTTTCCCCGAAAATAAGAACCTGTCTTATATTTTTTTGAACCCTGAAATAAGCGCTTGGCCTTATTGCCATGCGCTCAAAAGCCGATTGGGCTTATTATCAGGGGATGCCTTATTTTGGGGGAAACAGGGTAGCAGCAATTCAACAGCCAATTTAATACTAGAAAAATATGCCTTCCATCCAGGGGTGAAATTCAGCAGGTTCTGACAGGTTCTGGAGAACTGGTAGTGGAAATTTTGAGTAGTTCAGAGAACCGGCAAATACCACCTCTGGATGGCCCCAGAGTAGGGTGGGAATGGAGATTTTGCGATATCCTTCCCCCAAGATGAGGATTTTGCAATATCCTTTCCCCTGGAGTAGGGTGGGAATGGAGATTTTGCAGTATCCTTCCTCAGAGTTGGGTGGAAATGGAGATTTTGCAATATCCTTTCCCTGCCACGCCCACCAAGCTACACCATGCCACGCCCACAGAACCGATAAGAAAAAAAATTGAATTCCATCTGCTTCTATCTCAGTAGCATCTTGGTGGAAAATTACAGGTATTTTTTTTTCCCATTTTAGGATAAAAGGTTTGTAGTTCAATGTCTGAGTGCCCCCATCCACACAACGTTCCCAGTGTCAAGAGAAAACAATCATGTACTTTTCTCTTGATGTTCAAATCCTCCAAGTGCAGGAGACCTTCTTAAGTGGAAAACAGCCAAAAGCAAAATCACATACTTACCTGAAATTTGGTAATCTAGACAACATTCGGCTATTTAATTCTGTACCTGCCCTTAAACTCCCAGCTTAAGACAAAATCCACCCACTAGTTTTCCTCAAGGAAGGTGTGGGAAAATCTAATCTTCATTTTCAGTAAACCAGATCTTTCGACAGGGTATTCGAAGTCCTGACATTTTTGGACAAGTGTGTGATTACACAATGTGATCAATGAGCAGAAGAGATCTTGAAGTAAGCCACCACATTCAAAGGGCTTGCCTGCTAAACTTCCAGTGGGCCAAACAACAATTGGCTTTCCAACCTAAGGATATGTTGTACTTTGAGATGAGACAAGTATCTGCTTACTCAACCCTAACAGAAAGCCTAGAGTGGCATAGCTAAGATCATCTCAAGTCAAGATGTGAAGCTTGCTGCTTGCATTACTTCTCTCTAGATGGGGATATCTGGGGGATGTAAATAAGAGCTCACTGAACCCCAGATATGATAGAGGGCTAGCTACTCTTACACAGACAAAGATGAAGAGGTAGCATGTTAAAGCAAACATTGTCATGCAGAGATGGGAAATACAGAAAACGAATTCCAAGCCCATCTTTTCCCAAAGAATCTGCAGTTCATCCTTACAGACGCTCTTTGTTTCTGACCTCACCGTTCCAGCCAACAAAGAGTGACGTTGCATGCAGTATAAACTTACCATTGTCACATCTCCAATTGATGTTGATGCAGCGGCCATTGTGGCAAGTAAACTGGGTCAGAGGGAAGCAAGTTGGGTAGGCTGTAAAAAGAAATAAGGACATTTGCAGGAGCTATTGTATATCGAGAAAGTTCGGCGGTATCAGCACAAATGGATGAGATTGTTGTGGTATCACAAGCAGTAAAGTTGGGGGGAGGGGTTTTTCAGGCAGACGAGGGTTTCTTCAAATGACACCTGGAGGTCTATGGTCCAGAAAGTGCATGGAATTATTATAAAACAGTTCAGAATATCCCCTCATATTTAATCATCAGCCCCTTCCAAATTTCCATCACCTTAAAACTACAATCTAGTGGCAATTTTTTAAAATGCTTCTTAGTTCCAGGTAGGATCTCTCCTAGGAGCTTCTTCTAGTCCTGCCCTCAGGTGCTTTGGAAAATAAGTCAACCCCCTTATTTCTGTAACTGCCCCTAAAGTACTGGAAGACAGCTATCATGTCACCTCTAATCCTTCTCTTTGATAGGTTAGATGTATCTAGTTCTCTTAACCATTCATTGTACAGTTTAGTCTCCAGAACCTTTGTCATCCTTGTTGCTCTTTTCTGCAATCTTTGTAGGGTCTCAGCATCTGTTTTGTATTGTGGCAACGATGCAGTATTCTAAATGTGGTGTCACTAGTGCAGTATAGCGTGATACTAACATTTCTCGTGACCTTGATACTATCCCTCACTAGCTGGAACCTTGGACAGCACTGGGTTTTTTGGCAGCTGCAGCACACTACTGGCTCATACTTAAATGGTGATCCACTAGGACACCTGGATCCCTCTCACAGTTTGTACCATTGAGACAGGAACTGCCTATTCTATAACCGTGCATTTGGCTTTTCCTGCCTAAGTGCAGGACCTTACTTTTCTCAACACTGAATTGCATTTTATTGGATAAGGCCCATTCCCCCAGTCTGTTAAGAATCCTTAGTCTATCTTCCAAAGTTTTAGCAATTCCCCTCAGCTTGGTATCATCTGCACATTTGATGAGATCCCTTTCTATCCTTTCATCTAGATCAGTTATGAAGATGTTGAAGAGTAACCAGACCCAAGGCAGAACTTGGATGTACCCTTCTGCATGCTTCTCTCCTTGTAGATGTAGTTCCTTTGAAAGCTACTTGCTGAGGGTGGTTGATCAGCCAATTGCAAACCCATGTGGGGGTGGTACTATCTATACCAGGGGTCTCCAACCTTGGCAACGTTAAGCCTGGAGGACTTCAACTCCTGAGTTGAAGTTCTCCAGGCTTAACGTTGCCAAGGTTGGAGACCCCTCATCTACACCACGTTGTTCTATCTTGTCAAGAACTAAGCTGTCTAGTTTGGTAAATGCCTTATAAAGTCTAGGTGTACTATATCCACAGCATTTAATTTAGTCACTATCAAAAAGGCAATAAGGTTTCTTTGGCATTATCTATTTTAACAAACCCATAACGATTTTTATTAATCCTTGCTCAGAAATCTGTTGCTTGGTTAGGATTTCCCCAGGTATTGATACAAATAAATACACATTTGTGTTTAGATATTTAATTACGTCTGCCTAAAACATGTGTGAATGAGGCAGATACTGATTTAGAGCTATGTGTAATATACATCTCTACTTTTTAGAAAATAAATCCTGGATTTTAAATACATGAAAGAATCCACAGCCTTTCAAATGTTCATTTCTTTCAGACCATATGGCTGGAGATTATGTACTATAATCATAACTGTGATTATAGTAATAAGTCTGTTATTACAACAAAAGCCCCTGGTAGATTATGAATATCCATTCACTTAGCAATACATCTACAAATGTAATACACCAGAATCTATTTCTTCACTCACCACATGAGGCTGATTCATCAGAGCGATCCCCGCAATCATCATCCAAGTCACAGGTCCAAGAGATAGGGATGCAACGGCCACTGGCACAGGAGAACTGGTTGGTTGGACACGTGCGAGCTGGAGAGAAGGCAAGTGGCAGTGAATCACAGGAGAAATATTATAAACCAAATTGCACACCTTCTTGAGTCAGTCGAATGGTGGGTAGGAAAATTTCCAGTGATAATATCCGATGATACAGAAATAGTTATAACAGGTTCTGTATTGAAACTAGCCAGCACCTTATTCAATTACATGCTTTGCAGATATGCAGAAACTACCCAGAATTTTGAGAACTTTTAATTCCACCACATCTAGAAAACTGGAGAAGGCTGATCTACAGGCTCACTTAAGACACCCCAACAGGCTTGCAAAATTGTCGTGAAGATCAAATGAAGAATAACTATCAAGTTAATTGGATGGATAACAAATGACTATTACCAGAGCATGTGGAATTAGATTCATCTTCATTGTTGCCGCAATCATTATCCCCATCACACAGCCAGCGGTTGGGGATGCAACGATTGTTCTCACATTTGAAGCGGTCCGAAGGGCATGTGTGCTGATCTGCAGAAGGTCAAAGCAAGGAAGGCATCTTAGGACATCACACAATGAGATCCTTCTTTCCTTCTATGTGTATGACAGTAATGTGAACTTAGGACCAAAAAGTCTTCTGCCTTGGATAAGTTAAGAATCTTGAGGCTTTGGACCACATTCGGATGAGTTTTCCAATTGTGGCAGTGCCAAATTCAGAGATTTTATGAGAAATCTATATGAGGTTTTCTTCCTCTAAATAACACTATTATTTCATAATGTTTTTTTAAAAAAAAGAAAATTTGTTGAGATAGGTTTTGATTGATAAGACTAAGAAATGCTTTACTAGAAGAACTATAAAAGTCCATACTATTATGGACATGGAGCTATTTGGATCGAAAGTGAAAAAGGTGCTTCAGATCCAGCATGAATGCGCTTCCTGTAATTTGTCAATCATAAAAAATAGCTGTGCTTTTTCTTAGGCTCAACATGGACCTTTTCTGCTTCACATCCCTAGAAATAATTTATTCAGTATGACACATGTGTACATTCCATGTCAAAATAATCTAAAATATCTATAACCAGGGAATCCAATTTCTGGAAATAAAAATTTGTTTATATTTTCCCAACCTATGATGTTCTCTAAAAAGCTGTCTTATACAATGGTCATTCAGTTTAGTCAATTTAAGCCAGACTTATCTATTCTGAGCATTAGAGGCTCTGAAAGATCTCAGAAAAAGTTAACCATCGGTTACTAGATTTATAAAGATTATAAGGCAAGGACTGAATCTTTATATCTGAAGGATGGATCCCATTTGTCTCATGAGAGGATGGGAATGGTCAAGAAGAACCCTGGTGTCCCTCAAGCAAATACATACGGCAGAGTTCAGGTGCCTCATCACTGTTGTCCAGGCAGTCATTGTCTCCATCACATTTCCATCGCTCCTGTATACATCGACTGTTCTTGCAAGCAAATTCCCCAGGCTGGCATTGTGGAGGTGGAACGTAAGATGGATTGGCTAGAGAAGAAAGAACAAGAGAAGAGTGGTGATGTAATAAGCAAGAGGCAGCCCTGGAGTTGAACCAGCCTCTCCTCTCAGATACTTCAGTTCTGAGGTAATCTACACCTATGGATGAACAGTGACTGGAAAATTAGGTATCTTTGCTGCCATTCATTTATAAACCCATTTCTCCCAAACCATCCCTCTGGAGGCTAAAGGGTGGGGGCCGGCAGGTGGATGGGGCTTCGGCAACATTAGCTCTTTAAGAGGCACAGACATTTCCACCCACTTTGAAAAATACGGTATTTATAAAAATAATAAAGGTGGGATAAAAATCTAACCCTCCCCCCAGAATTAGCAATTTCGACATGCAAAGATCATATTAGTGATGAATATGTACTGGTCCCTACAGATTGTATATGTAAAAACAAGTCACAACTTTATGTATCCCAGTTTGAGAATGTGAATCACGGGTATCAAACTCGATTTTGTCACGGACGTATCGCGACTTTTTTTGCCTTTGCAAAGCTGGGGTGGGTGAGGCAAGCATATGATGCATCTGGCCCACAGGCTGCCAGTTTGACAGGCCTGATATGAATGTTCTTAAAATATTTGCCTCATGAAACATCACTGCTATCATGACGTCGTACAGAAGGAGCTGCCTGCTTTTACATCTATATAAAGTAAATTCAGGCATGACAAATAGTATTATACCCCAAGAGAAGGCAGCTGTATGGCTAATGTAAAACTGACTTCCTCTTGCTACATCTGTACATAAAGAGTCAAAACCTTGTAACATCTTGCATAGACAGCAGTTTGCAACAGAATTTCCTACTTTATATTCAAACTATTTGCACAGATGTTTAGAAGGTAGATGATAGGCAGGAGGCAAAAATGCTTACTGATGCAGAAGCAATTTTCAGTACTGGACATCAGCTTGGATAATTTTCAAGATTCCTTCCTACTGTTACATTTTAAGATTTACTTTTTTAAAAATTTGAATTTATATCCCGCCCTTCTCCGAAGACTCAGGGCGGCTTACATTGTGTTAAGCAATAGTCTTCATCCATTTGTATATTATATACAAAGTCAACTTTTATTGCCCGCAACAATCTGGATCCTCATTTTACCTACCTTATAAAGAATGGAAGGCTGAGTCAACCTCGGGCCTGGTGGGACTTGAACTTGCAGTAATTGCAAGCAGCTGTGTTAATAACAGACTGTCTTAGCAGCCTGAGCCACCAGAGGCCCCTACTTACTTTAATAACCTCTTTTGTTGGTGGAAATAGGGCTACATGCTTGTTGACAGGTCCTTAACACCTTAAATAGCTAGCGTTCCTAAATATGTAAACCATAAGTAGGCAACATTTGAAAAGTTGGAGCCCATGACTTAACTAATTGGAAACCAAAGGAAGCCATCTGTACATAAGGTGGTTCCAGAGACCTCATGCTCTACTCCACTCTTGTGTTTTTTTTCCAAAACACTCTCCTATGCCTTCAAACTTTGGGTCTTCCATTGTCCATTGTCCATTGTCCATGGAGTTCAGGGCACCGTAAGCAGGATGCTGGGTGTGTGGGTGTGTGTGTGTGTGTGTGTGTGTGTGTGTGTGTGTGTGATGGTGGTGTCATATGCACCCTTCCAAGTTAACCCATTCTTTAATTAGCAGTTTAGCATACAGAAATTAAACAAAGGAACCTTTTCTGTTGGAGGAAGAGGCAGCGATAGTGGGGCGGGGGTGGGGGGAGTCTCATTTATGTGGAGGTTGTGTTGCAAAGTAACATAGCAGGAACATAAAAAAAATGTGGCAACCTGATTTAGAAATCACAATAAAGTAACTAGCCTCAGCAAAACAAAAAACAAAAAAAGCAAAAACAAGAAACCCAAAACCATTCTTTCCATTTTATGTTTGTCTATTATTAGTACCCCACGCTTTCTGGAAGAGTACAAACAAGGGTGGAAGACCTCTTCCAATGAAATGGATATATTCATCAAATAAATATATTCCCCAGTTTCACTTGTGGAAAGCTGCAATTTCACAGAGTGATAGCTTTGTCCCCAATGTCAATCAAGTCACATATTGTCCCTGTCAAGAAAGAGCACTGGAGAATTCAAAGCATCTGTGATGGTCAGTACAGGACAGTCTGTCTCCAAGAAGGTCTTAATAAAATGATACAGCCTATTAAAGTCCGGAATTTGGTTTTTTTGAAGAATGCTGAGCTCCTAGCAATCTCTTATCTCCTTTCACATTTACTGAATTATGACATGGATTGTTACCTTGGCAAGTGACAGAATCTGGTCCCAAAATCTGGTCTTCAGCACAGGCACAACGTCTGCCATTTGGGATAGCCAAGCAAAGGCTGCTGCAGCCTCCATTGTTCACCCGGCAACTGTTAGAGCCCACTAAAAAATTGGCAAGAAGAAGCAATGAGAGAAAAATTTGCTAAGACCCATCAAAAGGAAGGTGCGGGGGTGGGGGGGGAGGCCTGGAAGACTCTTGTGCAATGCAGTCCAAGTAAAAGAGATTAGGAAATGCACTGGAAAAGCAAAACAGGATTAATAATTTCCAAAGAGGTAAACATTTTAGCCTTTTGCAGCAAATAGCCTGACCAGCTCAAAGAGTCTTTGCAGGAGCTTAAAAACCAATAAATTCCATTTTCCACCTGAACTTTCATGGGTCAGAATTCACAATGTTCAAGTCACCACTAAGGCTTTGCTTTTAATCGCAACATGCCTGGGCCTGCCCTTCTTTGCATTCCTCCTCATAGCCACAAGAAAAGAGAAGTGCATTTAGTTCAACAAATAGTGGTAGTTCTCGACTTACGACCACAACTGAGCCCAAAATTTATGTCACTAAGCAAGACAGCTGTTAACTGAATTTTGCCCCGTTTTACAGCCATTTGTGCCACAGTTAAGTGAAGCGCTGCAGTTGTTAAATTAGTAACATCGTTGCTAAGTGAATCTGGCTTCCCCATTGACTTTGCTTGTCCTACGGTCACAAAAACATGACTCCAGGGGGACACTACAACCATCATAAATATGAATCAGTTGCCAAGCATCTGAATTTTGATCACTTGACCATGGGGAATGCTATAAAATGGTAGTTCAGTGTGAAAAAATAGTCATAAGTAACATTTTCTTAGTGCTCATTGTAATTCTGAACCATCACTAAATGAATGCTTGTAAGATGAGGAATAACTGTACTACCGTGTTTCCCCTAAAATAAGACTGGGTCTTATATTAATTTTTGCGCCAAAAGACGCATTATGGCTTATTTTCCGGTTACGTCTTATTTTGGGGAAAATACAGTACTAAATGCCTTGGTCTGGTTGATGATCTTAACTGGGGCTTATTTTGGGGGTAGGGGTTATATTACGAGCATCCTGAAAAATCATGCTAGGACTTAATTTCTGGTTGGATCTTATTTTCGGGGAAACAGGGTACATGTATAGAGTGGCTAGTTTAAAAAAAAACCAGCCAAGGAAAAAACATCAGACTGTTTTTATCTTTTTCCCCCCTCAACTGGCTACTTCTGGAGCCTTCCTCTGGCCTCTTCATACTTTGTGTTAGAGCATGCTCTCACAATCAGCATGCTGACTTTTCTCAATCATAGTTGTTTTTTTTTAAGTTTCAATACATTTTTGCCTTTCTCCTCACCTTAACGTGTATATATCTTTCTGTTACTTTTAAATATTTTTTAAATGGGCACTCCCAATTCATGAGCGTATCCTCATGCTGCTGGAGGATGCATATAAATCAAATCTAACTGCAAGAAAGGGACCAATTGCATGCATCATTTTCATGAAACAAGAGAAGGTTTTGGTACTATGGGAAAACTTATGAGACTGCCTAAGTGTCTTTGAAATGTTCTCAAGGCAACATCTCATCCAGCTTTTCACACAGTTAATAGAAAAATTAAAAAGCATCAGAGTAAAAGAATGAACAGCAAAAGAAGGATGGTGAAAGTACATTCAACTCAAAATGCTGTTTCCTCCCTGGTCTTTGACGAAAAGGAACGGCAACTATATGGGTGATCACAAATGTATTAAAAATGAAGAAAATAAGGAGCACTTTCATTATACAGACTACTTTTAACCTACCATATGATGCATTCACAAGCCTAAGGAGAAGGAACAGCATTTGTTCTTACCTGACTTAAGTAGAAAATAAGTTCTGTTTTAGCAAGTGTCAGTAAATCCATAATGGTTACTGAAATTTGTTCGTTTAGAAGATAAGAGCTGACCCCCAAAGTAAACAGCTCTAATCCATACACCTGATCTGGGTTTTAATACTCACAAGATCCCACATCTCTGTATGTGAAGGAAACCATTAAAGACGTCTTAATTTATGGATCTGCATAGCATTTTTCCTACAAAAATTCAAGGCTTTCATCTAATGCTCTTGTTCTCACATGCACATTCATCCAAGTGACCACTAAAATAAGGCTTTGTACTGCAGCAAATATCGTGCTAGGCATCATAATGTTCGCCGTAGTTCTATTCTGAACCCTGTATGGATCCTTAGAGAAAGTATGTTACACTTCAGTTCTAAACTGGGTTATTATTTCATTCGGGATCCTATTTCACTTTGTAAATTTCTGCAAAGTACATTTTGACAAGTGCTCATTGTGGTTTAATACCTTGCTGTTGCTGAGCATCGTACATGCGAATCTCAAAAAGCGGTGGTCGTTCATTGCGCAACAGTGTAACAGCCTTGGTGTTCTGGTCCAAACGAAAGATGCTACCACTTCGGTACTCTGTCCAGAAGAGGAAATGGTCATAGTGGCATAACCCAAAGGCATGACTCAACTCACTTCCATCATAAACAACCTGCAGCAGGAGAAAGATATATACACAAGTAGAACATTTAAGACAAGCAATCAACATTTTAAAAATGCATCTTTTCTGACAGCACAGCTACAGGGTCAAAGCAATGGGAGAAGGTTGGGAAAAGAGAGACGGAGATTATAAATACAGAATATAAAAGAAAAGAAGAGAGATGGGAAGAGTTATCTTGGTCTAGTGATTGGTTTAGCAACATGCTAAAAAGCTGGAGCCTCTTTAGGCGTGATAGCCATTTGGGTGACTTTGGGCCAGTCACTCTCAGTCCAACTCACTTTCCAGGATTGTTGATTTGGGGAAAATAGGAGGAGGAAGGTATGTTAGATATGTTGGCCACCTTGAGTTGTTTATAAGAATAATAAAGGCAGGATTTCAATAAATAAATATTGCGGTGAAGAAAAACTGCCCCTCAAATAGTCATACCGCTAACCTAAATAGCTAGGTATTCTTGTAGCAGTAATCCTGCTGGAATTATAGTAGTGATGCTAATGCCACATCTGTGATATTTGAGAATTTGTCCACATTTCTATTTTGTCCTTGACACTTGATGACTGTGTGAACACATTCTTGCACTTTTCTCGGCAAGATTTGCCTTTGCCTCTTTCCTAGGGCTGAAAGTAAGTGGCCCAAGTCACCCAAGTAGCTTTGTGCCTACAGCAAGACTACAACTTCTAGTTTCTAGCCTGATGCTTTAACCACTACACCAAACTAGCTCTCGATTCACACTATAAACATTGTTCACAAACATCAATAACCGAACTGGATTTCAAAGTGATCTAAAAGCACAGCATCTCCTTCTTGTTGAATAAAAGGCTTACAAGTTGCCGAAATACCTGCCAAGCATAAATCTACCTGGTAAGTCAAAGCAAAGAGAAATTGTTAATTGTACTTATTAAAAAAAAAAAAGTCTAAAGGCAGGGCAAATATTGGCCTGAGCAAGTGGGATGTTTCTTGGGACTTAATTGTTTTTGATATATTGGAAATATTTGTACAAGTTTACATAAACCATAAGCCCAATGTTTAGCAACTGTGAACAAAACAGCCGGCAAATAAAAATGCAATTAAAAAGTCAGCATGCTTAAACTGTTTACAATTTTCGGATGAATAATTTGGAGGGTGTGGGGGTGTGGAAGAGCAGGCTGCTTGAGAAAATCGCAGGCACCTGTGCTGTCTTATTTCTCTCCCATCTGAGACCCTTTTTTCCCCCAAAGTCAGCACAGCAGAGTTTCCATTGAAGCAGCAACCCCTTCACAGGTGTCAGACGATTATCACCATTCTAAAGATCCTAACAATTGTACATAGTTCAAACCATTTCAAAGTGTATTCATTGCTCCTCCTCCTCACCTTGAGTACTTCTCATCCTAAAGCAGGGGTGTCAAACTCGGTTTCATTAAGGGTCGCATCAGGGTTGTGTTTGACCTCAGGGGGGCTTGGTGGGCGTGGCCATGGTAGGCATGGCCAGTTCAACGTCATTCGTGTCAGGTGTGCCTGTGGCGGCCCCAGCACTCTGCCAGAGAAAACAGGCTCCTGAGCACCATTTTCAGCTGCGACGGCCTCCTGCAATGCTCTGCCAGTGAAAACAGAGCTCAGGAGGGCTGCACGCGGCCTTCCCGAGCTGTTTTCACTGGCAGAGGCACCACGGGCTGGTCCTTCGTTGTTTTCTGGGCGGCCTCGTGGGCCAGATCTAAGCACCCTGCAGGCCTTGAGTTTGACACCCCTGCCCTAAAGCGAGCGGCTCCAACAATTCAATTGCGTTCAAAGGGATACAGTCATATGAAAAGATACTGAAAGAGCACTGAGAAAAGACATTTTGGTAACTGTAAAAATCATTCCATTTGGGTTCAAGCCCGGAGAGAATCAAGCCCAACACTCATAGAAAAACTATTGAGAATGAGAGTGGCAGTAAGAACAACTAGCGTGAACAGAAATAGAGTCAAAACTAGCACTGACTTTGCGTTCTGTGCCATCCAGCAGGACTGTCTCAATCCGGTCATAGTAGGCATCAACCCAGTACAACATCTTAGAGGGAATGTCCAGGCTCAGCCCATTGGGCCACAGCACGGTCTTGGAGGTGATGAAGACACTGCGGTTGGTACCATCCATCCAAGCCTTTTCTATCTTTCCTCTTTTACTGTCCTTTGGGTCTTCTTCCCAATCCGTCCAGTACATCCATCTAAGTGAGAAAAGACAGGAAAGTCAAGGTTTAAATCATTATTCCTTTATTCACCCATGGATAGCTGTTCGGTGGTCATTTTCTTAAAGAAACAGTACTCTGCATGGATTTAAGTGACCCTCTGCAAATACTTGACCAAGAGAGACATTTTACAAAAGAATGAAAGTTCAGTCCCAGGTCAGTTCTTTCACTTGTGGCTTGTTCATAGATTCAGTCTTCAGTTCTTGCTAGTCTGCTTTGCTATATCTCCAAGCTATGCATGAAACAGTGGTATCAAAGCCATACAGAAACAAGGATATTCTGTCCATCCTTTGAAACCACTGAACAAGATTTTATTATAAAGAGAAGATAAAACAATAACATATAGGCAGTGTTCCTCAACTTTATATCTAAACATGGAATACTAATGTATCTTCCAAACACAAGGGAATTCACACTAAATGTTGCAGAACAAAAAAGTTAACAGTTAATACCATATCATCATCATCATCATCTTGAAATACTTTATTCTCCCCAATGTCTTTGTTTCTGCAAGTCTATTTTCCTTTCTGGGTAGTATCAAAGCAAAGATCGCTCCTCCACTTATTTCCTTCTTCCATCCAGTGAAGAAGAAGGTGGCTAGCAGCAGATTTAAGAATTTCTTGGAAGAACTGACTTCCGGGGAAGTAATGGCAGACTTTCTACCCTGGATGAAAGAAGCTGAAGGATGAAAAGAAAAGGTTTTTGAAAGAGCAAAAGGGGGACCAGAATTTTGATTTTGGAAAGTTAAAAGCTAGGATATAGAGCTAGATAGACTTGAAAGATTTCCTGCAGGTGTTTCAAATTTTATTAAATATATGAGGTTTTTTTTAAAAACAGGGACGTGGTGGCTCAGTGGTTAAGATGCTGAGCTAGTCTATCGAAAGGTCGGCAGTTCAGCAGTTTGAATCCCTAGTGCTGCATAACTGAGTGAGCTTCCATTACTTGTCCCAGCTTCTGCCAACCTAGCAGTTCAAAAGCACATAAAAAATGCAAGTAGAAAAATAGGGACCACCTTTGGTGGGAAGGTAACAGCGTTCCGTGCACCTCTGGAGTTTAGTCATGCCGGCCACATGACCACGGAGACGTCTTCGGACAGTGCTGGCTCTTCGGCATTGAAATGGAGATGAGCACTGCCCCCTAGAGTCGGGAATGACTAGCACATATATGCGAGAGGAACCTTTACCTTTACCTATGAAAGTTTTAAAATTAACTGTAAGAAATCCTCTCATGGAAAAGTTTTGCTGATAGGAAAATAAACATACAGTAAGAGGGGACTTTGGAGACTAACCAGAGAGAACTAAGGATTACAATTAAAGGAGAAGGGGCTCAATAATACAATGCAGCAACACTATTTGGTTATAGAAGGAATTAAGGCTGTTTGGGAACTATATACTCAGAAATCACTTACAAGATTGTCTGATATATAAAGAGGGGTTTAGAAGAAAATATAGAAGAATAGTAGGTGGTTTTTTTACTGGGTAAGAGAGAAGCTGATTTGAATGTGGATTTCAAAATAGATTTTAGAAAGCCAAATTACAAGAGTGATATGGAAAAGGATGTCACAATGGATTTACATTTGGAACCGGCTAATGTCTTAATAACTAAAGAAATAATAAATTGGAAGAATTATTTGGAAAATCTTCTTATCTTGGATTTACAAAGAGGACGTGTTAAGCTACTGAAGTTGTTTCTGAAAGGAGACAAAGAGAAAATGAGAAGAAATCAACTGGTGGGAAATTATTTGATATGATTAAAGATCAAGCTTAAAAAAAATCAATGAAAGAAATATAAAATGAAACTTATTTGACCAAGGTTAAATATGCATGTGGTAGTTTCTGGTAGCAATTAATGGAATTTATGTTTGACCAATCTCTTGATAAATGGGGAGAGATTTTTGTTGTTTTTGTTTCATGTCTTAAAAGATAGTGATCACTTGAAATACAAAATGGATTTAACTAAGGTTAAATACACACATACATACACCAACATAAACACACAGAGTATTTCTGCTAGTTTTTAATAGGCATTTGGGGCCATATACTGACTCTGTAAACCGCTTAGAGTGGGCTGTAAAGCACTGTGAAGCGGTATATAAGTCTGCTGCTGCTATTTATAGTTTGATTATTAAGGGATGAAATACGGGAAGATGTTTTTTAATTGAAATATTAGTGAAGATGTTAAGTTACTAAATTCTTTATACTGGTCTTGGAGGAAGGGAGTAGTCATAGATAGATAGATAGATAGATAGATAGATAGATAGATAGATAGATAGATAGATAGATAGATAAGATAAGATAAGATAAGATAAGATAAGATATATATTTCTTAATTTGTTTTTGTAATTTCAACTTCTCTTTTTCTTTTAATCTCTGTATCTGTAAACTTTCATAACATTATTTTTTTTTAAAAAGAATTTCCTAAAAGAATTATAATGACAGACGTCGTTCCCATGAGATTTGAGATCTGCACAGCCCCAACCTTGCCTGCTTGCTATAAGAGAGATGGATTTTTTTCTGACAAGGGGAGATTTAGATCAGAAAAACATGCACACCCATTTAGCAATCTTCCACAGATGCATTTAATTATAAAGAAAATAAAGTTATGGGAGATCAAACATGGGCTTCCCAGCATAATGTAGTAATGTGGTCCTAAATTACCTTCCTGTCTTCTACCCCATTTTTCTTGTCACTGTTATGTACTGCCTATACAGTCATATAATTGAATGATTTAGACCTTTTCCAAGCTTATGTTAAGGCACACATAAAAGTGTAAATTATAAAGATTACAGCAACATAAAAACCTCTGGAGACAGAATTCCATTACAGGAAGAATGAGGATAAAAATGTCATACATGAATATTAGAAAGCTGAAAAGTAAGAGCAATGGAAATCTGCATAATAGATGCCTTGCTTGCTGGTGGTTTGCTTGACATCTGTAGAATTCACTATTCCTATAGGCACATTCTGCTCCATTTCCCTAAGCAGGTTTCCTGATCTCCTTAGGATCCACTGCCAGCAGAGACCCACCCGTTCAAGGGATCCACCACAATGGCTCGTGGGTGAATCATCCTTTCTTCAATGAGTGTCTTCCTGGTCTGAGCAGCTTTTTCCAGCCGGGCAACGCTGATGGTTTTCTTGGGTCCATCATCAGTCCAGTAGAGATTGTTCCCCATCCAGTCCACAGCAATGCCTTCAACGTTATGAATGCCTGGAAGAAGATAAAGTGAGAAATGTGCTGAACATGATCAAACCACGCAGATGAGGATGTGCCTCTAAAGGTTGAACGCAACATGATAATACAAGCAGAGCTATGTGCTTTGTTATACGATCGCTACTGAAATTGACAAGGCATGACAGACACACTCATAACACCTGATTATCTGTTTTAAAAGAGTCAGAGATTCAGTGGCAGAAATCAGTCTTTAGGTTTATACCTACCAACATTACAAGGCGTCTAAGAAGGATTTAGAAAAAATAGTTGAAGCTACACAAGGCAATTCTTTTTGGTACAGTGACCGGCTTATATTGAGAATAAAAGTTATGTCCCCCAAATCCAAATTTACATATCAAACCCTATTCCCTCCATTCTATGTCCCATGTGCCACTTTGCAGGAAACCATTCTAACTTTTAACCTACTAGTGTAGGCATTCAACGAGCAAAAACGCATACCGTCTTTCAGAATTGTTTCCCTATCTGTGCCATCAATTTTCTGCCGTCCAATCAGGTAGCTGGTAGTGTCAGCGAAGTAAATGAAGCCGGTCTCTGCATGGAAATCGAGGGCTCTGGGGTTCATCAAGTTTTCAATGGGGATCATGTGTTCATCAGGCACTTTGGCTCCCATGTCCATTCCACGAATGATGCCTGGCCGGCCTTTGCCATAGACAAGGAAAAGCTCGTGCTCTGGCTCTGGAAGATAAAGAGAGGGAGGAGGAGGAGGAGGAAGAGGAAGAGGAAGAGGAAGAGGAGGAGGAAGAGGAAGAGGAAGAGGAGGAGAAGGAGGAAGAGGAGGAAGGGGAAGAAGAGGAGGAGGAAGGGGAAGAGGAGGAGGAGGAGGAGGAAGAGAAGGAGGAGGAGGAGGAGGAAGGGGAAGAAGAGGAGGAAGAGGAGGAAGAGGAAGTGGAGGAGGAAGGGGAAGAGGAGGAGGAGGAGGAGGAAGAGAAGGAGGAGGAGGAGGAGGAAGAGGAAGAGGAGGAGGAAGAGGAAGAGGAGGAAGAGGAAGAGGAGGAGGAGGAGGAGGAGGAGGAAGATGGTGAGGAGGAGGAGGGGGAAGAGGAGGAGGAGGAAGGGGAAGAGGAAGAGGAGGAGGAGGAGGAGGAGGAGGAAGGGAGAAGGTTATTTTTGATTTCTATCCAAACTCTCTCTCAAAAAAAGCAAGATGTCGCAATGATAAGTATAAAACAAAAAGAACCACAGGAAGATAAGCCATAAAAAGAATGGCAATGACAAGAGGACAACCCATGCAGGAAGCCTTTCTGAGACACTCTGCTTTACAAACTCTTCTTTTCAACAAAAATCAGGTGCTCAACCTGGACCTGAGGCAATGGAGGCCTCCTCCTCCTCCTCCTCCTTTTTCTCTCAGCCACTGATATTCAGTCGTATAGTACTATCTCTGAATCTGGAGGCTGCAGAAAGCAATGTGACTAGTAACCAGAACGAAAAGAGGCAGTGGCAGATATAGTTAGCCTTCCTCTTCTAGAGAGGACTACAGGTAGTCCTCAACTTGCAACTTTCATTTTGCATGACCATTCAAAGTTACGACGACACTGAAAAAAGCGACGTAGGATCATTTTTCACACAACTGTTTTGCAGCATCCCCATAGTCATGTGATCAAAATTTGGGCACTTGGCAACTGGCTCGTATTTATGATGGCGGGCAGTGTCCCAGGGTCATGTGATCATCTTTTGTGACCTTCTGACAAGCAAAGTCAATGGGGAAGCCAGATTCACTTTACAACCATGTTACTAACTTAACACCTGCAGTGATTCACTTAACAACTGTGGCAAGGAAAGTCGTAAAATGGGTCAAAACTCACTGAATAGTTGTCTCGCTTAGCAACAGAAATTTTGGGTTCAACTGTGTTCAAAACTCAAAGACTACCTGTACTGTATCAGAAAATTTGAATTTATTTGAAAACAAAGAATTCAGATAATCGGTTCTAGAAAACACAGATAATAAATAAAAAAGGTAGTATTTCCTATATTCTAAGTCCCGAAACAGTTATCTGGGGGAGAAACACCCCACCCCATCCCATAGTTCATCTTTCTTGTTTCAGTTTGTGACATATTTTATCGTCAAGTTGATAGACTGCAATTCACCTCATCACCGGGAGATCCTGGCTATTGTTTCCTGGGATTCTGTTGTTGCTCACATTAAAATAATTGTAACAGCAAGAATATTATTATCATTTAAATTCGAGACATAGAGAGTAATTTGGCATGATGTGTAAAGTCATAGACTCAGTTGGAATTAAATATTCTGATTGCAATATTTGGAACGCTCTAGTTACATTTTGAGAATTATTATCAGTAAAAAAAGGAAGTCAGGGGGATCAAAAGAGCTATAAAAGGTAAAGGTTTCCCTTACACATACGTGCTAGTCGTTCCTGACTCTAGGGGGCGGTGCTCATCTCCGTTTCAAAGCTGAACAGCCAGTGCTGTCCAAAGACATCTCCGTGGTCATGTGGCCGGCATGACTCAACACCAAAGGCGCACGGAACGCTGTTACCTTCCCACCAAAGGTGGTCCCTATTTTTTCTACTTGCATTTTTACGTGCTTTCAAAACTGCTAGGTTGGCAGAAGCTGGGACAAGTAATGGGAGCTCACCCTGTTACACGGCAGCACTAGGAATTCGAACCCCCGAACTGCCAACCTTTCGATCAACAAGCTCAACGTCCTAACCCCTGAGCCACTGTGTCCCTTCAAAAGAGCTATAGACATGGTTATATTTCCAATGATTTTGGAAATGTCTACAGCAACACTAGTAAGAAATACAGATTTGCCCAATTATTTCTTTGAACAAAAACTCACCATTTATAACAACTTCACAGAGATTGGGGCTACTGTGTAGCTAGATTGGAATGGCCAAAAAAATAACAATTATAAGTCCCTTGTATGAAAATACCCCAAACTAAGTGAGTAGAGAACTAAGGCCACAGAATCACACACAAATGTATTTTTGCAATCTGGAATTTATTAAAAACTTTAGATTGATTGAAAAAAAATATTTGAACCAAGTCAAAACATGAAATTTTAATATACTAGTGGCCAGAATAGCTCAATATCCTTTGTCTTTGCTTTGCTGTTTTGGTTATGGCTTGGGGGAAGGGGTGGGCGGGGAGGGGAGGGGGATATAAATTTTCCTACATTCAATCTTCCCAAATTGTTTCTCAATTTATACTGGGGTAATGGGGGTGTGGGTGGGGAATCTCTTCCCCTAGAGAGGACATTGTTGCTGTGGTAGAAATCGTTATTACCACTCCAGTGGTATCTGAATTCAAGTTTTTAATGAATAGGCCTTCATGAAAATACTACTGTACAGAGTCTCATTCATAGTATGTGGGTGTGATTTTCCTTCTACAACTCAATATATACTATTGTGACAAAATAAATAAATTAAATTAAATTAAATTAATTAATTAATTAAGTCTCCTCTGAAGTGCATGAATCTTCAGTATTGTGTTTTCTTTTTGTTTCAATCCCTACTCTTCTCCACTCCCCAACCCTTGGTTGAGAAAATCCTTCCCTTCTTCTTTGGATCGACTCCAGCTCTTTGTTCTATAGCCACTTACCACTGATTTCTTCTGTCCCTTTTCCACACTGAAAAATAGAGATGGGAACCTGGGAGAAGAGGACCCCTCAAGTAAAGTAACTCTCTTGTCTGCTGATGACAACTGCTGTGTTTGCAAAACACCCTTTAGTAATTCAGATAACATTTTAAGTTATCTTTCAGTTGGGATCATTTTACACTCCTTCCCCAAAAATTTAAAATCCATTTTATTTTTGTTCAACATTTTTCTTTTCTTTTCTTACTGCTCTGATGACAATTTAAAGCAAGATGCCAAGGAAAATTTCCCACTCAAACGGAGAGATTAAGACAGATTCCTCTTCGGCTCAAGCCGTCTCCCAACCGCAGCATGCTCTCACTCACAACGCGCAACTCACTTTTGCAGGACTTCCCATCACTGCCGAGGCTGAATCCTGAACGGCATCGACAGGTCCGCGTCTTGTGACTGTTTCCAAGGAGACAGATGTCAGAACAGCCACCTGGTTTTCCAAACTGGTCCACTTCACAGGCATGACTCCTCACTAATAATAAAGAATTCCCCCCCGTCAGTTCATGTCAACAGGTATTTATTTCAGTTTTATTCTGTTGTGATATTTAAGATTGACAATGAGTAACAGGGGCATGTAGAGACATCCTTCATGGTTATACCGTAATTATGCAACAGTAGAGAACTAATGCCTAGAGCTGAATTGTTGGAGATACTCTAGGACAAAGTCAACAGCTGTGTGCATTTTAATTTATACATCTATTCATACTATGTTTTATTTATTTAGCATCTTCAAGTCAGTGTTGACTCCTAGCGACTGTTTGCTTGGCAAGATTTTTCAGAACTGGCTTGCCTTGCTTGCTTCCTAGGGCCGAGAGTGATTGACCCAAAGTTTGGCTTTATGCCAAAGGCAAGATTACAATTCATAAGTCTCCTGGTTTTCTAGCCTGATGCTTTAACCACTAGACCAAACTCAAATAATGTACCTTGTTCACAAATAACTCCGAGTTCCTGATTTCAAGGGGAATAATAATCACAGCATCTCCTTCTTGTTAAATAAAAGGCTTACAAGTTGCTGAAATATCTACTCAGCATACATCTATCTGGTATTTCAGAGCAAAGAGAAATCATGTTCTTGTGGGGGTGGGAGTCTAAAGGCAAGGTAAATATTGGCCTGAGCAAGTGGGATGTTTCTTGGGACTTATTTGTTTTGGATACATTGGAAATATTTGTACACGTTTACATAAACCATAAGCTCAGTGTTTAGAAACTGTGAACAAAACAGCCGGCAAATAAACGTGCAATTAAAAAGTCAGCAAGCTTAAATTGTTTACGATTTTAGGATGAATAATTTGGGAGGGGGAGGGGTGTGTGTAGAAGAGCAGGCTGCTTGAGAAAATCGCAGGCATTTGTGCTGCCTTCTTTCCCTCCCATTTGTGTCTTTTTTTCCCAATGTCAGCACAGTTGAGTTGCCAATAAAGCAGCAATTCTGATACAGGTGTCGGAGGAGATACCTCTTTTCGAGCTCTGCAGTCATAAGCAAATTGAGTACAGCAGCCAAAAGAAAGAGGGTGTTTTCCCTTCAGAGACAGGGGATAGTCCAAAAAAGTGAAGTATAGAAGTCCAGTAAGACAAAACACAATGCAAAACAACAACAACAACAACAACAACCCTCAAGACCTCAACATATTGACCACTGACCAAAAAAGAGGAAGAATTTCAGAGAGGAGACTTAGGACTGAATAGGCTTAAGAAAGAAATGTTGAGGCATACTAGTAATAGTATAAAGCACAATGTAATTGTAATATAATATAGGTTATTGAATAGTAATATCATAGATTATTGTATAGAATAGGAGAAAGGTGGGCAATTATTTTTTCTGAGGAGCCACATGAGGAACTGGCTACCACCGTCACAGACCTGGTAGGGACAAAGGGACAGCTGTGGCCCCCGGGCCATAAAATGCACAGGTCTGGTATAGATTATACAATTAGAGTTGATTCTTCTCTTTCTCTTTTTCTAGAAGTAGTGCTAGAAGTACCACAGAGTGTGGGGCCATGCCAAGGTTTAAGGGTTACGATGAAATTCTCGCAAGGCATGAAAGCAAGCTGAATTTCAGCTTTATTTCACAAAATGTATTTTCAATATCATAGGCGTTTTAAAGAAATTGGAACACCTGCCTTGTTCCTTGTGGCTTAATGTCCTTCTTTGCAGCTGGGATTACAGAAATAAAGTTGATGAATGAAGTGGTTTAGTCTAGAGTCAACCAGTTATGAAGAGGGTTGAAGCCAACAAATGGCCTAATTTAGTTGGTATGAATGTTAGCACGCCTTCTTCAAGGATTGCGCGAAGAGGAACACCAACACACTCTTTCAGAAAGAGGTTTTGAGATTCATCAACATAATTCTTTTAGGTTGAATTTGCATAGATGATCAGTAGATGTTTTTACTGGTACTGCTTAAAGTTAATTTCACATCATTGTATTGTTTTTATTTTAGGGGAAGTCTAAAATATGGTTAATATCTAGACACCCTTCGTATTTGAGAATATCAGAGAAGGATACCTAACAGATGGAGATGATGTGGAATCAGTAGAAAACCAATAGTTATTAACCAATGGTTAATCCCTCTGGCCCAAATGACGAAATTTATTTCAGAAAATATTTACTGCTTACCCAACAAATGAAACAGCAACCCAAGCACCAACTGATGGAACATGGGTGTGGACTTTAATGCAAGAGGCTTGAACTTTTCTTTTTGTGTTTCTAGAGAACGTTGAAGAATCAGCTCATCATAGTTACACCCCATTTTTCAGGTTGGTTATTTATAAAATATATCTATTGCTTCAAACTGAAGAGATTCTATGCAGCATATATAAAGATTAACAGTCAAATGATACCACTACAGATTACAGGACAATAAAATATCATCCGTAGACATCATTAACAATCTTAACCAAGATGCCTTTGGGACCACAAAGCGGATAATTAAAAAGAATTTGACACTTCGAGCAATAACCCAATCGCTCACACAGTGTCCATGAAGGAGAGAACCTGCGTCATGGAACAGTCACTTTATTATAGTACCACTAAGTACTGAGAAGTCTCATTTTACAATAAATAAAAAACCTGCTCTAAGAGAGGGTATTTGAGTCTCTAAGAATCCTCTGACTAGAAGTTACAAACTAAAATATAGATGAATAAAGGTTGTAAGTGGTGCAATATACTGTTTCAGGTAAATAAAGGATCTGCCTTACCAGCTTTAGTCCTTACATTTTCTAGGAATCATGTGAAGAAAAGTGGAACAATAATCAGAATAAACCTGCATTTAAAAGTATTGAAGATGAAAGCTGAGCTTCTGCCACTAAGGAATAGTACACAGTAGAAATGTAGTGCATTTTTTTCGTTATTAACAAACAAAGAAATAACTGACACAGTTAAGATGTGTGGTGCACAATTTGGTATGTAAGTGTTTTTTAAAAATGCATTTGCTTTCTGACATTGAAAGTGTTTGTATAGGTAAACATGATTATTGCCATACTGCATAAATGCTGAGTATGAAAGAATATGACTGATAGCCCCTTATGGCAGTAGAGATATTGGGACCAGAAATTCCTGGTTTGTTCCTCACTTTCTTAATCATGATCTGAAAGGGGAAATTCATAGAAAAATATGAATAAATCCCTTAGTTCTAAGCCTCACATCATGTAGAAAACATGATATTTGCATATATCAGAGCATCTCAAAAAACAGAAGTTTCCATATACTTTTGGTGTGCAATATGTTTCTTTGATTCACCTACTAGGTTGAAGTACATAATAAGTTATCTTGGTTCACCTGCAATGAATATGTTTCTCAAACTTAAATACCTAGAAGATGAGTTGTTCGAATATGGTCAAATAATTCTTGCAGTGGTCTGACAGTGAACTTTCTAGTTCCAGAGATTTGGTTCCAGAAAGTTGCCAAACCACCCCAAGATCAGATAGACTGGCATGTTCTGCAGGATGAACACAATGTTCTTCCTGGAATTTTCTGCAAAGTTTTCTCCCCAGAATGGAACAATTTCCACATGCCTACAAAATCCTCACAAAGCTCAGCTCCCATCGAACCTATAGAAGAATGATGCAAAAGTAGCCTTTCAAAATCCCAGTTAAGCAGCAGCAGTCCCCAAAAATATTTGTTGCAACACTAACTACTTAAGAGTTTCCTTAAAGGCAGCAAGAAAAATAAAGAGACTTGCTATCTTAAATATTAATAGATTTATTAAATGCAGGTTTATTCTGATTATTGTTCCACTTTTCTTCACATGATTCCTAGAAAATGTAAGGACTAAAGCTGGTAAGGCAGGAACCCAAATTTCCCAGAGGAGGCAAAATCATTATGCAAACACTGAGTGGTTACATCCCAGTTTCAAGGTCAGAAAGAGAGCAACCAAATTTCTATTGATTCAAAGGATGGTTTTTGTGTATTCCAGATAGAATATCTTCTACCTGCACATGACTCTTATCCCTAGTGAAATAGCTGTGTCACTGTGCCATGGTGGGGGCAGTGGTTAGAATGCAGTAGTGCAGGCTAATTCTACTGACTGCCAGCAGTTCGATCCTGACAGGTTCATGGTTGACTCAACCTTCTATCTTTCCAAGGTCAGTAAAATGAGGACCCAGATAGTTGGGGACAACGTACTGACTTTACAAACCACTTAGAGAGGGCTGCAAAGCATTGTGAAGCAGTTTATAAGTCTAAATAACATTGCTATTGCTATCACCACCATGAAGCAAGTTTTCAAATATGGAGTAAACAGTCTGGACGATATGAGTTATATTAAAGACAAATTCCTTGTGTGTCCAATCACACTTGGCCAATAAAATTCTATTCTATTCTATTCTATTCTATTCTATTCTATTCTATTCTATTCTATTCTATTCTATTCTATCTGAAGCTACCAAGAGTCAGAATGATGTTGGCGACACCCAAATTAGACAATTAGACAGTCTAACAATAAGGAAGTTTAAGACTGTAGGCTTACTGTAACTTGAGTCTTCATGATCGTTAACCTCATTCTTAAAATCTTCAACACAACCAAGTACATTCTGTTCAACAAAATCCATCTGTCACTTAGCTAATGTTATTAAAATGTTGCAGTTTTATCCTGAGGCTACTTTTCCAAAGCCAAAGTTTTGGCTTTGGAGCTTTGGTATTATATTATTGAATTCCTTTTTAAGGTCATAGCAGCATATCTTCTGTAACAGCTTGGAACAACCAAAGAAGAAGTGAAGATGGATGTCAAATGACCACACTATAACAGGGCCACTTGAGCAAATTGGGCAGCTATAGAAATTGAATGATCACATATAGAAACAGGAACTAGAATGTACAGTAATGGCTCCAATCACCACACATCTTAAGATGGCATTAACCATTAAAATTATCCTTTCTTGAATTAAAATTAATATAGATAATCCTCCCAACATATTTTGGTTTATAATTTTAGGCAATCCCACTGCCACAGACGAAAATTCTGAATGGACATAAAGTGATCCTTAATTATAACCATCTGCCTATAAAGAAGTACATATTGCAGAACAGCTGTTCTAAAGCTCTCATGGAAAAAAGTCTCATACATTTTACTCAGATCAACATACCATATAATAGAGGTTCCATAAAAACAGAAGGCAGGTCCAGAACATCAGAAAAGCAGAGTGATAAAAACTTCTCTAAACTAACCCTAAATCAATCTTTGTATATAATATATATTGTATATAATATACAATATATACAAATATATATTGTATATAATATACAAATGGATGAGACTATTGCCTTACACAATGTAAGCCGCCCTGAGTCTTCGGAGAAGGGCGGGATATAAATTCAAAAAAAAATAATCACATCTGGGGTGACCCATCAGCCATTCTGCTACACATTGGCAGTCAATCACTCTCCTCCACAGCATGACCTTAACCCATCTCTGGAATGTCTATACAGCTCCTTGGGACATTAAAAGTACAGTGACTGGCAGATATGAATGAAAACAGAATATGGGATAGAAATAGCTGAGACCATCTTGATGATACTAAGGGAGCAAGATATGACCTGAAAACTGGTTACCGTAAATAAGGCCATATTGAAAACAGCTGGGATAAAAAAGCTGAGACAGTAACCATCAATGGATTGCAAATAATGGACAAAGCCTTCTGATGCAGCGCTAGAATTGGATGCAAAGATGTCTAAGTGGAGTCTATATTCATATTCTGGTAAATGACTTGTAATTATGAATATCATTCTGCTAAATATGCCTGTGGGAATATATATGCAGACATAGCTGTATTTTCCTGACCATTTGCCTGGAAAAAAAGCCCAGTTTTATGTCCTTTCACAGAGGTCAGTGATAAAAAGGACTTCGAAAGTCAAACAGAAACGTTATACAAACAGCTAACCAAACAAACCCCATCAGAGTTTCCCTCTTATCCCCAGACATTATAGATTTCTCTTATCTACCTTTGGGTTGCCGTCGCTGGTGATACACATGTAGAGCTCCACCTTTATCCACCCGTGTTACCACTTGGAAGTCACTACTGTTGAAACGATTGACCCGGATGACGCTAGTTTTCTGCTGAGTGTTGGCGTTGTCAGAATTGGTGGCATACAGGTAGTTCTCAAAGACAGTCAACCCATAGAGATGCTCTATCTACAAACAACAAATGTGGTTTTAAAAAACTGATTAGGCTAATGGGTAGAACTGAAGATCTGTTTGCTTTTATTTCAAATTAGTTCAGATTCCAAACAAAAAAAGTACCAGGTAGTCTTTTCAAATTCTACTGATTCCCTATTTTATTTATAATACCTATGTCACAAGTTCCCATCATTCCGCAATCCTCTGAGACAGGTTTGTTGCTAAACAATAACTGGATATTCTCTGAACTAATCTTTAATTAGGTTTTCCTAACAGTGTAAGAGAGAAGAGATACCTATTGAATAACAGTATAACAGAGTTGGTAGGGACCTTGGAGGTCTTCTAGTCTAACCCTCTGCTCAAGCAGGAAACCCTATACCATTTCAGATAAATGGTTATCCAATCTCAAAAATCTCCAGTGTTGGATCACCCACAAATTCTGGAGGCAAGTCATTCCACCGATTGATTGTTCTCACTATATAAATAACTCAACTCCTTGGTGGCTGTAGCCCCAATATCAAGACTAACAATCTTGGTCCATTAGCTCTGGACCATCCCCATCAAACTAAGGCAGCATGATGAGGGACTGAGGAACTATGAGAGCCATATCATACAACATCTGGAAAACAGATTTCTGTCTATTTTTATTCATTTTATATCTATTTCTTCAGAATCCTGTTCATCAGGCTATAGTTATTCCATGGCATTGAGACTGCATATTCAATGCAACTCGAAGCCCTGCCAATGATAGGATTCCCAAAGATAAGGACTATATCGGGTGGCTGTAAGAGTATATGCCACAAGAGCCCTGTCCCCTGATCTCAACTGTACTCACCAAAATACCCTGGATGATTGTGTGTCGATTTTTTCCTTCATAGTCTACCACTTCAATGTAGTCGAGGTAAGCATCAGCCCAATAAACAAGCCGATTGACCAAGTCCAAGGTGATTCCATGGGGGAAGACAATTTTGGTGTCGACCAGCTTTGTACGGTTCTGCCCATCCATGTCACAGCGTTCCACCTTTGGTATCTGTCCATAGTCAGTGAAGAACAGCTTCCTAGAAGGCAAGGAGAAAAGGCATGAGGGGGTCGCCAAACATAAGTGAAAAGTAAAGGAGATGCATAAACTAAATAAGGGAGATTAGCACTAGCGTTATATAACTAGCTTTATCAATGAAATCATTTATAAATCCATACAAATATACATATATGAATGCTAGGGATAGCCATTATATATATGCAGAAAATATGTGTCTGCATATAAGCTATCTCTGAATAGATGTAATGAGAATGGATAATATCTTGGTGTGGTCAAAGTCCAATGAGCAGTTTCAAACCAAAGCTGGTTTATTTTCTGTAAGCAACAGTGATACATGTGCAACTCTGCTTTTTATTTCTTATTTCTCTCTCTCTCTCTCTTTTCACATACTAAACCAAAATACACACACACACCCCACCAAAATTAAAGAATCGAAAGTGTTATATAAGTTAAATATATTTTTTTTTAAAAACCCTCTCACAAATTAATATAGAGAGAGTGGATTCTTGCCTATGCTTTGCTTCTTCTCCATCTGCTAGAACTCTGAATTCTGCTTTTCTCTAAATTCTGATCAAATGTATACATTTGTTCCTAAACAGCAGAGATAACACTTTGTGGGTCATCTCCTTCCTAATTTATACATACAGTAACACATTCATTCTCGACTCTGTTTTCAGGCCTAACAGCTACGGTAGTTTTCACCTCACTCCTTAGTGTGTATGTGTGTGTGTGTGTGTGTGTGTGTGTGTGTGTGTGTGTGTACACACCATTAAGCGTGCAAACATTTAAAATAAAAACAGAAACTGGGATACAGGTTAGCATCCATCTAAAGAAGGGAAATCTACATCTGCTGAGGAAATTAGAAATTATCTAAATTTCCACTTTATAATACAGAAGCAGAATTCTATTCCGAACTGTGTTATTTCACACACACTGGGAAGAACTTCCGTTTTTCCTCAGATGTGAAAATTATGAGGTGAATGGTGTGAGTTTTAATTAAACCACCCATGAAATCGCTGGATTGGAAAGTCATCAATTAAACAGAGAAAAACAAAAAGTCGTGTGCAAAAAGTCGTGTAACTATATATAAAATGCACTTGCTGGGCTGCAATCCTGTGTGAATTGGAAATCTATACTCAGTTGGACTTTTTGATTAAATGCAAATATAGGACACAGCTGAAAAGGAGAAATCGCTTCAAAGCTATTCTTTCTACTAGTCAACCTTGATCCTTCAAGCCATATCTGGAGCATATGCATCTTTCCCAAGTGCTGCCAGAACAAGAATCTTCTTCTAAGTAGATAGATAGATAGATAGATAGATAGATAGATAGATAGATAGATAGATAGATAGATAGATAGATAGATAGATAGATAGATAGATAGAATTAGCCAAGTGTGATTGGACACACATGGAATTTGTCTTTGGTACACATACTCTCAGTGTACATAAAAGGGGAAAAAATACATTCATCAAGAATCACAAGATACAACACTTAGTGACAGTCATAGGTTACTAATAAGCAATTAAATCATACTAGGAAACAAATAAAGATACAAGCAACATGGTTATAGTCATAAGTAGGAGGAGATAGGTCTTAGTAATAATTTGACAGTCTTGTGGGAATTAGTTGTTTAGCAGAGTGATGGCATTTGGGGGGGGGGAAATTGTCCTTGTGTCTAGTTGCTCTGGTATGCAGTTCCCTTTTGAGGGTAGAAAGTGAAATAATTTATGTCCAGGATGTGAGGAGTCTGTAGATATTTTCACAAGAAGTCTTTTTGACTGGTGTAGTATACAGGTCCTCAATGGAAGGCAGGTTGGTAGCAATTATTTTTTCTGCAGTTCTAATTATCCTCTGAAGTCTGTGTCTTTCTTGTTGGGTTGCAGAGCCAAACCAGACAGTTATAAGAGGTGCTTTTTAAAAGTAGTACTTTTAAACCAGACTTCTCCAAAGTCATGTCCTTTAGATGGCTTGGCCTTACAACTCCCAGCGACTGTGGCCAAGATTTATGCTGGCTGGGAATTCTAGGACCCTTATGCCAAAATATCTGGAGGCAGCAGGATGGCTGCTTAAATAATATGCTTGTGTATTTGTGTTGTGTTGTGTTTTTTAATTACTGGTGGGACAGAGCTGCTTTATACGAGGCTTCACGGAAGTCAGGGAATTATCAGGAATTATCCACTCAGGTGGTAGAGCTAAGGCTTTGGAAGGGGAAACGCTATATCTCCAGCCTCTTTCAGCTATTGAAGAAATAGTTTAAACTGCATTTTGCTAAACCAATTTTCATATTTAATACGCAAATACCCTTATATGCAGAGAAAGCAAGTTACATACTGATTTTTTTAAAACCCTCTCACAAATTAATATAGAGAGAGTGGATTCTTGCCTATGCTTTGCTTCTTCTCCATCTGCTAGAACTCTGAATTCTGCTTTTCTCTAAATTCTGATCAAATGTATACATTTGTTCCTAAACAGCAGAGATAACACTTTGTGGGTCATCTCCTTCCTAATTTATACATACAGTAACACATTCATTCTCGACTCTGTTTTCAGGCCTAACAGCTACGGTAGTTTTCACCTCACTCCTTAGTGTGTATGTGTGTGTGTGTGTGTGTGTGTGTGTGTGTGTGTGTACACACCATTAAGCGTGCAAACATTTAAAATAAAAACAGAAACTGGGATACAGGTTAGCATCCATCTAAAGAAGGGAAATCTACATCTGCTGAGGAAATTAGAAATTATCTAAATTTCCACTTTATAATACAGAAGCAGAATTCTATTCCGAACTGTGTTATTTCACACACACTGGGAAGAACTTCCGTTTTTCCTCAGATGTGAAAATTATGAGGTGAATGGTGTGAGTTTTAATTAAACCACCCATGAAATCGCTGGATTGGAAAGTCATCAATTAAACAGAGAAAAACAAAAAGTCGTGTGCAAAAAGTCGTGTAACTATATATAAAATGCACTTGCTGGGCTGCAATCCTGTGTGAATTGGAAATCTATACTCAGTTGGACTTTTTGATTAAATGCAAATATAGGACACAGCTGAAAAGGAGAAATCGCTTCAAAGCTATTCTTTCTACTAGTCAACCTTGATCCTTCAAGCCATATCTGGAGCATATGCATCTTTCCCAAGTGCTGCCAGAACAAGAATCTTCTTCTAAGTAGATAGATAGATAGATAGATAGATAGATAGATAGATAGATAGATAGATAGATAGATAGATAGATAGATAGAATTAGCCAAGTGTGATTGGACACACATGGAATTTGTCTTTGGTACACATACTCTCAGTGTACATAAAAGGGGAAAAAATACATTCATCAAGAATCACAAGATACAACACTTAGTGACAGTCATAGGTTACTAATAAGCAATTAAATCATACTAGGAAACAAATAAAGATACAAGCAACATGGTTATAGTCATAAGTAGGAGGAGATAGGTCTTAGTAATAATTTGACAGTCTTGTGGGAATTAGTTGTTTAGCAGAGTGATGGCATTTGGGGGGGGGGAAATTGTCCTTGTGTCTAGTTGCTCTGGTATGCAGTTCCCTTTTGAGGGTAGAAAGTGAAATAATTTATGTCCAGGATGTGAGGAGTCTGTAGATATTTTCACAAGAAGTCTTTTTGACTGGTGTAGTATACAGGTCCTCAATGGAAGGCAGGTTGGTAGCAATTATTTTTTCTGCAGTTCTAATTATCCTCTGAAGTCTGTGTCTTTCTTGTTGGGTTGCAGAGCCAAACCAGACAGTTATAAGAGGTGCTTTTTAAAAGTAGTACTTTTAAACCAGACTTCTCCAAAGTCATGTCCTTTAGATGGCTTGGCCTTACAACTCCCAGCGACTGTGGCCAAGATTTATGCTGGCTGGGAATTCTAGGACCCTTATGCCAAAATATCTGGAGGCAGCAGGATGGCTGCTTAAATAATATGCTTGTGTATTTGTGTTGTGTTGTGTTTTTTTTTTAATTACTGGTGGGACAGAGCTGCTTTATACGAGGCTTCACGGAAGTCAGGGAATTATCAGGGAATTATCCACTCAGGTGGTAGAGCTAAGGCTTTGGAAGGGGGAAACGCTATATCTCCAGCCTCTTTCAGCTATTGAAGAAATAGTTTAAACTGCATTTTGCTAAACCAATTTTTCATATTTAATACGCAAATACCCCTTATATGCAGAGAAAGCAAGTTACATACTGATTTTTTTTAAAAGCTTGTCTGCAGTTGGGTATGCAGTCCTTATAATAAACTTGCCCTTATAGCTTTATAGTTTAAAAAACTAAGCAATCCAAATCATATGTTCAGCTGGAAAGTAATCCTATTGAATCCAATGGGATTTTGTTTCTAGCTATTGAAATTACAACCTTATCCTAAGACCAATTGCCTCGCTTCTGTGTTCTATAGGCTGCAATCCTGAACTCATCTACTGTATTGGGGAGGAAGCTCCACGAATTTCATCACCAGCAGATGTGTCAAGTCATACTTTTAATATTTGGGAGTTGGCTGGGAAGGTTGTCAGCGAACAAAGGAAAGTAGAATAGGAGTTTTTGGTTGATCCACTCCAGAAGGCAAGCCATCCAGCTTCCATAAGTGAGAATTAAAATGAAATTGCTATAGCCAACAGCCAGGGGAAAGTTAAAAGTACCTATCCCTCCTCTCTCCATGACTAAAATTTAGGAGCACATTGAAAGATGGGCGTGTGTGGCAAAAAATGAGTTACGAGAGAAAAAGACAAAATAAACACTAGATGGCAGTCAATGGTGAGTACATGAAGCCATTTCCAAGTACTGCTATCTTTTAGGCTGCAACCGGAAAACACCCCCAGCAAATTTGGAAAAGGGGCCTCCTGAATATTAAGTATCTACAGAACAATAAGACTGTAACAGAATGCTGCGAATATATAAGCATACACATGTTGTGTTAGTCAAAGGAAGAATGACAATGTCTTTGGGAACAAAATCTCAGAAGGCAGATAATTACAACCATGTAGATGTGGACCTCGCATTTAGCAAAATGAAATACCGAAGAAATGCATCAAAATGCAATTATTCTGAATGTCTCTCCCATCACCATCATTATTCTGTCCTCTCTTGCCCTGTCATACATAATGGCATATACGTCTTCTCATGTATAAAGATCAAGGCCATAGCTGAATTGAAAGAATCTACTTGTGAAATCAACACATGTGAGCCCTAATGACAAATGGCCTGTGCCAAGGCAGCTATGGACAAAAACCCCAACCATACTTGATGGTTTACTAAGAGAAGTAAAAAAAATCCAGACAGTCAGGATTTGAATTGGAGAAATTGTAACTCTGATAGTTAAATAGGATGCCTGAACCGTTTTCCCAAACCATTATCATCACCCATCTTCAAACATCTTCTCAAAGGCATATCTGCATAATAAAATATGTTTCTAGATCATCACAGTAGAGAGGAGGAGAAAAAAGCACTGCGGGAAGGAGTAAAAATATAGCAATAATAAATTCATAACACTTGAGGTGACCAAAAAGTGTATTGCAGTGTCCGACATGTTGATCTTATTGGGTCTTACGGCAGGATCAATCCGGGTAGCAAGTATTGCACAGATCGTAGAACTGATGCCATTGTTCCTTTAGCAGAGAACTGGCTTATGGCAACCTAATTTATGCAGAGAAATGCAAAGCAGACTAAAGATTAATGAGATTTTCAGGATTAGTTTAGAAACTGCCACAGGCTAGTGGAAATGCTGTTTAAGGTGAGACGGAAATTCATGAGAGAATTGATGTTAACTAAGTCTTCAAAAGAAATCTGAAGGAAGTACAGTAAGTTTTATGTGCAAGGAAAGTGCAGGCCCCCACTAGACTATAGACTATAGCTAAACAGAAGCAGAAACAGGTAAGTGATAAAGGAGAACCAAACAAATGAGGTTACTATGCAGAAACTTTTCCACTGACATAAGATATAAATAAATAATAAATAATAATAAATATAATCACTCAATCTTTGGCTGTAGAGGAACATTCTGTATGGGTGTTTGTATATACATCGTATTGCAACATACCGGCACAAAGAAGGGGCAATCCCTAGATGTATTCAAGTTAGCATCCTCTACAAACAACCTTGAGCTGATTGAGACACTTAGTAATGACTAATACTTCTTGTACAAGATGACTTCCCTGTTCTCTTTTCTCTTTCTCTCTCTCTCTCTCTCTCTCTCTCTTCTTTCTTTTTTTTTTTTACAAAACAGCTCTTCAAATATCCAGCCACCCATGGATACAATGCCTAGACAATAATGTGCCATAAAAGTTCCCTTTTTATTTCACATCAACATTTTCAGTTGCACCAAGTATGAGTGAACATCCAGATGTTTCCCTATCACCTCCTTCCTCTTTCCATCAAAACGTGTCACCAAAGGCAAACAGCTGACCATAATGATTCCACTTGCCACGAAATACAAGAGTCAGCACTCAAGTGCAATTGATCCCCGCATTCAATATGCAAGAAACACCATCTCCTAATGAAGCCTCTGACCACAGAGATTATGCGTAAATGGCTTACAAATGCTGGAATGTAGCCCTATATTTCTTTGGCTAATGGAATTTCCTATATATTATTAGAGACATTTCTGAATAATATGGGTTATTTCAGATGGCATCAAAATGGCAGATTCATCTTAGAGACTTTTAAGCAAAAGAAAGATGATTACCTATCAAGCATCTTGTTGCAACTGAATTTCTGCAATAGAGGGTTTTTGGACAGGTGTAGATTTAGGAAGAATATAGAGTCAGAAGTTTTTTTCCCCATCCAGTCCCCTGGATATTGTGAAGTACATTAAAGATAAGCCCTATAATCAATCAACTCTATCACTCACCAACTGATTTAAATTGGAAATTATCACTGTTTTCAGAATACAAAATTACTATTCCCTCTGAAACATCTATAACTCTGCTAATTAATTATTTCAGCTAAGATTTCTAATTGCGTGATAATTCAAAAAGGGACACTAAGCAAAAGTAACACTTGCTGTTTTGTAGCAGCTGCTACTCAGATATATTTGGCATTGACAAGCACTTAAATTTAATTATTCAAAGGAGAAAGTGATGATTTCAGAGAAATGGTCAAGCATTAAAAAATGTATTTAGGTATATTTAGGTTTCTACCTGGACATGATCTTGACTTGAAAACCACTGAGGAAATCCCAATTTGCATCTATTAAACTGTAATTCCTATCCTGTATGCTGCAGCTTCACGGTTTGAATTTTGTAATTTACAACACGACTTAAATAAAATTAACTGATATTAGAAGCCTGGCTGAAGCACAAGATGGGTATAGGCCTATTTGAATGCTCTGGATGTAATAACCCCAAATTTTAAATGGACACAAATTCTCATTTTTGCAATTTCAGTTGGTGAAAGACTTGCTAAGGCTTTCTCATTCCTTCCTTCACAGTTTTTTAACTTATCACTGGCAATCTCAATTTTGACACGAGCCATGTAGCTGCAATAGATTTGCCACTCATCTTTCTGAAGCAAGGAAGAAGAAAAATATTTTGGGAGGCAAAACTATTAAGGCGACTATAATTTATACTGTAATTTGCTCCAGGATGTGTCATATATTCATTAACCTGTGATACTGGTTATTTCACATTTTTATGAATTTTACTCTATCTATTAGATTCTTGAGGCAAGACAGATCTTGATAAATTAAGCTGGGAGCAGTGATTATTCTGCAATACCTTTGGGGACAAGGAAATAAATTACACAGCTGTGTATCCCATTTTCCCCATACACATCCCTTTTTGGAAAATCATATAAGATGGGTCTGTCCTTCCATCACACAACTTATAGCCCTGTGGTTGTAATAACAACCAAAAGATTGTTTTCCAATAAATGAAGGGCATAAGATGGTAGAAGTTTAAAGGGTTTAATCATTAACATAAACAAGGTCAAAAATAAACTCCAGGAAGGGACTATCAAAAGATGCAGTATGTCCTTCAGAATGTTTTTTTGTAAACTATGAGATTTCAGAAAATAGAGGTATTCCACACAAAGATCAATAACTATAGCTGGGAAGTAAACAAATCTGTTGAAATCAACTCTCTTTAAAAAGCAAACTTGAAAAACAGATCATTCCAAAGGTTGAAAATCCCTCTAGGCAGGGAAGATAGCAAATACATTTAAACTGTGCTGATATCTTTCCAAATGTACCAAAATGTCCTTGAAAGTTGGCAGGACTTGCTCTAGTGTTAGAGGTTCCATAGTTTATGAGATAAACAGACTGAAGCTCCAAACAGGCCACTGTGTGGACTCCAGAAGCTGCCACTTGCTACACAAGGCAGGGGCTGTTCTGGCCTCCTAAGTAATGAGGGGGCTTTGGATACCCATCAAAATGCTATCTTAAAGATGAGAGAGAGAAGGGGAAAACATGCATTAGTCTGGGTCTGTTCAGAATAGGAAGACTCTCCTACACAGTCTTGGAGATAAGCGTTTTTAAAAATATTTTTTTAGTATTTTATTAATTAGCATGTTCCTTTCAGCAGCAGTACCCTCCTACACAATACAAGTGGGACTTTGGGTTTTCTTAAGATGTTTTGGAGGGCTTTAGTTAGTTTGCATGCTAAGGTAATGCTGTGTGGCAGTAACAATCCTTTCATTATTTCTGAGATGTTTTCTATATATTGTAGTGTTATTTTTTTTTTATAGTTTGTGTAATGAAGCACCTATATATAGGTTTCACTATCTGATGTGAAAATAATTAAATCTACTCTCCTAAATGAGATCTGAATGTTACATTTATTAAAAGAAACTAGAAACACTGTAGGGGAGAAAAGGCATATTTCTATGTCACCGCAACCCTACGGAACTCATGCAAGCATCGAAACATTGCTCTTGTTGGGTAACAAATGATAAAATATGCAACTGCAATGTAGCTTTTGACTTCTTCTTCTTCTTTAAAAACAATAATCTGAAAACTAAACTGCCAAAAATGCTAAACTGAACATTTTCCAGCTTGAATCTTTGGACTGTGGCCATTCCTACTCTCCTGCAAAATCTATCTATTGAGAGCTGACTAGGATGGCAAAATGAGACTACAGTATTCTCACTCTCAAAATAGACTGCGAACAATGGCCTTGTTCAGTCTCCCATTTATGATACTGTTCTGCTGACTCAAACGATTGACTAGAATTAGGATATTCATGAATGGACAGTGAGAAGAAGGATCTTCATTGGATCACTCATTCATTCACTGGACTGTGGGCAGCATATTGTATAGAAGTACCATACAATATGAGTAGTATAATCCAATATAATATAACATCTTAAATTGAAAGTTGAAGTGCTGTCCCGGTGTTTGGAAGCCGTACGGGTCTGGATGGGGAGAAACAGGCTCAAGCTCAATCCCTCCAAGACGGAGTGGCTGTGGATGCCGGCATCTCGATTCAGTCAGCTGCAGCTGCAGCTGACTGTTGGAGGCGAGTTACTGGCCCCAAAGGATAGGGTGCGCAACTTAGGTGTCCTCCTGGATGAGCGGCTGTCGTTTGAAGATCATCTGACGGCCGTCTCCAGGGGGGCCTTCCACCAGGTCTGCCTGGTTCGGCAGTTGCGCCCCTTCCTTGATCGGGATGCCTTGTGCACAGTCACTCACGCACTCGTTACCTCTCGCTTGGATTATTGTAATGCTCTCTACATGGGGCTCCCCTTGAGGTGCACTCGAAGGCTTCAGCTAGTCCAGAATGCAGCTGCGCGGGTGATAGAGGGAGTGTCGCGTACCTCCCATGTAACACCTCTCCTGCGCAGACTGCACTGGCTCCCTGTGGCTTTTCGGGTGCACTTTAAGGTTTTGGTTATGACCTTTAAAGCGCTCCATGGCTTAGGGCCTGGGTACTTACGGGACCGCCTACTGTTACCATATGCCTCCCACCGACCCGTACGCTCTCACAGAGAGGGACTTCTCAGGGTGCCGTCCGCCAAGCAATGTCGGCTGGCGGCCCCCAGGGGAAGGTCCCTCTCTGTGGGGGCTCCCACACTCTGGAACGAACTTCCCCCGGGTTTACGCCAAATACCTGACCTTCGGACCTTTCGCCTCAAACTGAAGACACATCTTTTTATTCGCGCGGGGCTGGGTTAACTTTTATGGATTTTATAGTTATTATTAATTTTAAACAGGGTTTTAGTTTTTATATATTTTTAAATTTTTAGGCAAATTATAATAAGTTTTTTAATTTACATTTTATATATAGTGTCTTGTTTGTTTTTATTTGCCTGTACACCGCCCTGAGTCCTTCGGGAGAAGGGCGGTATAAAAATCAAATAAATGAAATGAAATGAATGAAAACATTAATTTCTTAATGCAAAGCAAAACTGAAACCTTAGAACAAGATTTGTGTCAATGTCTACAATGGTCACCACTGCAACTCAGTCTGATCTTTTTTTAATGGCAGGCTATCATTTTGGATAGCATGGTGCACAGATTTTCCAATGAAAGAAACCCCATCTCCCTTCAGCTCAGTGAAATACTGAAAACAGATGCTCCCATTGCTTGAGCCTTAGGGAACCACGCTTCCTTAGCAAGGTCAGGATTTCTCTGAAGAGAGAGGGGATCAGATTCATCCATCTGGGTAGAAAAGCCGCCCGTTATGATTACAGATTAAACTCAGCAAACCACTGTCACATTCACAAGTGGAACCAGGAAAATCTGTCACCACTTATTTGCTGGGAACTTAATCTGGTGGTAAGTGGCCAAACTATGGCCAAGGACAGGGGTCTGCAAACTTGGCTCTTTTAAGACTTGTGGACTTCAACTCCCAGAGTTCCTCAGCCACTCTGGGAGTTGAAGTCCACAAGTCTTAAAAGAAACAAGTTTGCAGACTAACCAAGGACAATACAATGAAGTACCATAGCTACAAGCTTCAGCCCAAAACAAGTTTCTGTTCAAAGGAAAGATCTAGGTCTGGCTTCAGATTCAAATAGAAGTCCATTGGATCACTCATTCATTCACTGGACTGTGGGCAGCATATTGTATAGAAGTACCATACAATATGAGTAGTATAATCCAATATAATATAACATCTTAAATTGAAAGTTGAAGTGCTGTCCCGGTGTTTGGAAGCCGTACGGGTCTGGATGGGGAGAAACAGGCTCAAGCTCAATCCCTCCAAGACGGAGTGGCTGTGGATGCCGGCATCTCGATTCAGTCAGCTGCAGCTGCAGCTGACTGTTGGAGGCGAGGTATTGGCCCCAAAGGATAGGGTGCGCAACTTAGGTGTCCTCCTGGATGAGCGGCTGTCGTTTGAAGATCATCTGACGGCCGTCTCCAGGGGGGCCTTCCACCAGGTCTGCCTGGTTCGGCAGTTGCGCCCCTTCCTTGATCGGGATGCCTTGTGCACAGTCACTCACGCACTCGTTACCTCTCGCTTGGATTATTGTAATGCTCTCTACCTGGGGCTCCCTTGAGGTGCACTCAAGGCTTCAGCTAGTCCAGAATGCAGCTGCGCTGGTGATAGAGGGAGTGTCGCACCTCCCATGTAACACCTCTCCTGCGCAGACTGCACTGGCTCCTGTGGCTTTTCGGGTCCACTTTAAGGTTTTGGTTATCACCTTTAGAGCGCTCCATGGCTTAGGGCCTGGGTACTTACGGGACCGCCTACTGT
Organism: Ahaetulla prasina; assembly: GCF_028640845.1. Classification (NCBI taxonomy): domain Eukaryota; kingdom Metazoa; phylum Chordata; class Lepidosauria; order Squamata; family Colubridae; genus Ahaetulla; species Ahaetulla prasina. The sequence continues at coordinate 167,372,140 of NC_080540.1, forward strand.
TACCATATGCCTCCCACCGACCCGTACGCTCTCACAGAGAGGGACTTCTCAGGGTGCCGTCCGCCAAGCAATGTCGGCTGGCGGCCCCAGGGAAGGTCCTTCTGTGGGGCTCCACACTCTGGAACGAACTTCCCCCTGGTTTACGCCAAATACCTGACCTTCGGACCTTTCGCCGCAAACTGAAGACACATCTTTTTATTCGCGCGGGGCTGGGTTAACTTTTATGGATTTTATAGTTATTATTAATTTTAAACGGGGTTTTAGTTTTTATATATTTTTAAATTTTTAGGCAAATTATAATAAGTTTTTTAATTTACATTTTATATATAGTGTCTTGTTTGTTTTTATTTGCCTGTACACCGCCCTGAGTCCTTCGGGAGAAGGGCGGTATAAAAATCAAATAAATGAAATGAAATGAATGAAAACATTAATTTCTTAATGCAAAGCAAAACTGAAACCTTAGAACAAGATTTGTGTCAATGTCTACAATGGTCACCGCTGCAACTCAGTCTGATCTTTTTTTAATGGCAGGCTATCTTTTTGGATAGCATGGTGCACAGATTTTCCAATGAAAGAAACCCCATCTCCCTTCAGCTCAGTGAAATACTGAAAACAGATGCTCCCATTGCTTGAGCCTTAGGGAACCACGCTTCCTTAGCAAGGTCAGGATTTCTCTGAAGAGAGAGGTGATCAGATTCATCCATCTGGGTAGAAAAGTCGCCCCTTATGATTACAGATTAAACTCAGCAAACCACTGTCACATTCACAAGTGGAACCAGGAAAATCTGTCACCACTTATTTGCTGGGAACTTAATCTGGTGTAAGTGGCCAAACTATGGCCAAGGACAGGGGTCTGCAAACTTGGCTCTTTTAAGACTTGTGGACTTCAACTCCCAGAGTTCCTCAGCCGCTCTGGGAGTTGAAGTCCACAAGTCTTAAAAGAACCAAGTTTGCAGACCCCTGGCCAAGGACAATACAATGAAGTACCATAGCTACAAGCTTCAGCCCAAAACAAGTTTCTGTTCAAAGGAAAGATCTAGGTCTGGCTTCAGATTCAAATAGAAGTCCATAGGAACACAAGCAAGGCTCCCAGAGATATCAGTGTGACTACCAATCAGTGTTACTACCACTTTCACTGCCAAATTCTCCTACATCTGCATAGTCACAGTGCTTTGCTATGGAAAACGCCCACTGTTTGATTGCTCTTCAATTACATGGGGATAAAAAGAAGCTACCTGTTCCTACAGAAAAGGCAGTAGGTAGAACACCTGATCATTCATCAGATTAAGAAATAAAGTTTGAACAGGGGAGATGCTTCTTTCCAAGCCATCCAATTTTTTGCCCTCTTTATCCAGGCCTCCACAATAATTCCATTTGACAGAGGGAGCTGAAAGAGGAAGGCACGATAATTGTGTTTAACATAATATAGATTTCACATTCTTTTGGAGCTGGGAGGCTTAGATGATGGTTTGTCTTCAGATTAGTAATCCTGTAAACAAGGTGTACAACTGCAAAATGGTGAACCTATCCCCTTTGAAGTAGATAGCCCTTAACTTAAGATAACAATTGGGACAGGAATTTCAGTCACTAAGAGGGTCAGCACATGACTGGACCCCATTTACAATGGTTGTTAAATGAATCACACTGAATTGTCATAAATAGGTTGATAAAAAATGTACATGACCATACCAAAACAGCAAAACCAATTAGGCTGTGTCTATTCTATATGACCTGCTATACACTCTTTGGGGAGTGAAAAGAAGATGGAACAATATGGAACGGTTGCTTATATAGACACAATCAGTTCCTGATCTTTCTCCTTCCAAAGGTGACTCTTGGACATGTAGTCCAAACACAGCAGTTGGGTCAGAGGTGTGATCTGGAGCTAGGGCTATCAACGTCATAAGCCAAGATGAGTTCTTAGTTATACGACTGATCTGCCTTATATGGGCAAGATGAGCTATAAGGCACAATTTCAGTGTGAGAAGTGAAAGATTGTAATAGCTTCAACACTAATGCTAGTAAGCTTCATTTCTTTTGCTCTAGCTTCTCTTCAATATGATACCAAAACTTCAAGGCAAAGAGCAAATGATACAGGTACAGTCTCAAGATCAAGCTGACATTTCACTACCAAAGATTAATTAAATATCCTATTAGATGCCAAAAATAAATCTATGTCCTGCAAAAACAGTCTGGGCAGTATCTGCCCTTGTTGAGTACATCGCAGAAGCAATACTCTCAAATAAGATAAGTAGCCTTATTGGAGACTTGACAATAAAATTCAGTAATACTCTTTCCTAAACAAAGTTTTGAAGAATCAGAGGAAATATACTGTCATATTCAGGAAGTCTGGAGGAAGACCTTCAAAACCACCAACAGCAACAAATAAAGGAGAGAATGAAAAAGGAGAAAGAAAGAAAATTGAAGCAAGTATAAAGAAACGAGAAAGAATAATATTCAAAACAAATGAGATGTCGTAGGAAACAGAGAGCAGAAAACACCACTAAGAAACTACGACTTCCATCTAATCTGATATAGGCAAAAAAAATGGAAGAGCCTGACAAGAACAATTTCAGCTCTAGGGGTCTCCAGCAAAAGCAGAGATTCCCATCAAATGAAAAGCACGGCATTATCTCTGTAATTTCATTGAGAATACATTACAACCATTTGAATTGCACACAAACCAATGAAGAGCATTGTGTGGCTATCTGCTTATCAACAGGAACAATTGCTGCTTAAAATCAATTCAGCAATTTTCTTTAAAATGGCAAGAAAAACGCAAGTGGGAGGGAGAGAACTTGAGTATACATCTATTTTTTTTCTCCTTGGCCCTACAGATGAAATACATCCAAAGCTCATAGCTCATAGAGGGATAGACACTGGCCTTTTATGTCATTGAGTTCAACTTCCTGCTTAGTTCAGAAAAACAGATTAAAATATCCCAAACAGATGCATGTATAAATACTTAAATATATCCAGTGAAGGAGATCACCACCAGTCTGGGAATTTGGCTTCATTCGAACTGTTCCTACAGTCAGCAAACTTTTCCAATATAGATATAGATCTGTTACCCTGTAATTGAAACCCATTACTTCTCATCCTGCACTCTGAAAATAAGTGAAAATAAATCCTGAACTTCTTGTAGGTGACAACCTTCTACAGGTAGTCCTCCATTTACAATAGTTTATTCAGTAACTGTTACAACGGCACTTAAAAAAGGGGGACTTATGACTCCCCTAATGTGCTCAGCTTACAAGTCTAGCTTGGTGCTGGGAAGTCACTGGGAAGACTGACTTCCTGTTCCTCTACCCAAATATCAGTTGGCACACCCAGCCAGCCCTGTCATCTACAAGTAAATCAGGATTCAAAAAGTTTTCGTTTGGACTAAAACTGGCGTTTGATATCGTTGACAAAAAGACTAAAAGGCATTCAGGAACTGTGGGCTTGGGGGGTGGGGGGACAAAGGAAGAAACCAATTTAGTTTTTATCTAAAGGTACTTATATGGATTCTCACCCCATTGTTGGATCCAGTGCAATGCCTTTAGGATTGTAGAGTTCCGAGTCAAGCAGCGTAACACAGGTGACCCCACTCTTGTTGCAGACAAATATCCGGTCATCGATGTCATCCACAAAGTAGAAGTTGCCAGTAAGCCAGTCAATAGCCATTTGCTCCACATCTAATGAAAAAAAAAATACAAAGAAAGGTGAGATAAAAGAAAGATGAGAAAAAAATCTACCGTATATACTCGAGTATATACGGCTTATACTCGAGTCCCCAGTTTACCCCAGTTTTTTGGGGTAAAATTGGGGACCTCGGCTTATACTCGAGTATATACGGCTTATACTCGGATCGGCTTATACTCGAGTATATACGGCTTATACTCGAGTTGTTTTTTTTTCTTTTTTTCACATTTTACCGGACTGAAGCCCTGCCGGTGCAGTGAGAGGGCGGGGCGGGGGAGCTGCCAGCCTTCTCAGCTGAGGGAGGGAGGGTTTCCCCAACCGGTAGGTGCCTCATTTCCCACCCTCGGCTTATACTCGAGTCCCCAGTTTACCCCAGTTTTTGGGGTAAAATTGGGGACCTCGGCTTATACTCGGATCGGCTTATATTCGAGTATATACGGTATGTACAAATCTGGAAATCCAACCTTTTGGAAATGATGCAACTTGAATCTATGCAATATGAACAGACATAGGAATGAAGAGATATTACACATTAGATTCAGATTGTGGATGGTTCTTTGGGAAAACAGATTTTTGAAAAGTCTTGGTCCTTCATCAGATGTTTCAAAACTCAAAATCCTTTATGGACTTTTTGCGTAAAATTTAAAAAAAATGAATTTATGATCTATGGTTTTAACAATTAGATAGGATACATTATAGAAAGAGAAGTCATGTCGTTTAGAGAAAGGTTAAATTTACAGTTATAACTGATGTAAAGAAGGGTGGAAGCCACTTCATTGTATCTTTTCTTTCTTTCTTTTCTATGTTTCTTCTATTTTTTCTTTTTGCACCTTAGCTTTCTCCTTTATTTCTTTTTTCTTTTCTTATTCTATTTTAGTCTGCACACATTTTTACTCTTGTTTTTAAAATATTCAATAAATTTATATATAAAAAGAGATACTGAAGAACTCTTTGAATAGAAATCTCAATTACATTTGGTTAGCGTTCTTCTCAGAAACAAGCTCAGATACTGGGATGGAAAGTTCTAACTAATTAACAAGAGGTTTCTGCCTAACATATTAGTGTTAAGTATCCAGGGAGTATTATTAGTGAGCGAGTATTTTGATATCAGGAATCAGCCCTGAATGAAGATTCTGTTTGAATGTTTTAATTCTGCATCTTCTAGCTCAGGTAATTTGATCATAATTGTCTTCATCAAAACACCCTTTCCAAAAACACGACATGGAACATGTTTTTAATTGACTTTGGGTTGCCATGCTCTTTACACTTTGCAGATGATTAGAGTATTAATTTAATTAAATGCAAAGTTTCTCCACTCAGAATTAGTATGGCCTTATTTAGACAGCATTTTAAATCAGGATCCTTTAGACTGGGGTTTCCAAGCTGGGTAAGGTGGCTCAGCATTTAAATTTGTCTGCCATATTCTCCTTTCCTAACTATGGTTAGTATTTGGCTGAAATATTTATGACCACAATTGAGCCCAGAATTTCTATTGCTAAGTGAGACATTTTTAAACTGAATTTTGCCCCATTTTACGACCCGTCTTGCCATAGTTGTTAACTGAATCACTGCAGTTGTTAAGTTAGTGACACGGCTGTTAAGTGAATCTGGCTTCCCCATTGACTTTGCTTATCAGACAGTTACAAAAGGTGATCACGTGACCTTGGGACACTACACCATTATAAATATGAGCTGGTTGCTAAATGTCTGAATTTTGATCACGTGACCATGGGGATGCTGCAATGGTCATAAATGTGAAAACAGTCGTGTTATTTTTTTCAGTACCACTGTAATTTTGAACAGTCACGAAGTCACTGCTATAAGTCAAGAACTACCTGTGATTTTCCATTTTATATAAACAACACAGTCTAGTTTGGATGTATACATGTACATGGCGAGAAAAACTAAATCTTGCGAATTTACCAGGTGGATGGCATAGGGAACAAAGCTATTACAGAATCCGGTAGTCCTGCTATAGATACTTCGAAACCTCCTCCCAGAGGAGAGCAACAGAAACCGTCTGTAAAGTGGGTGTGCGGGGTCTCTAACAATGCTTCGAGCTCTAAGCACATAGCGCCTGTAAGCAGTTTCCTGAATAATGGGAAGCGAGCTTCCTATAATCTTCTTGGTTGTCCTTATCACTCTCTGTATGGACCTTCTATCTTACCTTGTATAATTCTTAATATATAGAAACCTATTGAGTGAAAACCTGCAAACTCCCTATTAAAAATATTTATCTGTTTCACAGTAACACAGATGTTCAAACAGCCAGGTGTACCAGAAGATTCTATTATGAGAAAGACTATCCAGGTGGACTGGGCTCAAATTGTTAAGATGTGGATGAAGACTACGCAATTCAATCACACAGCTCTCACTCGTCTCCTTTCAACCTGTCCTGTACTCCTGCTTCATTTTGAGCCCATTAAATGTATTCCCTTTTTAGTTTTTTTTAGCTACTGAATAATCATCCCAATCTTCCCTCCCCTCCTCATGCTCCCCAAGACCTGTTTTGTGTTCTCCAGAATAAAACACCCATGAAAAGATTGCATTCCCAATGAGGCATTCCAAGGCCAAGTCTCCCTGTTGCCCTTTTAGGGTGCTCTGTTCCCATGGAACAGACTACTGCCCTCAATTAGGCTCTCTTGAAAACAGTTTTTTTTTAAAAATTCTTTCTTTTAACAGGGTTTTCTTTTTGCTACATTCCTGGCATCATCTGGTTACTTCACAGAATACTCTGTTGGCAGGCTAAAGTCGGATGGCCATTGTGAGGATATTTCATGTTGAAACAATCTGTTATAATGACTTTGATGTCTCCTCTTTCACTGACTAATATTTCTACGTATTTTAAAATTATTTTGGGGAGGCAGGAAACGATTTATGCTTATAAGAAGCCTCAGCATCCAGACAGACAATTAATTTGGTAAAAATAATAAATCTGTAAGAATGCATGCATGAGGCAAGATATTCCTATTTCTGCCACCTGCTGCAATGCCTCTTGATGACCAATTGGGGGATTAAAATTTAGTAATTTAAAACACACAGGAAAGAAGTGCTTTAGATGAAATCAAATGAGTTTCTTTTTTTTTAAAGTTTCGGTTACATTAAATGCCCTTTAAAATAATGAAGCATAAAATTTATTTAAAAACCAACACTTATAAAATATTTATGATATTTCCAACAAAGAAGAGTGTGAAAAAATATTAAATAACATGGGTTTTCATTACACACATATTGGTATATATTTACTAAATTTCTATCCCTTGCCATTTTCAGTAGTATACTACAGTTTTAGAATAGAATTTTTTATTGGCCAAGTGTGATTGCACACACAAGGAATTTGTCTTGGTGCACATTCATAAAGAATCATAAGGTACAACACTTAATGATAGTCATAGGGTACAATAAACAATCAGGAAACAATCAAAATCAATATAAATCGTAAGGATACAAGCAACAAAGTTACTGTCATACAGTCATAAGTGGAAGGAGATGGGTGGTGGGAACGAGAAGATTAATAATAGTGCAGACTAAGTAAATAGTTTTTCTGCTTCTTGCTGGAAAAATCATCTGATCTCTTATATGAAAGAATGCCAATCAAGCTGTAGGAATATGTTTCAATGTCTAGAATAATTTCTATCTTCATATCTGACATATATTTCATCTGAGCTGGAAACTTTTAGTCTTAGGCTGTAATCAAAACCATGAATTGGTAATAGTTCCAAAATGTGGGTTCACCTCTGCACAGATTCTTCATTTCAATTTGACAAGATCCCTAAGTCAAAATACATTTTAAATGACAGACTGAATTTACTACAGTGCACAATTCCATTTAGTGATTTATCCTATGTTCAATAGTGATTCTTAGTCCCTTGATGTGATGTACTACATATATATTTAATTTAGATCTTCCAGTTGCTACCTACTATATAATTCCATCCAAACTGAGTCTGCAGGAGGCAAGATAATCATTTTATAATCTCACACCTGTGGATAGAGCTGGTTTGCTCGCAATATTTTGGATGAGGTTGAGGAGATTTAATGAAGTTGTATTCAGAAAATTAATCCCAAATTTCATGCATTTTCTTACTTGTTTTATGTGGGGGTGGGGGAAACAGCAATACTCTTCATTCAATTTGTAATCCAACAGGATTTGGCCGAAAGAAATGAGATTTAGGGACCCTGTGCAACTTGGAGGTAGCCTAGTCCTGTTCTAAAGCAAGAATCAGAACTTAAAGAGTTTAGATAGTTGGCTCTGTGGTCAACCTATTATTCAAATATATTTGTAATAACTTCTAAATTCCTCAACCACAGAACATGAAGCATATTAATCAGGATTTATATGTGGGAGATAGCAGATTTGTGAAAACCATATTGAAATGAGTTTAAAAACCAGATGGGAAATCATTCTAAACCAGGAGAGGCAGTACAACATGAGAAATCTTCTAGTACACATACTGTAAAGGCATAAAATATCATAGGGCTGGAAGGGAGTCTCAGAGGTCTTCTAGTCTAACCCGCTGCTCAAGGCAGGAATCTTATACTCTGCAAGTCAAATGGCTATTCAGTCTGTTTTTGAAAACCTCCAGTGATAGATCACGGATGCATACCAGGTCATGTCTGCAATATGCAAGACATCAATACAGTCTATTCAGCAGTCTTCTAATAATTGGATACAAGGTTTACACCAAACTCAAGTAGTATCCTATGTGTAACCCATTACCTAACCGTGACTCACCCTGCCTGCCTATGTTGTGCAACTCCATCAGAGTTGTCAAAACCTAGTGATGGAATTTGAACCCATTAAAAGGCCTCTTTCTGTTTTTCTTTCCCATTCCATACCATCCTCTCTCACTCAGGCTTCTGAGAGGCACAGAAACTAGTCTAATTTTTTTTTTTTTTGGGAAGTATTCTTAGCTATGTTATTTTGCTCCCAAATCCTTGTCCCCTTTCTGGTACGGCCAATTCTTGAGCCCACCCCTTTCTTGAGAGGAGCCTCCTTGTAAATTATTCCGGACAGCCAGAAAGGAATTGTTCATTCCTTTGCTACAATATGGTGACCCAAACCACAAAAGGCCAGCATAAAACCATAATTCCCGAGGCAGCAACTGCCCTGTTTGACACAGCTGTCATAATTGTCATGTATGGCTTCTGTCTGACAGCAGCACATCCAATAAATAAAAAGAGTTGGCTTTTATTTTGATCAGAGACTGAGAGACAAGCGATGGATACTGGCCTCCTAAGAGACTGCGCTTTTGACAAAATGGAGTCATTCAAAAATCCCTTTCAACAATAAAAACACCTTCTATGTTAGACAGCCCTGCTTGCTGGGGTCTCTGCAGATTATCCGTGGCTTTCCAGTAAATGAAATAAAACCTTCCTAGACCAGTTGCAAACGACTTTTCATCTGGCACCTTTAAAATATTTCAGAGGGATGTGTGTGCATGCCAATCTCTGTTTGCTAGATATAAAAATATCAGAACCAAGAATTTTTTTTCCTACTATGAATTATTCTTTATGGCTGAAAGAACATCACTTTTTCTGCATTAGAATATAATGTTATGCACACTTATGCCCATTTTAGAACTATCGGACTAACTGTAGCATAATACAAAACTGCAGACTGAATCACAGGGTAATTAAAAGTAGGCATCCAGGCAACTTCAAAAGTTGTGGGAGTGCCGCTATGCTTTCCTATGTTGCTTCTAATTATTTAAAGGGGACTTAGAACAGGGAATCCTATACTTTTGCTTCTCATGGGAGATCAGATCTGTTTTCTATAGAGATAAGTATCAGAATTGTGTAATAATTCAGATCTAAAGAGGGCAAAGTTGTGTGTCGATTCTGTAAATCAACATATCTTTTCTTGAGATCCGGAAGCCCAGGGAAAGACATCTTAAAACACGATGTCAAACTCAAGGCCTGTGGGCCGCATCAGCCCACGGAATGCTTAGATGTGGCCCATGGGGCCGCCCTGGAAACAGCGAAGGACTGGCCCGTGGTGCCTCTGCCAGCAAAAACGGAGCTCAGGAGCTCCGTTTTCAGCTGTGATGGCCTCCTGCAGCCCTGTGCCAGCTAAAATGGACTCCGGGAGGCCTTTCTGAGCTCTGTTTTCGCTGGAAGAGGGCTGCAGGACATCAAGCTGGCCATGTCTAACCTGGCCACTCCCAGTTGGTCCCCCGAGCTCAAACACAACCCTGATACGGCCCTTAATGAAATCGAGTTTGACACCCCTGCTTTAGAAGGTTGCCCACAGGAGTGGTTGCACCCTCCAAATAACCTTTTCCTATGGAATCCAGATCCAGAATCCACAGCCCTATTAGATATTATTATTTATTAGGTTTGTCTCTCTCCTTCCAGAAACTGAAGACCACAGATGTCACACTCCGTCATCCAATTTGTTTTTCATCAAAAGAACACCCTGTGAGATAGTTGGATGAAGACAGAACAGCTGGCCTAAAGTCAGCCTAATAAGTTTTCATGAATCCACCTTATCCAATCACTTTAGCACTATAACAACTTACAACTTTTCCCAAGCTGGTAACCTCCAGCTATGGCCAAGTTGGCTAAGAATTTGAAGTTGGAAGGCACCACAGCTGGAAGGCACCAAAGCGAGAAAGATCTTCCAAGTAGGAAAGAAGAATAGAGTAGAGTAGAGTAGAGTAGAGTAGAGTAGAGTAGAGTAGAGTAGAGTAGAGTAGAATAGAATAGAATAGAATAGAATAGAATAGAATAGAATAGAATAGAATAGAATAGAAAAGAAATTCTTTATTGGCCAAGTGTGATTGGACACACAAGGAATTTGTCTTGGTGCATACGCTCCCGGAGTACATATCCTCAACCTATGACAACAATTGAGCCCAAAATTTCTGTTGCTAAGCAAGGTGGTTGTTTAGTGACTTTTGCCCCATTTTATGACATTATGCCATGATTATTAAGTGAAACACTGCATTGTGCAGTTGTCCAGCCTTCAGTGTCCGGGCTGTGCAAACTGAACCCAAGAGATGGGGGGAGGCTTCACCCTGCTGCCGGGTTCGGGGCTGAGGGGGGTGGGCAGCGCTTTAAGGCCACTTGTACAGATGAAGCAAGAAACACCTCATCCCACGCCCTCCTGGTTAAAGAATGAAGTTGGAGGGGGAGAGAAAAGTGAGGGGGGAAAATAGTCGCCTCCCAAATCTCCAAAGGATGTGGAGTTGAGATCTGGCTCAATGGTCAGCACACCATTACCAAATAAAAGCGGATGGGCAGATATTCACTCCTATTGCTTCTCATCCTGTCTGTCTCTCTTCCTGTCTTCTCCGCTGTGTCTTACCTGACTTCCAGCTCTTGCCAACCTGGGCGAGGGGATGTCAAGGGGAGTCCCGTCTCGCTTCTCCGCCGCCCCACCCCTCCCCACCTGCCACACACCCTTGCCAGCTGAGATCGGGAAGCCAGATTTGGGAAGCTGAACGCGCTGCTGCTGCCCGGAAGGAGGAGAACGTCAGAAATGGGCTCTCTTGCAGCGCCTCCTCTCTCTCTTCTTCTCCCAAGTGGCAGCAGTGCATCCGGCTCACCACTAAGAGAAGGGGCACGCGAGCTAGGTTTTGCGGGACCAGGGATGGCAGGGGCATGTTCCCCCTTCCTTCCCCTTCTCTCCAGCCTTGCCTCCTCACATTATGTTGTTTGTGCAGCAGCTGCGTAAGCATCTAAGTACTTGGGCGGGCTTATTTTCAGGGGAGGGAACTTATTTTAGCGCATGCGCTCAAAAGCCCAATTGGGCTTATTATCCAGACATGTCCTAGTTTTGGGGACACACGGTAACTAATCTGGCTTCCCCCATTGACCGTGTGTTGGAAGCTGGATGGGAAGGTTACAAATGGTGATCACATGATCCCTGTCAATGCAACTGCCATAAATACATGCCAGTTGCCAAACACCTGAATTCTGATCACATGATCACGGGGACGCTGCAATGGTCGTATGTTTGAAAGCTGGTCATAAGTCATAAGTCACTTCTCTCAGTTATTGTTTTAATTTTGAATGGTCCCTGAATGAATGTCGAGGATTACCTGTACCATGATATTGCTGTTTTTCCCCGCTCCATTTGACCATGAGTTTTGCATTATCCCATCCCCACCCACCCCCATTGCTTAGTAGGTATTAATTTGCTTCATTAGAAATAACCTGTTTTATCATAACTTTTTTATAGAGCAAGTAGGCTTTTCTTACTCACGATGCAGAACACACCCACCTTTCTTTATAACAAAAGAAAAAGTTGCCTCAACAATTTTCAAATGCTTGGCAAGAATTTGCAGGATAGACAGACAGTACAGTGGGACAAGGCTGAAATGTGGCATTATTTTAGGCCCGGTGATGGCGAACCTATGGAACGCATGCCACAGATGGCACACAGAGCCCTCTGTGCGGGCACGGCAGCCGTCACCCCAGACCAGTTGCACTGCGCATGTGGACGCGCCTCCTGTCAGCCAACTGGTCTTCGGGTCTCTGTTGCGCATGCATGTGGGTGGGGCCTTCCCTGACCTCTTCAGGTTCCACTCTCTGCAAGTGCCTCTCCGTGGCAGGAATACAGGAGAAAGCTAGGATGCGCTGGGTATGTGTGTGGAGAGAAACTGTGGAGATCGCAACCCCCCCCACCCGGGCCTGTTTTGGGCCTGAAAAGCCTCCTGCACCAACCTGGAAGCCAAAACGGGGGCCAAAGTGCATGCATGGGGGTCACATGCACAGGGAATGTGTATACATGTGCGGGAGCGCTCTTATTGCATTTTTGGGGGTTGGGACATGTGGATTCGCACATGTGTTTAAGCGCTTTGGGTAATCTGCACCAAAAAGGTTAACCATCACTGTCTTAGGCTGTAGCAACAGAGGAGAAGGAGAAAAAATTGATGAGACCATTGATGGAGTGTGTGATGGAGGGGAAGAGGAGGAAGAGGCCACCACCTGTTTTTCCTATACTATATAAACACATAATGGCATCAGGGCTTGTTGGCTACAGTCCACTTTCCCATAAAGCAGGACCATATTCACTTGGACTATAGAACAAAAACCTTCACAGCAAAAGTGTTTGTCCTACGAGACAAAGGAAGGGTGACCAAGTCCATCCCCTTGATAGCCACCCAAACATATTTGTGTAGTGAGTGCTCAGGGCACAAAATTGACTCATTGCAAAAATTTGCTTTTCATTACAGCAAGGAACAAAGTTTTCCACTTTACCAGGAAAAAAAAATGATGGTTTTTTTTTTTATAAAAGCCAAAATCTCAGGCTTGTAAATTGCAAAATCCAACAAATTCCTCAGTCTCATGAGAAATGTTGAAACAACAAAAATTCAGAAATACCAATTAGTGAGATTTTTCCCCCCCTCTTTGTAGAGAAGAGACTCACTGGCCTGTCTTTGGAGTTAGAGCAAGGGCTTCAAGCTGTGGGAGAACAGATATTGGATTAAAAGTTTCTGAAAAATATTCTTGCCATTCAAAAACTACTTGCATTTGTAGATTTATTTTTTATTTTTTTTAAGAAACCTCGGCAAGAGGAGAATGGAGGATAGCCTTCTGGAAATATTACTTTAAACGAGAGCAGAAGCTAAATTCTTTCACCCAATCTACAGACCATTCTGTGACTTTCAAGAAAGTAATGTCCATGGACCAGGCCTGAGCCTCTTCCTTTAAAGCACCCCGATAAAAGGTCATCTGGTTCTCTCTGTAAAATGTTCTTCTAGGGTTCGGCTCATTAAACAGACAGAATCCAAGTGGACAATCACTTAAATATGAGCCAAAAATGTATGGTGACAGTCAAAAAAGCCAATACAATCCAAGGTTGCGCTAACAGAGGGATAGAATGAAGACCACGTGAAGTATTCGTACCACTTTACAAAGCCTGAGTAAGACCACACTTGGAAAACTGCATCAGTTTTGGTCCCCACAATATAAAAAAGATGTTGGGACACTGGAAAGAGTGCAGAGAAGAACAACAAGGATAATTAGGGGGCTGAAGGCTCAATTTATGAAGAACAGTTGCAGCAATTGGATATGTCTAGTCTGGTGAAAAGGACTGGAAGAAACATGATACCAATGTTCTAGTATCGAAGGGGCTACCACAAAGAAGAGGAGGTCAACCCATCTTCCAAAGCATCAGAAGGCAAGACAAGAAACAATGGATGGAAACTAATCAAGGAGCGAAGCAACCTGGAACTAAAGAGAAATTTCCTAGCAGTGAGAACAATCAACAATCAATCAATGGGTTGCCTTCAGAAGTTGTGGGTGCCCCATCACGGGAGGCTTTTAAGAAGAAACTGGACAGCCATTTGTCTGAAATGGTATCCCCTGCTCAAGCAGGGAAGTTGGATTAGATGCCCTCCAAGGTTCTTTTATGCTTGCTTGCTTGCTTGCATAGACAGACAGATACTGGGGCTGTCCAACTCCAGAACAATTCTTGCTTGCTTGCTTATTCATTCATTCATAGTATGCTTGCTTGCTTGCTTATTCATTCATTCATAGTAGTGATAGTCACTACTGCGCATGTCCAAGATGGCGGCCGCACCGCTGAACAGCTGATGCGGCGACGGGCCTATTTCGGGCCAGACCGGGTGGGGGGGGTCCTTTTGACAGCTTGGACCCCCCGCCCAGGTAGGTGAGAGTTCGGGAGTCAGAGGCTGGGCAAATTGGTAGGCGTCTCCGGGTTCCCTTGGGAGGAGGACGGCGGCGGCGGCGGCGGCGGCGGCGGCGGCGGCGGCGGCGGCGGTGGTCGGCGGCCTGGCTGGGCGGCAGTGGCCGGGCTTTTCCAGCGGCAGCGGTCCGCCCTCTCCAGGCCGGGCGGCAGCGGCCTGGCTGGGCGGCAGTGGCCGGGCTTTTCCAGCGGCAGCGGCCTGGCTGGGCGGCAGTGGCCGGGCTTTTCCAGCGGCGGCGGCGGCGGCGGCGGTGGTCGGCGGCCTGGCTTGGCCCTGCTTTGGGAGGGCCTAGAGCCTCTCCCTTTGTCCCCTCGCCTGCGGTGCCGTGTGGGAGCAGCCTGGCCCTTATCCAACAGTGGCGGCGGCGGCGGCGGCGGTGGTCGGCGGCCTGGCCTGGAGGCTCTTTCCGCAGCGGAAGAGTCGGTGTCGGTGTCGGTGGCGGCGGCCTGGCTGGACCGGCTTGGCCAGGGCCTAGCCTGTTGGTGGTTGACTGGGTTCGGCGATTGTGGCATGACCCAGCAAACCTGGCGGGTGAGTGGCCTATTCCAGCTGGAGGCCAGGCTTAGCGGCCACAAAGAGGCCCGATGGTCGCCTTCTTTGTCATCTTGAAGGCTGTCCACGGGTCCAGGGACGCCTCGCTACCACCTGGAGGACGCCTATAGACCGTCAGTGGGGCTTTTTGAGTCCTTTGCCCCCGGACTTTTGGAGAGATGCCTCGTCGGTGGAGCAGCTTGGCCCACTAGGCGCGTGTTTCGTCCTCTTTGTCAACTTGAAGGACGATCACGGGCCATGTAGGCACCTTTTTTACCATCTTTGAGGATGCCCATGGGCTGGCTGCAAGGGGGTCGTTTGAAGACCTTTGGTCCCCAGTGGGGGAATTGAGGATGGTCCTGGACAATCCTAGCTTGACTATTGTAGGACTATATCCTCTCCCTTTGTGCCCATAGACCACCCTCGGGACTGGAGAAGAGGGTTGGAGCTCTGACTTAATCATGGCGGTTTGTTCACCTACCGCCCAAGACCTATATCCCGTCTGTCTTCTACTCGGAACTCCTGGTGCGCCAACTTCCATCTTGACAGGTCCAGGATGGGTCCGTTTGCCGGACTTTTATCATGCGGACATTTACAGCGGCTGACCTTCTTGCCCTGCGAGATTCCCCTCTCTCGCGGGTCTGGCCCTCCACATTATCGAGGGTCCATCTTGAGGACGGGTTTTGGAACCCCGAGAGATGGCATGCCAAAATAGGAGACTCAGGGATTTTTAATTAATTATTTTAATAGGGTTTTAAAGGAATTTTAATGGGAATTTTAACGGGGGGTAGGAACTGACGGGTCTGGGTTGGAGGGAGGTAGTGTTGGGTGGGGTGGAGGGTTAGGGTGGGTGAGGGGTAGCCCGTCGGGAGGGAAACCAGTTCCAGCGCATGCTCGTGGCGACTATCAAATGGGTTCGGAGGTTATGGGGGGGGAGTGTGTTCCTTTGTGTGAGGGTGAGTCTATTTGCACGGTAAGTGGGAGGGGCAGATATGGCGGAAGGGGGGGATCGTATCAACATAGGGGGTCACGCGTTCGATGTTTACAGGCGATCGCGTGCCCCGGTCCCCCTGACTTCTCCCGTTCCCCGGATGGTCAAGACCCTCAGAGCCTGGGCCTGCGTCTGATGTTATGCAACGCACGGTCCGTGGCCAATAAGGCCCCCCTAATACATGATCTGATTCAGGGGGGTGCCGCGGATATTATAGGCGTTACGGAGACCTGGTTGGGCACTGAAGGGGGTGTGCCCCTGGTCGAGATGTGCCCACCGGGTTTCCGTGCATTCCATCAGCCGAGGGCCCAGGGTAGGGGTGGAGGGGTGGCGGTTGCTATTAAAGAGAGTCTAGAGCCGAGGGAGACCACTGTACCTCAGATCGCCGGGTGTGAATCCCTCTTTGTGAGGTGGGGTCATAGATGTCAGATGGGCTTGCTGGTCGCGTACCTGGCTCCTTGCTGCGTGACAGCTGCCCTGCCCGAGCTCCTGGAGGTGCTTGCCGGGGTGGCAGTGGAGACCCCCAGACTGTTAGTCATGGGGGACTTTAACTTGCCATCTGCCGGCTCGTCATCGACGGTAGCTCGGGAGTTCTTGGCCTCCATGACGGCCTTGGACCTGACTCAAGTAGTGGATGGCCCCACTCACATCGGGGGAGGCACACTGGACCTGATTTTTGTCTCTGGTCAGTGGTCGAGAGATCTGGACTTAAAGGAAATAGTCATTGAACCTTTG
This sequence comes from Ahaetulla prasina, assembly GCF_028640845.1. Lineage (NCBI taxonomy): Eukaryota > Metazoa > Chordata > Lepidosauria > Squamata > Colubridae > Ahaetulla > Ahaetulla prasina. The sequence continues at coordinate 167,388,739 of NC_080540.1, forward strand.
TCATGGTCAGATCACTCTCCTTCCCCTGGACTTTCTGACCGCTACCCAACACCGCAGGGAGACGGAACCATTACGATGGTACCGCCCCAGGCGCCTGATGGACCCAGAGAGGTTTCGGACGGAGCTTGGGCCACTTCCTGAGGGTCTGGCTCACGGCACGGCAGAGGAACTAGCTGCAGCCTGGGAACGGGCTGCCGGGGCCTTAGACCGTGTCAGGCCTTTGCGGCCTCTGACCCGCGCAGATCCCAACCGCCCTTGGTTCTCCGAGGAGCTGAGGGGATGAAACGCCGGAGAAGACGCCTAGAGAGTTCCTGGAGGTCCAGCCGCTCAGAGGTTGATCGGACACTAGTTAGATCCTATACTAGACCTACCTAGTGGCACTGAGGGAAGCGAGGCGCCCACGCCTCCTCCTCATTGGCCGGCAGATAACCGCCCAGCTGCCCTGTTCGGGTGACCCGCCTCCTTCACCAGGGGAGCGGATGCTGCGGGACGTGTTGAGGAGTTTAACGGTTATCTATACGATAAAATCGTTCAGCTTAGGGACGGTCTGGACCAAAATTGTGGCGATTCAGACCGGGTATCTGAGGGCGGTCTTGGTGATGTTGTTTGGGATGAGTTTGACCCTGTGAGAGGACATGGACAGGTTGCTGGGTAGATTGAATGCCACCACGTGTTTACTGGACCCGTGCCTCCTGGCTGGTGCTGGCCACCAGGAGGTGACACGAGGCTGGCTCCAGGGGCTTACGAGTGCTTCCTTGTTGGAGGGAGTCTTCCGCCGCCTTGAAAGAGGCGGTGGTGAGGCCCTCCTCAAGAAGCCTTCCTGACCCGCTGTTTTAGGTAATTATCGTCCGTCTCCAACCCGCTCGCGAAGGTTGTAGAGAGTATGGTGGCATATCAGTTTCCCCTGCACCTGGAGGAAACTGTCTATCTGGACCTGCTCCAGTCCGGCTTCCGCCCGGTTACAGCACTGAGACGGCTTTGGTCGCAGGATGATCTCTGGAGGGCCAGGATAGGGGTTGTTCCTCTGCCCTGGTCCTATTAGACCTCTCAGCGCTTGATACCATCGACCATGGTATCCTGCTGCGCCGTTGAGGGATTGGGAGTGGAGGCACCGCTTATCGGTGGTTCTCCTATCTCTCCGACCGTCGCAGACGGTGTTGACAGGGGGCAGAGGTCGGCCCCAGGCGCCTCACTTGTGGGGTGCCGCAGGGCGATTCTCTCGCCTTCTGTTCAACATCTATATGAAGCCGCTGGGTGAGATCATCAGTGGCTTCGTGTGAGGTACCAGCTGTACGCTGATGACACCCAGCTGTATTTCCACACCGGCCACCCCAATGAAGCTATCAAGTGCTGTCCCGGTGTTTGGAAGCCGACGGGTCTGGATGGGGAGAAACAGGCTCAAGCTCAATCCTCCAAGACAGAGTGGCTGTGGATGCCGGCATCCCGGTACAGTCAGCTGAGTCCGCGGCTGACTGTCGGGAGCGAGTCATTGGCCCCGATGGAGAGGGTGCGCAATTTGGGCGTTCTCCTGGATGCACGGCTGTCTTTGAAGATCATTTGACGGCCGCCTCCAGGAGAGCTTTCCACCAGGTTCGCCTGGTGCGCCAGTTGCGCCTTTCTAGACCGGGATGCCTTGTGCACAGTCACCACGCCTTGTGACGCCTCGCCTGGACTACTGCAATGCTCTCTACATGGGGCTCCCTTGAAGGGCATCCGAGGCTGCAGTTGGTCCAGAATGCAGCTGCTGGTGATAGAGGAGCCCCTGGCTCCCGAGTGACACCTATCCTGCGCAGGCCCACTGGCTACCTGTGGCCTTCCGGGTGCGCTTCAAGGTGTTGGTGAACGTCTTTAAAGCGCTCCATGGCATAGGGCCGGGTTACTTACGGGACCGCCTGCTGCTACCGAATACCTCTCACCGACCCGTGCGCTCTCACAGAGAGGGACTCCACAGGGTGCCATCGGTAGCGACAGTGTCGTCTGGCGACACCCAGGGAAGGGCCTTTCTGTGGGGGCTCCCGCCTCTGGAACGAACTCCCCAGGACTTCGCCAACTTCCGGACCTCCGAACCTTTCGCATGAGCTTAAAACTCACTTATTTATTTGCGCTGGACTGGGTTAGCTTTTTATGGGTTTTTAATTGGGTTTTATCGATGGGTTTTTAATGGGTTTTTAATGGGTTTTATTATTTGCTAAATTTTAATTGCGGCCAAATTGAATAAGTTTTTTAGTGGTATTTTAATAGTATTTATTTTGTAATAGGAATGTTTATTTTATCTGGCTGTAAACCGCCCTGAGTCCTTCGGGAGAAGGGCGGTATAAAAATTTAAATAATAAATAAATAAATAAATAAATAAATTCATTTACTGTAGATATTGGAGCTGCCCACCTCTAGAACAATGCTTATTTGCAAAAACACAAGAATAAATGCAGGGAATACACTTGTGAGTGTGATGCTCATTTAACTCTGAACTCTTAAGTTCAAACTACACTGACCTCAGGAGGAGGAGCTTTGATCTAAGGCTATTTTGAAAGCAGTAAGTAAGACCGTACTTGAAAAAGAGGCCCATTCACCCATTCAGTTAAAGCACTTTGCTAGTATTGGGGCCCCTGTGTGGCATTAATTCCACAGGCAGGCAGATACTAGGAGAGATCCAGGGCAAAGTTCTCTGCCTTTCAGAGGGAAAGAGAAAAAAAAAAAAAAGAAGGTGGGGGGGGGAGGTTTCCCCTTTAACATCTGGTCAATGCTTTAGCTGAGTCATCCTCTTTGGAAGGCTCTGGTGTTGTGTTGTCAGCTCCAACCTCTCAGACTTCAAGAGCGACTGGGCGCTTTTAGGATGGTTAAGCAATCCAAAATTGTTTTCTTTCTTTTAAAAAAAAAATGTTCCAAGCCTCCCAATTTGCTAATTCACTAATACATTTGACAAAGAACGAGCACAAATAACAGAAGGTTCGTGAGTGAGAGAAAAATGGCCCTTTGCTTCTTAAAGGGGTGGGGGAAATGAATCAGATTCTGGCTGTAAACCATCTTTTGAGTCAGAATCACAAGACTGTTTTTGGACTTCCAAAAGGGGACGAAAGGAAAGGAAAGGAAAGGAAAGGAAAGGAAAGGAAAGGAAAGGAAAGGAAAGGAAAGGAAAGGAAAGGAAAGGAAAGGAAAGGAAAGGAAAGGAAAGGAAAGGAAAGGAAAGGAAAGGAAAAAAGTAAAACTTTGTTGTTTAAATCCTCAACTTCGTTAATGATCATTTATTGCATTTGTTTACTATATTATTTATTTGCAATTACAATTTTCAATATTTACTTCATTTTTATAACAAGTTCATCTATAGGGGGCTTTGAGATCAACGTTTTTTCTAGGTTTTCTTACAGACAGACAAATGAGTGTTGTGTTTACCTTATTATTAAATAAACTACTATTTTTAAGCACAGAAAATATTTGTCTCTCTGTGTGTGAGAGAGACAGATAGATAGTCAAAGATATTTCACAAAAACTAGTATGTAGCTGTCCAAAGTCAGCTGATTTCTCCAGAAGTCAATTTAAATCTCAATGAAATGTTGCAAAAAACAACACTGATTTGGGAAACTGTAACCCTATTATTAGTTCAGTATTTTGCCCTTTTCCAAAAACTGTGAAGAAGCTTTGTTCTGATTCTAAAATTTAAAAATATAAATAAAACAGTTACCAATTTATTACTCAGTTTGTACGTGATTTGATACATGGTTCCATACTGCAGAGAACTAGAGGTTTTATCACATTTCACTTGTCAAGCTGGATTCAGAGGATTCCCCTCACCCAAAAGAATCAGAAGTGAAACAGTTCACGTATAATATATTGATCATTGTTTGTTTTAGGCAGCCAACCAATATTGTTGGAACTAAACCAAAGTAACACTCAACACACCTAAGATTATACTTGAACTAACAATAGTACAAGAGTCTTCATCTCTATCTTGTCCCTATTCTCATATAAAGAATGGTTGCTGGAATTGATGAAAAGAAGGACTAGGGGAGACATGATAGCAGTGTTCCAATATCTCATGGGTTGCCACAAAGAAGAAGAGGGAGTCAAACTATTCTCCAAAGCACCTGAGGGCAGGACAAGAAGCAATGGGTAGAAACTAATCAAGGAGAGAAGCAACTTAGAACTAAGGAGAAATTTCCTGACTGTTAGAACAATTAATCAGTGCAACAACTTGCCTTTGGAGGTTCTGAATGCTCCAACACTGGAAGTTTTTAAAAAGAGATTGGACAACAGCTCAAATGGTATAGGGTAGTGATGGCGAAGCTTTTCGCCATCGCATGCCAAAGTGGGGGGAGAACGGGGGGGGGGGGTTGCGTGCATGTATGCCCACACCCATAATCCAATGTGCCCCACCCACCCCCACTCATGCACCTGTGACATACACACACACACACACACACACACACCATAGTCCCCTCCCCCACTTTTGGCATGCGATGGCACGGTGGGCCCAGTTGGAGCCTGGGGAGGGTGAAAATGGCTTTCCCTACCCTTTCCCCGGAAGCCCTCCGGAAGCCGGAAACTGCCCATTTGCCAACTTCCATTGGGACCCGAGGGTCCGTTTTTCGCTCTCCCCAAGCTCCAGAGCCTTTCTAGGAGCCTGGGGAGGTGCAGCCTTCCCATCCCCTGGGGGCCCTCTGGAGGCCAGAAACAGCCTGTTTCCCAACTTCCAGTGGGCCTGCACACGCCAGAGCTGACCTAGGGCAAAGCTCTCGTGTCCACCAATATGGTTATGTGTGCCATAAGTTCGCCATCACGGGTATAGGGTTTCCTATCTAAGCAGGGAGTTGGACTAGAAGACCTCCAAGGTCCCTTCCAACTGTTATTCTATTGTAGCCTAATCTTCTTCACTGTTATCTGCTCTGATTACCACAGCATCCCTCAGCATCTCAGTCAGAGGAAGACTTTTCCTTAATGATGTCAGATTCCATTTAAAAGAAGATGCATGTAGATGGGGTTGCTCCATTTAACCAAACAGGATATGCCGCTGTGCCTTCACCACAGTTGTACTGCTAAATCCATTTAGAGACCCTGATTCTAACCACTCATAAGCAGAGGAGCTATTTTGCTTCTTTTTTTTCTGATACAAGGCCTATTTCCTGTAAGAGAAGGAGACTTAATCCTGTTTAAATGCCCACTGATGATACACTATGAGAAAGAAACTAATTTAGTTCTTGTCATCCTAGGCTGGGCTGTGGCAGCAAAATCAAGTTAGTATATTTGTTGCAGTTTACAACTTAACAGATCTATCATGTCTAAACAATCACAGAGAACCAGTGTACTCTGGTTCATAAAATTCATTTATTATGTCACAATAAACGAATTAATCTTCCTGTGCTACAACACGCTGGCTGGGGAATTCTGAGAGTTGAAGTTCACACATCTTGCAGAAGTTGAAACAAATGGTGCTACAAAACTATTCCTTATGATGACTCTTTATCAGTAGTAGCGTGATAAAAGCTTATGTTGGTCTGGTACAGCTAGTTTTAGCTAGAGAAACCACATTTTGTTAAAAACCTTTTATTTTGCTCATGTTTGCTCTTTTCCTCATCATTGCCTTGCAAATTCCCAGAAGGGTCATACAGTTGGCCTCATCGGAGAATACTATCAACCTGACCCAGTAGTAGCAGCTGACTCAAGGCTGAGTCCTTTTCCTGTTGCAGAAAAGTTAGGTAGAAAGTTTTGCATATTCAGCTGTCAATATTATTAGTTAGAAACATTAGTTATTTATTATTTTATTATTTATTTATTTATTTTTTATTATTTAAACTTATATACCGCCCTATCTCCCAAAGGACTCAGGGCGGTTTACAGGCATATAAAAACATCAATATACAAATTAAAATAATCATTAAAAGACTTATTCTAATGCCAATAATTAATAATACCAATTATTAAAAATAGAAATATAAATATTAAAATCAATTTAAAACCCCTCTAAATTTAAAATCTAAGCCAGTCCTGCACAGATGAATAAATGTGTCTTGAGCTCGCGACGGAAGGTTCGAAGATCTGGAAGTTGACGGAGTCCTGGGGGGAGTTCGTTCACAGCTGGAAGGCACCACAGCTGGAAGGCACCACAGCTGGAAGGCACCACAGCTGGAAGGCACCACAGCTGGAAGGCACCACAGCTGGAAGGCACCACAGCTGGAAGGCACCACAGCTGGAAGGCACCACAGCTGGAAGGCACCACAGCTGGAAGGCACCACAGCTGGAAGGCACCACAGCTGGAAGGCACCACAGCTGGAAGGCACCACAGCTGGAAGGCACCACAGCTGGAAGGCACCAAAGCGAGAAAGATCTTCCAAGTAGGAAAGAAGAATAGAGTAGAATAGAATAGAATAGAAATTCTTTATTGGCCAAGTGTGATTGGACACACAAGGAATTTGTCTTGGTGCATACGCTCCCGGAGTACATATCCTCAACCTATGATAACAATTGAGCCCAAAATTTCTGTTGCTAAGCAAGGTGGTTGTTTAGTGACTTTTGCCCCATTTTATGACATTATGCCATGATTATTAAGTGAAACACTGCATTGTGCAGTTGTCCAGCCTTCAGTGTCCGGGCTGTGCAAACTGAACCCAAGAGATGGGGGGAGGCTTCACCCTGCTGCCGGGTTCGGGGCTGAGGGGGGTGGGCAGCGCTTTAAGGCCACTTGTGCAGATGAAGCAAGAAACACCTCATCCCACGCCCTCCTGGTTAAAGAATGAAGTTGGAGGGGGAGAGAAAAGTGAGGGGGGAAAATAGTCGCCTCCCAAATCTCCAAAGGATGTGGAGTTGAGATCTGGCTCAATGGTCAGCACACCATTACCAAATAAAAGCGGATGGGCAGATATTCACTCCTATTGCTTCTCATCCTGTCTGTCTCTCTTCCTGTCTTCTCCGCTGTGTCTTACCTGACTTCCAGCTCTTGCCAACCTGGGCGAGGGGATGTCAAGGGGAGTCCCGTCTCGCTTCTCCGCCGCCCCACCCCTCCCCACCTGCCACACACCCTTGCCAGCTGAGATCGGGAAGCCAGATTTGGGAAGCTGAACGCGCTGCTGCTGCCCGGAAGGAGGAGAACGTCAGAAATGGGCTCTCTTGCAGCGCCTCCTCTCTCTCTTCTTCTCCCAAGTGGCAGCAGTGCATCCGGCTCACCACTAAGAGAAGGGGCACGCGAGCTAGGTTTTGCGGGACCAGGGATGGCAGGGGCATGTTCCCCCTTCCTTCCCCTTCTCTCCAGCCTTGCCTCCTCACATTATGTTGTTTGTGCAGCAGCTGCGTAAGCATCTAAGTACTTGGGCGGGCTTATTTTCAGGGGAGGGAACTTATTTTAGCGCATGCGCTCAAAAGCCCAATTGGGCTTATTATCCAGACATGTCCTAGTTTTGGGGACACACGGTAACTAATCTGGCTTCCCCCATTGACCGTGTGTTGGAAGCTGGATGGGAAGGTTACAAATGGTGATCACATGATCCCTGTCAATGCAACTGCCATAAATACATGCCAGTTGCCAAACACCTGAATTCTGATCACATGATCCCTGTCAATGCAACTGCCATAAATACATGCCAGTTGCCAAACACCTGAATTCTGATCACATGATCCCTGTCAATGCAACTGCCATAAATACATGCCAGTTGCCAAACACCTGAATTCTGATCACATGATCCCTGTCAATGCAACTGCCATAAATACATGCCAGTTGCCAAACACCTGAATTCTGATCACATGATCCCTGTCAATGCAACTGCCATAAATACATGCCAGTTGCCAAACACCTGAATTCTGATCACATGATCACGGGGACGCTGCAATGGTCGATGTTTGAAAGCTGGTCATAAGTCATAAGTCATAAGTCATAAGTCATAAGTCACTTCTCTCAGTTATTGTTTTAATTTCGAATGGTCCCTGAATGAATGTCGAGGAATACCTGTACCATGATATTGCTGTTTTTCCCCGCTCCATTTGACCATGAGTTTTGCATTATCCCATCCCCACCCACCCCATTGCTTAGTAGGTATTAATTTGCTTCATTAGAAATAACCTGTTTTATCATAACTTTTTATAGAGCAAGTAGGCTTTTCTTACTCACGATGCAGAACACACCCACCTTTCTTTATAACAAAAGAAAAGTTGCCTCAACAATTTTCAAATGCTTGGCAAGAATTTGCAGGATAGACAGACAGATACTGGGGCTGTCCAACTCCAGAACAATTCTTGCTTGCTTGCTTATTCATTCATTCATTCATTTACTGTAGATATTGGAGCTGCCCACCTCTAGAACAATGCTTATTTGCAAAAACACAAGAATAAATGCAGGGAATACACTTGTGAGTGTGATGCTCATTTAACTCTGAACTCTTAAGTTCAAACTACACTGACCTCAGGAGGAGGAGCTTTGATCTAAGGCTATTTTGAAAGCAGTAAGTAAGACCGTACTTGAAAAAGAGGCCCATTCACCCATTCAGTTAAAGCACTTTGCTAGTATTGGGGCCCCTGTGTGGCATTAATTCCACAGGCAGGCAGATACTAGGAGAGATCCAGGGCAAAGTTCTCTGCCTTTCAGAGGGAAAGAGTAAAAAAAAAAAAAAAAGGTGGGGGGGGGAGGTTTCCCCTTTAACATCTGGTCAATGCTTTAGCTGAGTCATCCTCTTTGGAAGGCTCTGGTGTTGTGTTGTCAGCTCCAACCTCTCAGACTTCAAGAGCGACTGGGCGCTTTTAGGATGGTTAAGCAATCCAAAATTGTTTTCTTTCTTTTAAAAAAAAAATGTTCCAAGCCTCCCAATTTGCTAATTCACTAATACATTTGACAAAGAACGAGCACAAATAACAGAAGGTTCGTGAGTGAGAGAAAAATGGCCCTTTGCTTCTTAAAGGGGTGGGGGAAATGAATCAGATTCTGGCTGCAAACCATCTTTTGAGTCAGAATCACAAGACTGTTTTTGGACTTCCAAAAGGGGACGAAAGGAAAGGAAAGGAAAGGAAAGGAAAGGAAAGGAAAGGAAAGGAAAGGAAAGGAAAGGAAAGGAAAGGAAAGGAAAGGAAAGGAAAGGAAAGGAAAGGAAAAAAGTAAAACTTTGTTGTTTAAATCCTCAACTTCGTTAATGATCATTTATTACATTTGTTTACTATATTATTTATTTGCAATTACAATTTTCAATATTTACTTCATTTTTATAACAAGTTCATCTATAGGGGGCTTTGAGATCAACGTTTTTTCTAGGTTTTCTTACAGACAGACAGATGAGTGTTGTGTTTACCTTATTATTAAATAAACTACTATTTTTAAGCACAGAAAATATTTGTCTCTCTGTGTGTGAGAGAGACAGATAGATAGTCAAAGATATTTCACAAAAACTAGTATATAGCTGTCCAAAGTCACCCCAGACCAGTTGCACTGCGCATGTGGGCCGCCTCCTGTCAGCCAACTGCTCTCCGGGTCTCTGTTGCGCATGCGTGTGAGCGGGGCCTTCCCTGACCTCTTCAGGTTCCACTCTCTGCAAGTGCCTCTCCGTGGCAGGAATACAGGAGAAAGCTAGGATGCGCTGGGTATGTGTGTGGAGAGAAACTGTGGAGATCGCACCTCCCCCCGGGCCTGTTTTGGGCCTGAAAAGCCTCCTGCACCAACCTGGAAGCCAAAACGGGGGCCAGAGTGCATGCATGGGGGTCACATGCACAGGGAATGTGTATACATGTGCGGGGGCGCTCTTATTGCATTTTGGGGGTTGGGACATGTGGATTCGCACATGTGTTTAAGCGCTTTGGGTAATCTGCACCAAAAAGGTTAACCATCACTGTCTTAGGCTGTAGCAACAGAGAAGGAGAAAAAATTGATGAGACCATTGATGGAGCGTGTGATGGAGGGGAAGAGGAGGAAGAGGCCACCACCTGTTTTTCCTATACTATATAAACACATAATGGCATCAGGGCTTGTTGGCTACAGTCCACTTTCCCATAAAGCAGGACCATATTCACTTGGACTATAGAACAAAAACCTTCACAGCAAAAGTGTTTGTCCTACGAGACAAAGGAAGGGTGACCAAGTCCATCCCCTTGATAGCCACCCAAACATATTTGTGTAGTGAGTGCTCAGGGCACAAAATTGACTCATTGCAAAAATTTGCTTTTCATTACAGCAAGGAACAAAGTTTTCCACTTTACCAGGAAAAAAAAATGATGGTTTTTTTTTTTATAAAAGCCAAAATCTCAGGCTTGTAAATTGTAAAATCCAACAAATTCCTCAGTCTCATGAGAAATGTTGAAACAACAAAAATTCAGAAATACCAATTAGTGAGATTTTTTTCCCCCTCTTTGTAGAGAAGAGACTCACTGGCCTGTCTTTGGAGTTAGAGCAAGGGCTTCAAGCTGTGGGAGAACAGATATTGGATTAAAAGTTTCTGAAAAATATTCTTGCCATTCAAAAACTACTTGCATTTGTAGATTTATTTTTTATTTTTTTTAAGAAACCTCGGCAAGAGGAGAATGGAGGATAGCCTTCTGGAAATATTACTTTAAATGAGAGCAGAAGCTAAATTCTTTCACCCAATCTACAGACCATTCTGTGACTTTCAAGAAAGCAATGTCCATGGACCAGGCCTGAGCCTCTTCCTTTAAAGCACCCCGATAAAAGGTCATCTGGTTCTCTCTGTAAAATGTTCCTTTGTTCTTCTAGGGTTCGGCTCATTAAACAGACAGAATCCAAGTGGACAATCACTTAAATATGAGCCAAAAATGTATGGTGACAGTCAAAAAAGCCAATACAATCCAAGGTTGCGCTAACAGAGGGATAGAATGAAGACCACGTGAAGTATTCGTACCACTTTACAAAGCCTGAGTAAGACCACACTTGGAAAACTGCATCAGTTTTGGTCCCCACAATATAAAAAAGATGTTGGGACACTGGAAAGAGTGCAGAGAAGAACAACAAGGATAATTAGGGGGCTGAAGGCTCAATTTATGAAGAACAGTTGCAGCAATTGGATATGTCTAGTCTGGTGAAAAGAAGGACTGGAAGAAACATGATACCAATGTTCTAGTATCGAAGGGGCTACCACAAAGAAGAGGAGGTCAACCCATCTTCCAAAGCATCAGAAGGCAAGACAAGAAACAATGGATGGAAACTAATCAAGGAGAGAAACAGCCTAGAACTTAGGAGAAATTTCCTGACTGTTAGAACAATTAATCAGTGCAACAACTTGCCTCTGGAGGTTCTGAATGCTCCAACACTGGAAGTTTTTAAAAAGAGATTGGACAACAGCTCAAATGGTATAGGGTAGTGATGGCGAAGCTTTTCGCCATCGCGTGCCAAAGTGGGGGGAGAACGGGGGGGGGGGGTTTGCGTGCATGTATGCCCACACCCATAATCCAATGTGCCCCACCCACCCCCACTCATGCACCTGTGACATACACACACACACACACCGTAGTCCCCTCCCCCACTTTTGGCATGCGATGGCACGGTGGGCCCAGTCGGAGCCTGGGGAGGGTGAAAATGGCTTTCCCTACCCTTTCCCCAGAAGCCCTCCGGAAGCCGGAAACTGCCCATTTGCCAACTTCCATTGGGACCCGAGGGTCCGTTTTTCGCTCTCCCCAAGCTCCAGAGCCTTTCTAGGAGCCTGGGGAGGGTAAAAACAGCCTTTCCCATCCACCTGGGGGCCCTCTGGAGGCCAGAAACAGCCTGTTTCCCAACTTCCAGTGGGCCTGCACACGCCAGAGCTGACCTAGGGCAAAGCTCTGGTTATGTGTGCCATAAGTTCGCCATCACGGGTATAGGGTTTCCTGTCTAAGCAGGGAGTTGGATTAGAAGACCTCCAAGGTCCCTTCCAACTCTGTTATTCTATTGTAGCCCAATCTTCTTCACTGTTATCTGCTCTGATTACCACAGCATCCCTCAGCATCTCAGCCAGAGGAAGACTTTTCCTTAATGATGTCAGATTCCATTTAAAAGAAGATGCTTGTAGATGGGGTTGCTCCATTTAACCAAACAGGATATGCCACTGTGCCTTCACCACAGTTGTACTGCTAAATCCATTTAGAGACCCTGATTCTAACCACTCATAAGCAGAGGAGCTATTTTGCTTCTTTTTTTTCTGTATACAAGGCCTATTTCCTGTAAGAGAAGGAGACTTAATCCTGTTTAAATGCCCACTGATGATACACTATGAGAAAGAAACTAATTTAGTTCTTGTCATCCTAGGCTGGGCTGTGGCAGCAAAATCAAGTTAGTATATTTGTTGCAGTTTACAACTTAACAGATCTATCATGTCTAAACAATCACAGAGAGCCAATATATCCAATTCAGTGTACTCTGGTTCATAAAATTCATTTATTATGTCACAATAAACGAATTAATCTTCCTGTGCTACAACACGCTGGCTGGGGAATTCTGAGAGTTGAAGTTCACACATCTTGCAGAAGTTGAAACAAATGGTGCTACAAAACTATTCCTTATGATGACTCTTTATCAGTAGTAGCGTGATAAAAGCTTATGTTGGTCTGGTACAGCTAGTTTTAGCTAGAGAAACCACATTTTGTTAAAAACCTTTTATTTTGCTCATGTTTGCTCTTTTCCTCATCATTGCCTTGCAAATTCCCAGAAGGGTCATACAGTTGGCCTTATCGGAGAATACTATCAACCTGACCCAGTAGTAGCAGCTGACTCAAGGCTGAGTCCTTTTCCTGTTGCAGAAAAGTTAGGTAGAAAGTTTTGCATATTCAGCTGTCAATATTATTAGTTAGAAACATTAGTTATTTATTATTTTATTATTTATTTATTTATTTTTTATTATTTAAACTTATATACCGCCCTATCTCCCAAAGGACTCAGGGCGGTTTACAGGCATATAAAAACATCAATATACAAATTAAAATAATCATTAAAAGACTTATTCTAATGCCAATAATTAATAATACCAATTATTAAAATAGAAATATAAATATTAAAATCAATTTAAAACCCCTCTAAATTTAAAAATCTAAGCCAGTCCTGCACAGATGAATAAATGAGTCTTGAGCTCGCGACGGAAGGTTCGAAGATCTGGAAGTTGACGGAGTCCTGGGGGGAGTTCGTTCCAGAGGGTGGGAGCCCCCACAGAGAAGGCCCTTTCCCTGGGCGCCGCAGACACTGCCTAGCTGACGGCACCCTGAGGCGTCCCTCACTGTGACGGGGCACGGCCCGGTGAGAGGTATCTGGTCGCACTAGGCGGTCCGGTAGATAACCCGGCCCTATGCCATGGAGCGCTTTAAAGGTGGTCACCAAAACCTTGAAGCGCACCCGAAGGCCACAGGTAGCCAGTGCAGCCTCGCAGGATGGGTGTTATCACGGGGAGCCACGAGGGCTCCATCTATCACCCGCAGCCGCATTCTGACTAACTGCAGCCTCCGGATGCCCTTCAAGGAAGCCCCATGTAGAGGCGTTGCAGTAATCCAGGCGAGACGTCACGAGAGCGTGAGTGACCGTGCATAGGGCCTCCCGTCCAGAAAGGCGCAACTGGCGCACCAGGCGAACCTGGTAGAACGCTCTCCTGGAGGCGGCCGTCAAGTGATCTTCTAGAGACAGCCGCTCATCCAGGAGGACGCTGTTGCGCACCCTCTCCATCGGGGCCAATGACTCGCCACCGATGGTCAGCCGGATTTAGCTGACTGTACCGGGATGCCGCATCCACAGCCACTCTGTCTTGGAGGGATTGAGCTTGAGCCTGTTTCTCCCCATCCAGACCCGTCGGCCTCCAGACACCGGGACAGCACTTGATAACCGTTGGGGTGGTCCGTGTGAAAAGTACAGCTGGGTGTCATCCGCATACAGCTGGTACCTCACACCGAACCCACTGATGATCTCACCCAGCGGCTTCATGTAGATGTTGAACAGAAGGCGAGAGGATCGATCCCCGCGGCACCCCACAAGTGAGGCGCCCGGGCCGACCTCTGCCCCTGTCAACACCGACTGCGACCGGTCGGAGAGATAGGAGGAGAACCACCGATAAACGGTGCCTCCCACTCCCAATCCCTCCAACCGCGCAGCAGGATACCATGGTCGATGGTATCAAAAGCCGCTGAGAGGTCTAATAGGACCAGGGCAGAGGAACAACCCCTATCCCTGGCCCTCAGAGATCATCCACCAACGCGACCAAAGCCGTCTCCGTGCTGTAACCGGGCGGAAACCGGACTGGAGCAGGTCTAGATAGACAGTTTCATCCAGGTGCAAGGGAAACTGATATGCCACCATACTCTCTACAACCTTCGCGGGCGGGTTGGAGACGACGATAATTACCTAAAACAGCGGGTCAGGAAGGCTTCTTGAGGAGGGCCTCACCACCGCCTCTTTCAAGGCGGCGGAAGACACCCTCCACCAAGGCGCTCGTAATCGCCTGGAGCCAGCCTCGTGTCACCTCCTGCGTGGCCAGCACCAACCAGGAGGGCACGGGTCCAGTAAACACGTGGTGGCATTCAGCCTCCCAACAACCTGTCCATGTCCTCGGAGCGACAGGGTCAAACTCATCCCATAAAATGTCACCAAGACCACCCTCAGCCGTCTCACCCGTATCACGCAATCTTGGTCCAAACCATCCCGAAGCTGAGCGATTTTATCGTATAGATAACCGTTAAACTCCTCAGCACGTCCCTGCACGGGTCATCCCGCTCCCCTGGTGTAGGAGGGAGCGGGTCACCCAAACAGGGCGGCTGGGCGGTTATCTGCCGATGCAATGAGGAGGAGGCGTAGCTCGCCTCGCTTCCTCAATGCCACTAGGTAAGTCCTAGTATAGGACTTCACTAGTGTCCGATCAGCTTCTGAACGGCTGGACCTCCAGGAACTCTCTAGGCGCCTTCTCCGCGCTCATCCTCTCAGCTCCTCGGAGAACCAAGGAGCCGGTTGGGACCTGCGCCGGGTCAGAGGTCGCAAAGGCACGACACGGTCTAAGGCCCCGCCGCGCCCGCTCCCAGGCCGCAACAAGTTCCTCAGCCGAGCCGTGAGCCAGACTCTCAGGAAATGGCCCAAGCTCCGTCCGGAACCCCTCCGGGTCCATCAGGCGCCTGGGACGGAACCAACGTGTCGGCTCCGTCTCCCTGCGGTGGTGAATGGCGGTCAGAAAGTCCAGGCGAAGGAGAGAGTGATCTGACCATGACAAAGGTTCAGTGACTATTTCCTTTAAGTCCAGATCTCTCAACCACTGACCAGAGACAAAAATCAGGTCCAGAGTGCCACCCCCAATGTGAGTAGGGCCATCAACTACTTGGGTCAGGTCCAAGGCCGTCATGGAAGCCATGAACTCCCGAGCTGCCGTCGATGACGAGCCGGACGATGGCAAGTTAAAGTCCCCCATGACTAAAAGTCTGGGGGTCTCAACTGCCACCCCGGCCAGCACCTCCAGGAGCTCGGGCAGGGCAGCTGTCACGCAGCAAGGAGCCAGGTACGTGATCAGCAAACCCATCTGGCACCTATGACCCCATCTCACAAAGAGGGATTCGCACCCGGCAATCTGAGGTACAGTGGTCTCCCTCGGCTCTAGACTCTCTTTAATCACAACCGCCACCCCGCCACCCCTACCCTGAGCCCTCGGCTGATGGAATGCACGGAAACCCGGCGGGCACATCTCCACAAGGGGCACACCCCCTTCCGTGCCCAGCAAGAGGACAGTTGCCTTCTTGGGAGAGAACAACTAAGGCAGGAGGGGTGGGAGAAGGCTTTGAATAGTTTATTGTACTGCTTTTTTCCTATTGTTTGACAATGATCATGTGATCCTGTTTTCAGAAGTGTATAAAAACTATGATAATTTGTGTGTTTGGGATTCTCTTGTAGTTTAGTCCCTAGGGCACACTTCTTTGTGGCTGTTCAGAATAAACAGGTTGCAATTTCCCACCTTGTATGATAATTGGCTACTTTGCACCAGAAAAAATAAATCCAGCATTTGGCTGGGCCAATCCACAGTTGGGTCAACACTTATACACAATAAATAGTTTGCAAACCCCTATACTCTTTTGCTACCTGGGCATGGGATTGCTTTACAAAATTTAGGCAGAATTTTTTAAAAAAGAAAACCTTGCATAGTTCAGTTCCATATTATACATATTTAACATCTGTTATTTCCTAATATAAGAAATGCTTTGTAAAAAGAATCCTTCTCCTTTTTCAATAATATTTATTCTGGCACATTAATAAAGTCATTCGCAAACTGTTAAGTCAAACTGAAGGTTAAATTAAAATTTTAGCATTTTAGAAATCAAATTGCAAACGATGTTCAGCCTTGCTTATTCCACATGAAGGACTTGTTTATTACCAAAGATTCTCCGCACAATAGCCACAAAGTAAATTAACACTTCATCTCACTTTCATCCAGAAATACCCTTTTTCTCACTTTTGTTTAAAGATTGCAAACTGAAATAGGAGACAACTAGGTGCTTCTCTAATTGCTAGAGAGTATAGAGTTATTCATGATACAAATTAAAAAAAAATAACAAAACCCAAACCAGCTAAGTTGTTTTTTGAAACCCTAAAACCTTTCACAGAAATGACCTTTAAAGGACTGCACTGCTTCCTAATTTACTTTCAAGTCTTGTCCCATTACATTTAATGGAACTGCTCCAGTGAAAACACTGATTGTGGAATACAAGCACCAACTATTTCTGGGTTGTTGTTTTTTTTTAAAAAAAGTAGATCTAGATACAGCTCCCGTTTAAAATAGGAACAGACGTGGAGAAGGGGGCAGTAACTGCACTGGGATTGATACAGGCCAAGTCTTCTCTTCTCCCATCTCAATCCTTATTTTTGCAGCTGGCAGGCATTAGAGTTCTCTCAGTGCTTTTTGTTTTTCAAATTGCTGGGTGGTTGTTTTCTCACTCTCCTCCCTCCCTCCACTTCCTTTCTCCCCTCATTCCTTATTCAGAAAACCCTCTTCCATTATTATTCTGAGGAGTTCATTCATAGCTCCAGTTGAACTAAAACTTTGGGTCAAAGTTGCTTAGCAAGCCCTGCCTTTATCCCTTAAGGCAGTGCAGCTCTAAGGCTTTCCTTCTCTTGCCTGTCCTTGGCTTTAGGTTCTGCTTCTCTCCCGGTTAACTTTTGCAACCCCTTTTAAATATTTTTCCTCTTTTGGGGACACTGCATTTAGGGAAGACAAGCAGCATGCCAGACAGCAAAATCCTCAGAAAGGCAACCACACTTGCAGCCTCGCAGTGCAGGGAAGGCACGTGAATCACAAGGGTGTAGCATCCATTCAAGAAAAGTCTTCCCTTGGATTGTGGCAATGGCCCAAAGGCCCTGAGGCAAAGTGCTCATTTTAGTAGGCCCTTGTAGCTACCAATTATACAGCAACTTTCCCTCCAAATCCCTCCTCCCCCTCCCCTTCTGACCACACTAGCTGTGGGGATTGCTGAGTTTTTTCCTCTTTTGAATTCCCATACACACCCTGGCGCCAGCTATGTCAACATAACTACAGTTAATTTCGCTCTAGTCAAGGTGAGCATTTTCAGCTCGCAATTAAGGCTCCCGGTCCATGAATGAGAGGGAAAGAAAAACGAGACTTCCCATTGATCTGTAATGATAATTATATTTGCTTTCTTGCCATTTCCAGGTTTGGAGAGGAAGAATCAAAATGCCTGGTATTTATTAAAAGCAGCACACACTCAATTGAAAAGTTATTACGGCGAGTGCAGAAACGTTAGAACATGTCGCTATCTAAGCCTCTTAAAAACCAGGATTGAAGACAACAACTCATTTAGTCCAGCTTTCTTTCCTGTGTCCAAAGAGTCCAGTCAGCTGGTTGTGGGAAGTTTCACTCTTGATCAGGAACTTGACGGCTGTAGTAAGTGATTAACTTCGCATGAAATGATTCATTGAGAAGGTGATCGAAGTCTATGATTTCAACTTGTTAAGGTGTACCAGATTCCTGACATTGGGACTGGAAAGCTGTTGTTTGTGCCCTGGTAATTTAGCATATGAACTTCTCTAACAGTCTGTTGGTTCCTACAACCACACAGTGAGGGTTGGATAGCGCTTTTCTTTTCTTAAATGTCTCTTTTGATGCCTTCTTGCCACTGACCTCCCAAACAGTCGTGTTATCAATATGATCACCTTGTCCTGATCATTGAGCTGTCCATGCAAGATCTCCTGCAAATTTCCATACAGGTAGTCCTCGATTTACAACAGTTTGTTTAGTGACCATTCAAAGTTACAATGGCAGTGAAAAAAGTGACTTATGACAGCTTTTTACGCTTATGGTTGCTGTAGCATTCTGATGATCATGTGATTTACATTTGGATGCTTGGCAACCGTCTCACATTTATGAGGTTTTGTAGTGTCATGGGGTCATGTGTGATCCCCTTTTGCAACCTTCTGACAAGCAAAATCAATGGGGAAGGTCAGATTCACTTAACAACCATGTTACTAATTTTAACAATTGCAATGACTCACTTAACAAATGTGGCAAGGAAAATTGTAAAACTCACTGAACAAATTTGTCACTTAACAACATAAATTTGGGCTCAATTGTGGCTGTAAGTTGAGGACTACCAATCTGCGGGCCAGGATCCATTCTGCTCACTAAGACTGAAATCTCACCTTTGGGTTTTTATACACATGTCGTCAATTTTGGTGAACTGATTGTATTTAGCCCTTCAATTACAACCTCAATTATATGAAAGGGACTAGAATGGTGTTTAATGTCAAGCTCTAGGGGAAATTGTTTATCTTATAGTAAGCTGTTAATATAATTACATTGTGTTTCACTAGTTTGTGGAAGCTAAGTAGATACTGGAAATTGTTTTTATTTACATAAGTATTAGTCAGTTGAAATTATTAGGCCAGTTAGATTTTAATTCACAAAACTAGATGCAATATGCTGTTGTGGTAAAGAACAGTGTGATTTGAATTGTAAGTATTGTAATTTTATATTACCCATAAAATACTGCAATAGATCTTGTAATACAAAAATAGTTACTACAGTATGTATTCTGATTCAGAGAGCACAGCACCTTCATGTCAAACCCTGTTAGCCATTGTGAATTTAAAGGCACTCAAACTAGAGGATATCACTCAAAGGTGATGACCAGAAATGAATATACAATATAGCAGAAGAGCTCAAGCCTCAGGCCGCAGACTGCTACTGGGCCATGCCCCATTTGGAACCAGACTGCCAAAGCAGCTAGCAAATATGTGAAGCTTCGTTTGCGCATGCACAGGGTTTAGGTTATGTGTGAAACCATTCCCCACCACCGCCAAAGCTGCTGAAGCTGCCTTTACTGCTACCCCACAGAATCAAAAAGGTTGGGGACCCCTGCATTATAAGGCCGTACTATTTTTCTGTCTGTCAAGAATGCTTTATTAATGCATTTTATTGAACAACGATGGGTTTTAATGTTATGAGAAGGCTAGCAATACATAATAGGCAGCATATTAGAAATGAATGGTTATGCCTTCAACAATCTGCAACCAATGGAGAAGAGTCATGTGCATGAAGAGAAATGTGGGGGGGGGGAATGGGACAGGGGGGTAGAAAGAGAGAAATCGAACCTAATCTCAAAGCCATGTCCAACCTACGTGCATCACCGTTAAAGATATGATGCAAAACATTTCTGAAATTGAGTAGGTTGCCATAGCAGTTAACCTAAAAGTCCAACCTATCCCAGGGATTGTCCCTGAAGGGAAAGAATGGAAGGAAGATATGTTATGTTATACCCCCATGAGCTCCTGGAAGAAAGCCACAAATGTTATTTCACAAATAAAAGAATATATAATAGAAAAGATAACAGAATTCCAACAGAGTATCTGCTTCTCCCACTTTTGCAAGCTCTCCACAGCAACAGTGGCCACACCGCGCTCCCTTGAGTCTGGGCTCAGGTGTGCTCAGTGCCCCATCCCTAATCACCTGCCTGGCTCTCACAACACCTGTGTGTGTGTGTGTGTGTGTGTGTGTGTGTGTGTGTGTGTGTGTGTTGATTTTTCCCCTAAAGGAAGACAATGACCCTTTTTCTATTTGGCATAGGCAACTGTCTATCTGCCACATGCTACAGTGATTGGGAACTTGTCTGGTGTTTTATTCTTACGTCTCTCTGAAAAGAGACACATGGGCCTTGACACAGGATCATCTGCTTGTCTCATCAAAGCCCCACATAATAAGGCATATTTGGAACAGGGAGGTTGGCAGAAGGAGGAGGATGGGGGGGGGGGAGGAGGAGGAGGAGGAGGAGGAGGAGGAGGAGGAGGAGGAGGAGGAAGAAGAAGAAGAAGAAGAAGAAGAAGAAGAAGAAGAAGAAGAAGAAGAAGAAGAAGAAGAAGAAGAAGAAGAAGAAGAAGAAGAAGAAGAAGAAGAAGAAGAAGTAGTAGTAGTAGTAGTAGTAGTAGCAGCACTTAGCAAACAACTCTAATTTTATTTAAATCTTTGGTTCATTTGATTCAAAGAGCGCTGAGACGGTTCTACACGAAACCGCATAAATAGCCACTGGACTTTAAAAAATCCCAAACAGGTTAGCCCAAATTATGCAAAGTGCTGTTACTCGCAACCCATGAACAAGCTGCTTATGCACCTGGACAATGCATGTATAATTACAAAGAATTCCACCGATTACATTGTATTGAAATTGTTACATTAAAAAAAAATTATATACTGTATATGCATCTATTTATGCATGAGAATGCCTTATAAATACCATTTGTCTTGCAATTGTGTTTTTCCCCCTGTCTTTTTTCTTTCTATTATACTTGTATTTCCGTGCACGCACACACACACACACACACACACACACACACTGTTCTGTATTCCAAACTTGTTTCTAAGCCTAGATATCCTGTGGACATCACAGAACCCCCCCCTCCTCCTCCTCCCCCTGCACCCCCCCCCCATCATTGTGCTTCTGTTGATAATCACACGCAGCTCTTCACATTCAATTTAAAAAGCAGCGGAAGTTAAACAATTGCTTCGAGGAGATTTACCCTAGAACATTTGCCAGAAATATTATTATTCATTATTCAGGTACTATGGGAAATTAACACCAGTTTCCATTTAGCAAAGTACATTTATGTAAATTAAACTGTGGTATCAAAGCTCTTAATGGCAATAAATAAATAGGAGCTGTTATTTGGACCTATCTGATATAACACATTTGGGGTGGTTGGAGATTTGCCCTTACCTTGGTTTATTTATATTTATGCAGCATTCGAACAATATGACTCCAGGCGGCATACAATACCCAGTAAATTAAAATACTGGGAGGGGAGAGAACAAATGCAGTTAAAACAAGTAGAATCCTTAACTGGGGACCAGAGTCTCAAATTCATTATATTTCACCAGCTGGGAATTCTATTCATCTCCCCACAAAGCATCCAAGCAAAGAACCAGGTTTTAACTGTCTTCCTAAGGGCCTGCAGGGACAAGAAATTGGGGAAAGGGGCACAGAGATTACTTCAAAGGCCAGGCAACACCTCCTGAATCCCACAAGATGCCTTTGTTTCAAGTAAAGATCCTTGGAATGACCTCCTTTTTACAGGGGTTAGACAGACAGATACCCTCAGGGGCCGACAGTCCACAGTTAACCTGGTCCCATTCCTTTGGTTTTATGGGTGAAAAACAGCACTTAGAAATAGAGATGTTATGTGACCAAAACAAAACCATACCCCAAAGTCCCCACGTTAATGGATTTTGGACCCAATGTAGTTTTTAGATGGTCTTCAAGGCAACCTCAGTGGACTTATTAAAATCATAATCTGAATGCAGGCTTTGAATAGAATAGAATAGAATAGAATAGAATAGAATAGAATAGAATAGAATAGAATAGAATAGAATAGAATAGAATAGAATTTTATTGGCCAAGTGTGATTGGACACACAAGGAATTTGTCTTGGTGCATATGCTCTCAGTGTACATAAAAGAAAAGATACGTTCATCAAGGTACAACATTTACAACACAATTGATGGTCAATATATCAATATAAATCATAAGGATTGCCAATGTTCATGGACAATGAATGGAGAATGTTCATGGTTTTTTTAAAAAAAAAAAAGATTAAAAAAACAATTTGCCTTCGAGTCAATCTTGACTCCTGGCAACTGCCTAGAAAAGTCCCTGTACTTTTCTTGACAAGGTTTTCACAAATGATTTGCCATGGTTGCTTCCTGGAGCTCAAGCAGAGCGACTGGCCCAAGACACCCAGCTGGCTTTGTCCTTAAGGCAGGACTAGAATTCATGGTCTCCCGGTTTCTCGCTTGGTGCCTTAACCACTACATCAGATAGTCTCCAATTCATGAGATATAGTACATTTTAATACATTACATACATGCTGTTCTAATGGATATAACTTTTCTCATCGATATAATAGACCTGGGCATTTTACGGCCTGCAGGTCACGTTCAGCTCACAGGCTGTCCCTGTCTGGCCTACAAGAGCAGGGGTGGGGTGGCAGAAGTGGGGAGTGGGGCAGTGACCCTTCATAACAGTCCTGCTTTCTCAGGTGGCCTGTTGGGAAAATTAATTGCCCATCCTTGTATTAGATCAGGAAGGATGCTATAACGTACCGGTAGTTTTATATGTTTTATATATATATCCACCTGCGACTGGACGGAGCATCTTTATCTACATTATTTTCAAACAAATAACTCCACTGTTGCAAACACCTATCATATATATAACCCCAGTGGCGGGATTCAAATAATTTAATAACCGGCTGCCCTAATGATTTCTTCTAACAACCAGTTCATGAAACCGCTCAGAAAGTTAACAACCGGTTCTCCTGAAGTGGTGCGAACTGGCTGAATCCCACCACTGTATAACCCTAACTAATGCTTGATAAAAATACAATGGCTGTGTTCGCATAGAACCCCAAGTCACAAACCAACCAACCACTTTATGGTTTAGTAATTCAGGACTCAAAATGCAGCCAAGTTTGCTGAATATCTCACGAATGGGCTTTCCCTTTGACATGGTAATTTTCCAAATGAAAGATATTTGTAACAGGGCAACCCTGGCTGGCTTTTATTCAAAAGTATTACAGCTCTGACACATGGAAAAACCACTTCACACATTTCTCCAGAATAACAAGGCTGAACAGATTGTCACTGTTTTCCTCTCCTTGCTATTTCTAAATGTAAACTTTATCACAGTTTTTTCCCCCCTTAACCTTTAACTTAATTTTAACTTTGAGGGAACATTTGTACATTTCTCTCTCACCTGATAATTTGCAACTGCTGATACTCTTTTTAAAAATATTTTATAGACTCACTGGGATTCCTATTTTTTTGTGATCAGCCAACCAAACCGCTGGGCTCTTTTCATGGCAAGTCCTGCCTTCTTCCTACTGCAGTCAATTCACTTCCCAAATTTAAACTCATATCTAGTCATGCCATTGATTCAGATGCATATCGCTGACTAATATAATTAACAAGGAAATCATTTGAAAGCCATGGTCTAGATTTGTTCTGGAACAAATCCCATAATCTCTGCTTTGGAAGTCACAGAATTACTTAAAAGTTACCCATGAAATAATAATAAAAACGCCATCCAATCGCATGCATTCTTACCTAGGGTCCATTTAATGGTACTTAATGGAATGAAAAATAAGTACTTAAATTGAAGCACCGTCAAAAGTGTTCTGGGTTAATTTGTTCCTATACCCAGGACCTTGAAAAATTTTCATTTTACCAACGGCAGATATTTTAGGGTTCATGTCTCAAGAAAGGGGGAAAAAAATTCAACATTTTCTAAGCCCAATGTATTAAATTGAAGCATGAAGTAATTTTTATTGCTTGACAATTTGGGAAAATAAGCTATGTAGTAGTTTATTAATTGCTTTATGACAGTATCAAAAGATAAAATAAAAATAAAATAAAATACATGATCTAATTCCCAGGGTAAAATAGCTTTTTAAAAATACAGCAGACTATTAGTACTTAATGTACTAAGTCAACTCCTTCAAGTCTTCAAAAATGTATATAAATTGGGTTTGGTTCTTGAAGTATTTTACAAATCCCTCAAGGATGACTAATTTGTAAATAATAATTTTTTACTATTTCTGCAAGTACAGGCACATTTACTTAGTCAGCAAAGCAGAAACCATGCACATTTTTTTCCCTAAAAGCTGAGTTTCAACATATAATATTGACGCTGCCTTAGCGACCCTCTGAAGCCTCTTTGAAGAAATACTCAACAATCCAAGATTATTCGAACTATAGATTTACGAATTATAATGATACAGAAATATTCTTTTCCAATCTGGTATCTTCCAGGTATTCTAGACTACATATGTCATCATCCCCAGCCAGAGTAGCCATGTAGCTGGGAAGTGATTAAAAGTATGCACTAATATGTATGGAGATTATTACAATAATGACTAGTCCATAGAAACACATGAACCTACTTATACCTTAATAGGTTCATTTTAACTCAATATTGTTTGAGGGGGTCTCAATTTGGCAACTTTAACACTTATGGATTTCAATTTCCAGAATTCCTCAGCCAGCCATGTTCGCTGGAGAATTCTGGAAGTTGAAGTCCACAAATCTTAAAGTTGCCATGTTTGGAAACCCCTGTTTTATAGCAACTTTTTCCATAGATGTCTATTCCCTCACCCCATTCCACCCCCATCTTGTTAATTTAGCAACATTGGCAATTCAAGGTTTGTGATAAAGTACTGTGGCTCCAGAAATCCAAAGGGACTTAGAAGGTTCCTCCATTCCATTTTACAAAGTATATCTCTGTAAGGTAAATTGGTTAAAAGAGGGAGCCATAGTTCTGTGGTCAACCACTGAATTCAAAATCAACCATTCATTATACCAAACTGGATTGTTTCTTGTGGAACTATACGACCCAATTGGAAACTACCCAGGGACTTTCAGTTCTATCCCCCTATTCTGAGGCAGGACATTTTATTCCAGCATTCCCCGACAGGCATTTGCCAAGTGTTTCTCTAGAAATCTGTTACGAAAAATTATGCCACAGTTTTCCTAATTAGTTAATTCAATAGCTCTCTTTAGACCACATTTCTTCAATGAAGCGTTGGGGTGTGTGTGGAAAAAACCCCAGCTTTAGGGATTGATGACTGACCATACAATTAAGTGGGGGAAATATTGCAGTGTTGAAAAATAGGACACCAAGTAGGGTGAGGAAATGAGGATTGAGAGAGTGCAGTTGGCATTAAAACGCTGTGCCAAATTCATTCATTCTTATCTTTCTGCATACCTACAAAAACTACATTTGTTTGAGGAAGAGAGCAAAAGCAGTTCTGCATCCACTTAGGAAGCTAAATCAGAACCGAGCTGCGTGCTGCACATCAAATAAGCTCTCTGAAACTTTTGAGCTGGGGGCAAAAAAAAAAAAAAAAAAGCTTTTGAGAATAGCAATATCAGAGGACATGGCTGCGTACTGCAAAAAGTTGGATTTCAAGGCATCTCAAGTGAGGAGGAAAGAAACTTTTGACAGGCATACAATTGCAAGGGCTTTGCCGCGTTTTATTAAAAGCGATGATCTTTACATATATTAATGCAGTGCCATATGCTTGAAGAGTTCCACTTTCTCATCCTATCCCACATCAAAGAAAAAGACAAGCTGAGTCACAAATGCATAGCAGTTCCACTACCTCCATATGTCTTGATTAAAGAGATGACAGGAAAACTAAAGAGATGGAATATTGGAAAGCGAAGAGGCCTAAAAAGATCCATTCTGTGCTCATCGCAAACACAATGAGGTCAACATATATGTTTTTGGACCAGCCTTTTTTAAAAAAAACAAAAACAAACCAAAACCCAGTTATCAGTTTATCCCTAGGAATAAATCCAAATGTTTCCAAAGCAAATCCCAAAAGCAGATTATTAAACATTCACTGAAATCAACGGGAATCTTCACAGAAATAGCACCTTACCTTGCTACATAGAAGCTCTTAGTTCTTCTAAAATCCAGCCAGATGTGGGAAATTATTGCTATTGATTTCTGAGAATATTTGAACAGAACAAGCATGATTTTCCATGTTGTCAGTCTGTTTGAGTGGGGCAGCTCCATAAATTTGTTTAATAAATAGCAAATCAATAATTTTCTTACTGCGGTTTAGGTAATGCTAACCATTTCTGGTCACAAAATGTAATCAAAAGAATCACAGCAATCCCTCTCCTCTCCCAAAACATTAGCAGGAATATTTGTGACAAAAATTTGTGACACAAAAGTTTAATAAAATTTGCTGTGCACGTAGTCCTTGAGTTACAATGGCAATGGGGACCAAAATTTATGTCGTTAAGCAATGCAGTCATATACGTGACCGTGCTGCTTAGCAACAGCTGTCCCTGCACTCCATGAAGCTGAATCCCACCAGTCATTAGCCAAGGACACATCCTAATCCAAGCCATTCTTGTCCACCCCAGCCTCCACCCTTGGTTCTTCCAAGATAAAGAATTGCTCCCCTACCACGTATCTCCCAACCAACTCTGCCTTTTTGCTGGCCTGTACCCTGCCTCTCAGAGCAGCAAGCAATCCCAGAACTATAAGGGTCTGGGGCTACTGGCCATGCTGCAGCTCTGGGACTGCTTCCTGTGCTATGCAGTGGTGAGTTTCAAAAAATTTTACTACCGGTTCTGTGGGTGTGGCTTGATGGGCATGGCATGGCTTGGTGGGCATGGCAGGGAAAGGATATTGTAAAATCTCCATTCCCATCCCTCTCCAGGGGAAGATTACTGCAAAATCCCCCCTCCCCCGATCAGCTGGGACTTGGGAGGCAGAGAATATATGGGGGCAGGGCCAGTCAGAATGTTTACTACCGGTTCTCTGAACTACTCAAAATTTCCGCTACCGGTTCTCCAAAACTGGCCAGAACCTGCTGAAACCCACCTCTGGTGCTATGGCTTAGGACTTTTTGGTGCACCATAGATTGAAGCTGCAAGAAGGTCCTGGGCTGTAGCATGGATCTGCAGCTGCATTAGGAAGCTCCAATGCAGTACCATGATGCTAAAAAATCCCAGCGATTATAGTACAGCCCACCCAGCAACTGCCCTCACCACCTTGCACTCTGAAGCCCCTGCCATCCTGCCACCCCAACTGACCTTCACCGCCTTCTTCCTCCTGCTATTGATGAGGCATACCTGAGTTTGCAAAGGACCAGGCCATGTATATTTTGGTCAGCAGCAACAGCAAGAGCAGTTAGACTTATATACCGCTTCGTAGTGCTTTACAGCCTTCTCTAAGTGGTTTACAGAGTCAGCATATGGTCCCCAAAAATCTGGCTCCTCCTTTTATTGACCTCGGAAGGATGGAAGGCCGAGTCAACCTTGAACCAGGCAGGATCAAACTCCTGGCAGTGGGCAGAGTTAACCTGCAATCCTGCATTCTAATCACCACGCCGTCACAAACCAAGAGCAAGAAGATGGCAATGGCAGGGTACAGAGGCCAAAGAGTAGAGATTGTGGGGGGGGGGGGAGATAGGGGAAGAGTTGAAGTGCCTCTGCAGTTATTAAATTCAGGTGGGCTTTCAAGTATCCAAATTTTGATCATGTGACTGCAGGGACACTAGTATGGCATAACTTTGAGACTGGGTATAAGTACCATTAATTAGTGCCACTGTAATTTCGAATGGTCACTGAACAAATCATCATTACGTGAGAACTATCTGTAGCTTAGAGCAGGGGTCTCCAACCTTGACAACTTTAAGTTGTGAGCTTTGCTGGCTGAGGTATTCTGGGAGTTGAAGTCCACAAGTCTTAAAGTTGCCAAGGTTGGAGATCCCTGGTTTAGAGGGCTGGGATTTAGGCAAGCGCATGGAGATCTACTGTTGCTTATTAACTATGAAAGAGGCATGAAGCCTCCATATGCAGAGGTAGCATGTATACCTAGCACTGATGATGTTATCTAGTTTGGTAATGAAATGTCTGCAAGAAAGCAAGAAAGCTCAGTGATCATCAAGGACCCCAGAATTCAACCCTGAGCTACAAATATTCTCTTCTATCAACAGCATGTATGTTTATCAATCATTTGGTTCAACAGCTAGGTACACAATTTCCTTCAGGCTCTGGCTAACCAGTGTGGAAAGCAAGATGGCGGCCAGAACATACCTTTTTCTGATTCAGCAAGAGTTTGGGATTATTATTAAGGGAGGAAAAAAAAAACCTGTAAAACTTTTTCTCACTAACAAATTCTATTTTAGACATAAACATTTGTGAGCCGTGGTTAATCATGAAAGCTTCTTGCCATTGAGTAAAATGGGTTAGCCAAAACAAGAACAACCAAATAAATTCTGATTTATTTATTTTTTGTTCCTGTGGACTAACGCTCTCCTAACTAGTCTAACTCTTCTTCCAAAGGGGTTACCTAGATAAAATGAACGAATGGATGACATCGAGATATATATCCATTTTTTCAATCCTCTCACATTTTTTCGGTCCAAATATAACAGTAATTCAGCTTCTCCCCAAATTTAGGCCCAAAAGCCACGGCTTTGAAACAAAGCAGCAAATGATAGGGATATGCCACAGAATTAGGAGAATCTGCTTCACTCCATGAAACAAAAGAGCCAAAGACTTCAGTCACTACCCTGTTTCCCCCAAAATAAGACATCCCCTAATAATAAGCCCAATCGGGCTTTTGAACGCATGGCAATAAGGCCAAGTGTTTATTTCAAAAAAAATTATATTTTATTTCAAAAAAATATAAGACAGGGTCTTATTTTCGGGAAAACATGGTACTATTACCAAGTTCCTTAAGAATTAAACGACTTTAGCTAAGGTTGGATTTACTTAAGGGAAAGAAAATTGGGATTAGGAGTCAGTTTGCCAGAACAGTCAATGAAAAAATTATGTGAATATCACTGCAGTCCAAAAATTGAAGATTGCCTAATTTGATTTTACGGGATTTTAAAAAAAAAAGTTGTGGAAAAATTTGAATCTGGCTACCGTTTTCTGCTTTAAAATGTTTTCAGTTGTAAGAAAACTAACCTGATATCTATTTAACAAGAAAATGTGTTTTAGGAAGCGTACGTGAAACACGTGAAATGAACTCATTTGCTAAAGGAATTCATTATTTCCATATTTCAGGGAAGGGGAGGAAAAAGGCTTGAATCTCGGCCAGAAAGAGACTCGCGTTTGCCTCTGTTCTGTAGCAGTTAAATGAAACAGGGAAGGACCATCCTTAGGGGCCGTTTAGCTGCTGGAAAAATCCATTGACAGAAAATTAAATTCAGAAAGGGTGGGTGCCAAGGAGGGGAGAGCACAAGAGCTGATGTATGCAACTGTACAAGCTAACCCAGTGAACTCTCTCGGTTATTAGAAAGTCGTGCATGGATCTATTGTGGGCTGTGAGGTTTCCATTTTCCTAGAATCCTGGGATTTGGGGACTATCATACGCCCCCAAGTGATGTAACCCCAAGCATTTTCACTATGCTGCCTCCCCCCACCCGCACCTCTTTGCATGATAAAAACACAGTTGACAGCTGGCTCCTTGCCAAGGAGCCAGGCCTGCAATTGCCTTTGCAGAAACACAGCCCGTGCTGCACATTCTGGGAATGAAGAAACACCACAGCACCTCCTCTTTCCTCCCTTGAGGAAAAAAACATGCTTTCCTTGAGATGCACGCCACAAAGAATTCAGCAACAGAATAATGCTGGAGAAGGAATGTTTTAGTTAAAAGGGGGGATGGGAGAGAAAGGCTTTGTCACAGTCAGAAAGATATTTGCACACACAAAGAGCGGGCATAATCATGTATCCACAGCATATGCATGTATAATGCATTGTTTGGGGTTTTTTTATTAATAGAAGACAATAAAAGAAAAGAAAATTGAGCAATACAGAGTTATAAAAATGAAAACTAGCCAGCAACCCACCCAAACCTGTAGATATCTGAATATATGCAAATGTCCATGAGCATATCGTATATGCCTAGTAGTGCATATACAATTTTTTAAAGTCATTAATTCTTGAAGGCCCACACCCATCACTCAAACCTATATCTGAGAGCCCATGGACAGATGAATATTTGATACTTAACGTATGAAATTTATGACATATGCAAGATATTGTATATGCAGAATTATGTTAATCACACTATTAATATGCAAGACTGCACATGCATAGCTGTGATCTTGAATAATCTTCCAGCTATAAAATGGACCTGCAGCTTTCGAACAGGTTTCCAATATGCTTCAGAGTCTTTTTGCATCACAAAAGAGAGGGTATAATTTTTAATCACTTTTATACCCAGCTTAGTTTTCAAGGCTTTATCAAAAGAATTCTGGAAGTTTTAACAGAAATATCTTTTATCAATCCTAGTCTCCTTACAGAATTACAGTCCCAGGATTCCTGGGAAGATGAAATAATTAAATTAATATAATTATTCATAGAGCATATATGTTGACCCTATTTCTCTCTCCCTCTACCTCTTTAAGACACTCTTGACGATAGTGGTAGGAATCATTTCAAAACATTTGTCCCAGATATAATAAAGGTTAAAAGGGTGTAAACAGCAGATCAAATTGCCAATTGCTCTTATTTTGTTGCCAAGTTAATTAAAGTCAGAGCCTCTTTCTTAGCTGACAACATAATGCAGCCTAGAGGGGAAAGGAAACATTTTCAGGGCAAAAAGGAAAACTGTGTTTAAATTTCTCAATTCATTTTTTGACACATATGGGCGTGCAGGCACGCACACCACATGTTCTGAATCAGAGAGTTTTCCATTTATTGGTACCAGAGGTGGCTAGTTGTGAGTGAATTTGAGTCTTCCAGACATATTTATTTGGAAAGATACCACTAGCCTTACAGTTTGGGAAGACATTTTAATGGGGCTAAGATTGTTTGCTTTTAGGACTTGGAAGAGCAAACAAAATAAAAAGAAAATCCTGCTTATTTTTCTTTGGACTCTACTGGCTTTCCTTCTGATGCCAAAAAAGAAAAAATTAGGGAAACAAGGGGAATGGGATGGAGGGAGATCATTTTCAGCGGACATTTCCCAGAAACCTTGGAAAACTGTCACAGATGGAGTAGCAGACCGCATTCCAACACCCACAGCTGGAAACATGGGCTGCAAAAGCCACAACGTTACAAAGAAACAGCACAGAACCAAATACGCAGGGGAGGGGGGGGCAGAGACACATATTCCCATTTGTTCACATGTTAAGTCCCATCTTAGAATATATGGAAGTTTTTTGCTACAAAAAATGAGACAAATTGATTCTGGTCTTTGGAAAATCGACATGTGAGGGAAACTAGTCTAGCAGCCCCTCTTTCTGAATGTGATTTCTCCTTTTGCGAAGTTTGCAATGAAAAGACATAATAAAACAAACCAGATCGCTCAAGCAAATCATCCAGCCCATATGTTTTGGATCAAGTCATCTTTTCCTGACCTCAAAGACGCTGATCGGCTGAACTCAAGAGCATGGAGCAAGACCTGTGTACAGAATCTCCTCCAAGCAAATATTTGAGTAATCAGGCACAAACCCATCCACTTCCTAACTCGTGAAAAAGGAGCCTTTTTATTCCAGTCACTCTTACCTTCTCATTCAAAACTTGAAATTGGTTTTTACACATATGACATCGACTAAGACATTTGGCTGGTAGCTATTGATCAGATGAGCTACAGCAGCTGTTGGACAGCAAATATATACTGTCAAAAATTTAGTGGCTTTCAATAAGTTTTTTTTTTAATGTGCTTAGGTTTGGGGAGGGAGTTGGTGTTCTTTTATTTGTTGTTGTTGGGTTGTTGTTTTTTTCTGGTTTTAGATATTTTTGAGGAAGAGTCAGTCCAGACTTCTGATGACTGCCTGGACAAATTCCTGTGGTTTACTTGGTAAGATTTTATATGTCAGAGGTGTCAAACTCACATCTTCGCGTGACATATCATGTCTTTTTTTTCCCCTCACAAAAATGGGGGTGGCCAGCATGTGACGCATCTGGCCCATGGGCACAAGTTTGACACCATTGTTATAGGTGATTTGCCCTTTCCTCCTCCTTAGGGCTAGCCCAAGGTATTCCGATTGGCTTTGAGGATAAGGTAGAACTGGAACTCATGATCTCCTGGTTTCTAGCCTGGTGCTTTAATGACACCATACTGGCTCTCATATGCCAAACTAGTCTCCCAAACAGACAAGCCTAGGATTTTAAATGAAAGAAGAGATTAAATTTCTTCCTTTTATGAGGCCATTGTTAAGGGCTGACTCCACATTAATTCCAAGCAGTGGAAGGTATTTATCATGCTGCTTCAATGATTTCACAACATGTGCTTTGATGAATTGGCACTGTTTAAAAACAGTTTTGTGTCCTTAGTATACTTTATAGATATTTTGGTGATTTATACCAAGTTCCTTCACAATGAAGAAATTAGACAGCCCTGAAATATTCTTAAAAATGCCATCTGAATGGTTCAAGATACAAAGCAAATTAAACTATATGCCAAGCAGCTGTTTCATGCAAATATGAGAGTAATACCAGCTTTATGATGCAGGTTTATCAATGGGAAATCATTCCAGTTTCTGATCGCATTGTGAATATGTAACAATCGTTCAGAATAAACACTTCACTGCTTTTATTTTTTTGTTAGCACTGTTTATACTTGCGGAACATGGCTGCCTTGCAATCAATAAATACAGTCAATAGAAGTTTTCCATTTCATTTGGGGAAAAATAAGGAGAGAGATAACTTTTCTTTATATTTGGGAAAACTTAGTTTTTCAAGATGGTATTTACCAGAAATTTACAAACGATTTTATTAGTTGGTTACAAGTAGTTCTAGATTTACAACTATAATTGAGCCCAACATTACTAATAAGACAGCTAAGTGAATTTTCATGACCTTTCCTGCCACAGCAACATGAATCATTGCAACTGTTAGGGTATTTTATTTTATTTTATTTAAAAAAAATTTAGCGTATGGCACGTGTTAGCCAGGATCACTGAAGCGGCTGGCTGCCTCTGTGAAAGGAATTTTTTTGGGTGGTATTATCTTTACCCACGGGGACGCTTGAATGCCAGTAGGTAATTGGGGAAGGTTCCTTTCCTGTCCCTACACAGTTTATTCACTCACGGGAATCGAGCCGCCAAGCTGCCAACCTCAGCGGAGCGCAGACTCTTACCACATGAGCCCCGCAGCCCCCCAGTTGTTAGGTTAGTAATATGGTTGTTAAGTGAAGCTGCTTCCCCATTGACTTTACTTGCCAGGGAGTCACAAAAAGTGTTCATGTGACCCCAGGATACTGCAACCTTCATAAATATGAGTCAATTGCCAAGCATCTGAATTTTGATAATGTGACTATGGGGATGCTGCAATGGTTTAAGTATGAAAAAGGGTCATAAGCCACTTTTTTCAGTGCCATTGTAACTCTGGTCACTAAACAAATGGTTAAGTCAAGGGCTACTTGTAACACATACTCATGTGAACATGACAAGAGAACATTATAGTTTATATACCAAAATGCAATTTGTACTGATGCATCTCTTTTCCTCCCTGAGAACTATTGCTTTTGCTTCCTTTTTAATTAACAGCAGTTTTCTATTATATCTAAACTCTATTAGGTATTGTATTATGTCTAATTATTATATGTAAATTCTAAGCTATGCTGTAATTTTGATTAAACGCATGCCAAACTTCAAATGGGATAGCAGAATACGGACGGCTATAAGAAGCCGCCCCTGAGATTTGTAAACAGGATTTAGCAGCCATCATGATTCAGAACTGGCCAAGCCAAGCCTGCCTGAATAAGAGGTAAAT
Source organism: Ahaetulla prasina (assembly GCF_028640845.1). NCBI lineage: Eukaryota > Metazoa > Chordata > Lepidosauria > Squamata > Colubridae > Ahaetulla > Ahaetulla prasina. The sequence goes on from NC_080540.1 coordinate 167,422,389, forward strand.
ATAGAAAAGAATGTGGTATTCTATAAATGATCAATGTACAGAGATACAAAGCTTACCAGCTTTGTGTTCTACAATTTTAAAGTTATCTACAAGAGTCTAGAGTGGACACAAAGGGCAATGCCCTGGACTATCTCAAAGCCATTCACAAAATTTTGGAGAGTTTTATGAAAAGTTTGATGAGCCTGTGAATCAGAGGTGGATTTCAGCAGGTTCTGACCAGTTCTGGAGAACCAGTAGTGGAAATTTTGAGTAGTTTGGAGAACCGGTAATAAAAATTCTGACTGGCCCCGCCCCCATCTATTCTCTGCCTCCCGAGTTCCAGCAGATCAGGAGGACATGGAGATTTTGCAGTAACCTTCCCCTGGAGTGGGGACGGAATGGAGATCTTACAGTATCCTTCCCCTGCCACGCCCACCAAGCCACACCTACAGAATCGGTAGTAAAAAAAATTGAAAACCACCCCTGCTGTGAATGCAGCCTGGTTGATGTTCAATTTCTACAAGTTCTGCACTGTAATGACTGAGATGTTATATACCCTGCACCCCCCACCCCAAAATCGGGAAGACCAGCCAGATAAACCTCCTCAAGAAACTCTTCTGAATAACAGAAGGATTTCTTACAGTTGCATCTCCCCCACCTGACCCATTCTGACGGGCCCCCTCCAGGCTTATCCCTACAATGGCTTGCTCAGTGCAAAAGGTCTCTTGACTCCTAGCCAGGGGGCTGACAAGGAGGAAGCAGCTCAGCCAGGGGTCAGCTAGGATTCTTATCCTGTCTTGACACAGAGGAGAAAAAATGGAAGGTAAATAGTTTTCAGGTGAAGGCTAGGTTACATTGGGTTTTTTTAAAGGGCTGACGGGAATTGAAACAAATTCTTGCTGCAATTTGACCCACGATCCTTCTCCGCATTCCATACTTCTGGTCTCATTTAACCAATTATGTAAATGCAGTAGCAGGATTATAACTTTACTTAATGTATATTGAGTGGCTCTGATTATACTATCAGTAAAGTGAAGTAGCGAAATAAGCCAGCCAAGAAACATTTAAAATAATAGTTGTGGTTTAGTGAAACAAACTACCTGTATAAACTATGGATGGAAACTGATTTACTGAACTAAACTATCTGTAAGACTAATCACTGTGTCCCAGGGATAATGGCATTGTGGCTAAATTGAAATGTTGTTGTTTTTATAAAAAAGAGAGAGAGACAGAAGCCAGTTTTCTTATAGCCACATTTAGGGGATAGACCAATAGGGACCACATGGTAAATGCAGAAACTAGATTTGGGAGATTGGGCTCACTGAATGAGCAATGTATCTTGCCAATGTGTACAAAATAAATAACATAAAATGTATCCGTGTTGCTAAACTTTCAAAAACTGCTTATGAAAGACAGAGGGTTTGTTTTTTTCACCAATTCTCCTCCAGCTAAGGTGTTTCCATCTTAATTATAATAATTTTAGAACAGGATGTCCAAAAAAAATTATGATAATAATGTGTGTCATTATTAGGCATATGGTGCACACCTTGCTCCCTCTGAAAGAAAATATGAATAAAACTGAGCTAGTCTTTCATGTCTTCTGTGAGTTTAGGAAGTGAAACTTTTTGTTCTCATGATCCTATTTGTAAGAACATGTTCACAATATGGGGCTAGCAGGACAACCTATCTGATAGTTCAGACTAATTACTTTCACAGAAGTCCCAAGCTGATATTTGAGGGCACAGGGGTCTATATACCCATTGCGCTTCCACCTTCTTATTCTGTGCAACTTAATATAAATGCCTTTGTATTTTCTTGCTATAAACCGGGGTGTCAAACTCGATTTCATTGAGGGCTGCATCAGGGTTGTGTTTGCCTGGGGGTCTGGGGAAGACGTGGCCAGGGTGGGCGTGGCAAGCTTGGCATCACTCATGTCAGGAGCGCCTATGGTGGCCCGAGCACTCTGCCAGAGAAAATGTTGATCAGAAGTTCGGCAGTGTTGGTGGTTCGAATCCCTAGCTCCACATAACGGGGTGAGCTCCTATTACTTGTCCCAGCTTCTGCCAACCTAGCAGTTCAAAAGCACATTAAAAAAATGCAAGTAGAAAAATAGGGACCATTTTGGTGGGAAGGCAACAGCGTTCTGTGTGCCTTCAGCATTGAGTCATGCCAGCCACATGACCACAGAGATGTCTTCAGACAGCACTGGCTCTTCAGCTTAGAAACAGAGATGAGCACCGTCCCCTAGAGCCAGAAACGACAAGCACATATGTGCGGGGCAACTTTTACCTTTACCTATATGCAGGAATTTCAGGAAAATCATATTTACAAATTTATATCCATATTGATTTTATATCAGTTTTTAGCATGACTTTACCCCAAGTATTATGAAATACAGTTTGAGGAGGTAATAATTCTCTGTTAGAATCTCAAGGCCTCTGTTTCCAAGGAGATTTACTGACTCCTAGTCAGCTCGAGCCTATACTCTATATGTATCATTTTGAGAAATCCGTTTCTCACCTTAAGCAAATAAAATGGAGATGCCCTGGCTGGTTCAATTGATATCGAACAATGATGCATTTACTACCCAAGAAAAGAAGCAGCTGATAGGGAGCAAAATCCAACAGTCACAAGAAGGAACAGAACCAGAGTTTCAAAGATAGTTTTTAGCAAGCCACTGTGTAGCTCCCTGGATTTTAACCTATTTCCATAAAACATGAAAATTATGTGTTTAAGGTAATATAATGTTAAAGCTTTGATGGTTTTTTATTCAAATATGGTTTGGGAACTCATCAAATCCCTAACTAGCACTGGAAGGCATCCATTTAGGAGAGGCTGTTAATGCTACCATATAAAAAATATAATAAAATGATATAAATATTATTTATTATTTTTATTTATTTTTTTGCTTGACTACTTCATCCAAAGGAAAGCTGAAAAACAACATTTTCTTGGTCTCACAAATTTCAACTTTTTTGGTCATTGCAGAGAAATCATTCCATATTCTGAAACAATCAGTGACACCTGGTACCCTCTTTTCTCCTCTCTCAAGTGGGGAATCACCAGCAGCTGGTGGATTGAACCAGAAATGGAAATGAAACTAGTTCAATCCATATATTGGAAAGGGGAGGGGGTGTTGGTGTGAGCTTTACTGTCTGATCTAAGGAAATGAAAGATCAGTAAAGAAAACAAACTAAGCCCCCAAATAACCACGGGCAATATCCATTTTATTATTTCTTGCCTTAGAATTCTTTCCTTAGAGTATAAGAGCAGATGCAGTGTTTTAGGAAGAAATGTTGTGATATTTGGGGATGTTTACCCAGCCACTGAAATACAAAATTGGAAATCAAGTTCAACTCCTTTCTCATGACTCTAAATTAAAGTATTCATAATCCATGGGGATGCTCTATAAAATTCTTGGCTAAATCACAATATATTCTGTCCACCACATTCTCTCAATCTATGATTGAGTCATTCTCTCAATCTATGATTGAGTCATGGGTCAAAGACGTTTATTCCTCTCATTACCCTCTGCTCTGCCTCGGAAACTCTATCATCCCACCTCTACTTAGAGAAAGCCAGACTGCCAACATGACCTCGGGACTAAGAAAGTAAATATAAATCATTTTAAAATCCATTCTCCACAAATAAAGCAAAAGCACTCAGCAAGCCCAGCAAGCCTGATGCAGAAAGACAAAAAGAAGAGAGCAATAGCATATGGAACAAATATCTACTGTACATTCCTGAAATAAATCCAAAGGTAAGATAAAATGGTTCCAAATAACTAGAGAAACAGCAGCAACAGACAATAGCAAGTGTCATGAAATGCTAGAATACCAAGTTATGAGAGGTCAAGAAGGTAAACTGAACACCATTTAGCAATTCTCTATGCCTTTTAATTGTCTGAGCTTTTAATGAAAATATGTTTCATGCATTAAGAACCAAGCTCAGGATTCCCAGAAGGGAAAAAAATAATATTAATCAAAGCATCAATCGAAGAACATCAGTTCCCTAAAACATTTAAGGAGATCTTTCAAAACCCTGAAGAGTCACTGCTTACCAGCGTAGATTTAATTTTGAAAAATATGGATTTCTCCCAAATGCCCACCAGGCACATCTCATAATTCACAGTTGTTAGGTATATGTATCAAGCAAGTCTTATTTAAAGAAATGGGATTAAGGAAATAATTGGTGCTATTATTGTTAATTCCACCATAATATTCACTTTTTTATATTAAAAAAAATCTGTGGTATGAGTAAAGGAGCAGAACAGCCACAAGAAAGCACCTTTTCTCATTCCCAAATAATAATTCCCAAATAATAAAGGAAGACTATAGTACAGCCAAATTACATCTTCCTGCCTTGGGAATATTTTTTTTCCTATTTTTAGGAAATATCCTGTGTAACCAACTATCTAATTAGTATACAAAATTATTCCAGTGAGATCTCACTGCTTTCCAATGGCATAGTAACTGCTTACTCTGCCCAGTTTTAATAAATAAACAAATATTAGTAGCAATGGACTGCCATAAAAGCTAATTCTCCAGACAATGAGGAGAATCTCAAACAAGCACCTGAGTTAAGATACTACAAAGAAATCATTGCATATAATGGATTATTTCTAGCATGAAAGCCCTATATGGCTTCCAAAGATCTCATTGCCCTGGGAGAGGCAAGGTACATCTTAAGCAGAGGTGGGTTTCAGCAGGTTCTGACCAGTTCTGGAGAACTGGTAGTGGCAATTTTGAGTAGTTCGGAGAACCGGTAGTAATTCTGACTGGCCCCGCTCCCATCTATTCTCTGCCTCCCAAGTCCCAGTTGATCAGGAGGAAATGGGGATTTTGCACTAACCTTCCCCTGGAGTGGGGTGAGAATGGAGATTTTACAGTACCCTTCCCCTGCCACGCCCACCAAGCCCTGCCACACCCATCAAGCCATACCCACAAAACTGGTAGCAAAAAAAATTGAAACCCACTGATATTAAGTCATAAGCCATACACTGGTTCTGATCAGCAGGTTGCCTGACATTGGATACATCTATGATTTGAATGCGGGGAGGAAGCCGTAGATGGTATGAGAAAGGTTGACAATATTTACAAAATTCAACCGTAATTAAAAGGCTGCAATTCCCAGAGAACTATTTAAAACTAACTTGTCTCAAAGCAACCTTAGTATTAACGTCCAGAAAGCATAAATTTCTCCACAGCCAAATCAGCAAAGAGGTTAGAAGCTATACAACATTGCTTATCAACTGCAAGGATAGGCAATGATATCTGCCATTCACCAAATATTTAAGAAGTCCTTTCTTGTCACCTTTGGTGAAATAGAAACCTAAGAGTGTGAGGTTAGAACCAGAGTCATCTGGTTGAAGTTCTCTCAGCCACACAGCTTATTATTACCAGGTGACTTTGGATCAGCCACTATTATCTCAGTCACAATCCACCCTATCGATTTAAGCAGGAGACTCAGAGTACTTTCATAGGCAGGAGTTCAAGCTGTAAATCTGTAAGGCGAGTGTTTGAATACTACAAACAATGAGTGGACAAATTTCTGGAAGCACGCATGATTTGGGTAATAATATGGAACTATAAGAAGACAAAATGCTAACATAATGCCTGGTAGTTACTTTAGCCAAATTTACTTAGACCAAAGCATTTACCATTTCCCGGTTGGAAAACTGTGATTTCCTGTATTTTCCTTTTTAAACAAAATCAGTGCATATTTAGCACTGCCTATAAACTAGCTCACTGTCACCCCTAGTATTGCTGAGCAGCAACCACAAACAGGATGTCAAAATCTGTAAGAACAAGGACACAATGTTGTAATAAAAACCATACCTGCTTGCAGTAATGTTGGATGTACTGAAGCAGGCCATCACACTTGTCAACTTGCAGTATTTAACTAACACACACACACACACACACACACACACACACACACACACACACAGAGGCCAAGTCTTGCTAAATGGGATAGTTTAGGGTAGGGGTGTCAAACTGGATTTCTTCGAGGGCTGGATCAGTGTTGTGGTTCTTTGCGGGCTGGCCACGGGTGTAGGGGGGGAGACGGGACGGACGCTTCCTGCAATACCCTGCCAGCCCCCATTTTGGCCAGCAGAGTGCTGCAGGAGGACGTCCAGGCCGAAAATAGAGGATGTTTGATTTGCCAAGGCCTGAATAGTCTTCACAGCTTTCCTAAGCATAGTGATGTATCTGTAACATAGCAATGCTATTTTCTGAACCTATTTCTCAAAACTCTGTATTACAGAATTTGCTTTTCCAATCAAAAAGGAAGATTCAACATATACGTTTAAATAAAAACATCATTTCAATCTCCTACTTTGATTTCTGAAATCAAAATAAAGAAATAAAAATAATTAAATAATTAAATAAAAATAAAGAGTATTTAAATACTTTTCTCTGGTATTTAAGTGGCAGCACTGTTTTATCATTTAGAATTCTGGGAGTTGAAGTCTACAAATCTTAGGTTGGACACCCTAGATATAGATGGAATATGACCTGTTCAAGTGAAATACTGTAACAAAAAGCCAGATTCTACAATAAAATAATGACACATGATGACTTGATGGCTTTTGATCAGAGCCTCAGCTACCCCACTTCATTCTCTCTATCACTAGTGTTTTCTTTACTTACTACAATAGCTAATTGAAACACCAATTGTTGGGAAATTTTAAAACAGCTTCCAAACATGAATCAAAAAGCGATCAGATAGTATTAAAAAATTCTGTATTTCTTCCTCTTTCTTTGTTAATATTTTCCCTCTCATCCGGATGTTTTTTTTTGTCTTTGTCCTTTTCTCAAGAACAAAAGAACATTTGAAATTTAACATTTAAAGAAATAAAGATCGTGAAGATAGAGCTCGATACCACTCATGTAGAGATAACCGTGGAACAACATATATAATTCTTTAAAACAAGAAAAAAGCTTAGCATTTATACATTCTTCCAACTGCATTTCCTACGATAACGTCACAAATGAATTGCAAAGACTCACATCTAATGCTATTGGAGCTTTCCTGTTTAGGGTTCTGCTATGACATATCCATTCAGGAACAGAGTATAGAAATAGATGAAATTTTGGGAAGACCTGTACATGTCTTCCCCACCCAAATGCTCTGTTCCACTTTAACATCGGTTAGCAGCTTGGGGGTGGGGTGGGAGAATAAGGCTATTCCAAATAAATAAGAAAATAACTAGTAATTCCTGGATCAGGAAGCATGCTTGTAACTGTTCTCTTAAACAGTTAAACACCTACCCTTTCAATATCTCAAAATGCTAGGCAACAGCTCAGCACAGCCAATATCCTGTTGATACCACACACAGGACAAATTTTAATCATCTCAAGGACATACTTGTATTTATCCTGGTCATTCGCAACTTGTTATTACCATTCAATGACCTTTTTCAATATTTTATAACTAACCAGCTTAAGAAGCTAGAAGTATGTCATTTCCGTCTCTTCTTTCTGATTTAAAGGATCCAGGTTATTTTTGCTTAGCAGAAGAATAGGGAAAGACAGCTGTTGGAGGGATGGGGGGGGGAGAGAGATGGGTATATTTCTCTTATTCCTATTGCTTCTAAAATTGAAGAATAAACCTGAAAACTTGCTACCAATTCTTAAAATGGTACAATATCTAAAGAACCAAGGGGCATATTCACAGCCCAACGTAATAGTTTGGTAACTTTAAACTGCCATGTCTGTTTCATTTGAAGAAACAAATCCAAGCAGAATTTTCAAAGCAGGAACTAGGAAAGGGCAAATTGTGTTAACATAAATCAATACAGAGTTCTTAGAATACAAGCATACTGACAAATTTCTGCAGAAACTCCACAGGCATTAAAACATGAATCTTGCTCAGCTGGACCCAAGATCTATCCCATTTACAAGAACAGATTCCCAGGTGGTCTCTCATCTAACAGAAAGCCACCGCAGAAATTGAGTGAGTGGGAGAAATATAACCTATTGAAAGAAATCCACATGGCCTTCAGTTTCTAACCCCACAAAGCTAAGCTACAAAAGTGAATAGAGCAGCACATACAGAATTCTGGTCTACTTAAGCCACAGTTATTGGCAATAGTAGAGATTCCTCTTTTGTTAAGGCTCCTTCCTTGCCTGCCTGCTATGAAAAAGATCAAGCCACAAATAATTAGCAATATTTCCTTACAGCATCAGAACCCAGAAGACACAACCACAATCTGCACGTCTTATTCTATATGAATCATCCTGATTTCCAAATGGCTTGAGATTTTATTACTCAATCACTACTTCCAAGTTGAGAAAGAGCGTCTGTTTTGCCAAAGGTTATTCAGCACTAAACTCAGTAATAAGCAAAAACAATACATGGATGTCACTTGAGCAACCCGAACATTAATAAGGGATGTCTCTGAAATTACACAATTTCCTGGCAAGAGGTGGGGGGAGGACAAGACTAAACAGAAAGGGGCAACAATGTCACTGGAGGAAGAGAGTATGCAACACATCAATGAAAAAGTACATATCTTTTATTTTAAAATCATGTATACGAAGAATAATTCAGAAAATTTAAGTCTTAGCTTTGCCATAGATTTCCTGGAAAATGACTGACCAACAATTTAGGCAGAGTTTTCCAAACTTTTCTGAAGTGTGGCCACATGCCTAAACTATTCTACTATTAAGAGGAAGGCAAGATAAACTAGTTTAATCTAAGCGTGATAAATTTTCTTGTATGGAATCTATGTAGACCATTGGTGGATTAGATGCCAGACATAGCATGGGATACTAATACACACCACAGCATTAGAACAGGTGATAACAGTTTTGCGGGTATAGCTTTGACTTTTTCTGTGGATGGGTTTAGGAGGAATAACTTTACCATCAATTCTTCTAGACCACTGATTTCCTAACACAATGTGACAATGAAGCAATGAGAGTGCAATTGCACTTTAAATATGGATCAGAGAGGGTCTCTACACAAGGAGCAATCAATCTATCAGGGTCTTGGTTCATGAACAAACAAAAATCTAACTTGGCTTCTTTTCCACCTGGGACTTACGAACTCACTCCTGTCTAAGTGTCTCCCAAATCTCATGTATTTGAGAACTTCAGACAAAAAAGATGCATTGTCAAAAGAAGGCACAGTGTACCACATGTCAAACTCCATTTAAAAACCAAGGCACTGAACTGGGCTTCTATCTACTCCTTTAAGAACCTATTTTAATCTTCTGCCTCTTGCTTCTTTTTCTATCCAACAATACTTTTTTTATGATAAATTATAGGATGCTATGAGTTTTCCTGGATGTGGTGTAAGAAAGTTGCGTTGACCCAAAAAATTCACTTCCCAATGCAATAACTGCAAGAAAAATTTTCAGACATCTGTGGTGGCTCAGCACTTTTATTTTTACTCATTCTTAAATGGGTTTAAATTGCAGGACATTACAGACCTAGCAAGTAAGCATACCACATTCAGAGTATGTACACACCAGTCCACAGTTTGGTATCCACTTACAGTCTACATATGTCAGAATTGTCAATCTCTTTATTTGTACCTTTTAACAAAATAATAATCTAAAAATGTGTCCTTTTATATCCTAGACCATATTATATACTTTAGTCAGCGAATGAGACTGAGACTGACAGCACAAGTAAATTTACTCAGACATGATTGAGAAGTTGAACTGGTAATTATTTTCATCAAGGTAGACCTGTGAAGATCTACAATTCCCTAATCCCAGCTCTAGATTAAAAATTATGGAGTTTCCACTGTGCTACAGTTATTTCCTTGGCTCTCCGCTTAGATTTTCTTAATCCTCAGCCTAAATATTGCTCTGCAGTTTAATCAGGTACGAATTTTAGATTAAAAATAAAGGCCAGCACTTTTTGATAAATTAAAAAGATTAAGAATTCTTTATAATTAAGAATATTCATTCCCCCGTGGACTGTTTTCCAACCTTTTCAGGGGAGATTTCTTCATTATAAAATATAAATATGCAAATAACTTGAGGTCTGTGAATAGATATTTCCCAAATGCTTCCTCTTTTGCTTCTCTGATCCATTTCAGTTGTGATAAAATAAACATCAAAAGTTTTGCCAACCAAGGAGATACAATCCTATGGTTATTGGTCAGGTGGTATAGGATGGAGATTGACAAGAGAGTGAATTTGCTAAGAGATCCTTCTTCAGATCTGTCCAAAAAAAAGAGTGAGAAGGAGGATTTCTGCAGGAAGATCAGGAGTAGGTAAAGGAGGCTATGGGGTTACTATATCCAAAATATTTTTCTTCCACAGCCATATGCTAGAATCAGAAAATCTACAAGTGGCATAAACCAACAACTATTACACACACAGACACAAAAACCCAGAATTAAAAAAAAAAATCAACCATATTACCTCTTTTTTTAAAGTCAGCCAGCCCTTTGTACCTTAAGCATCAGATATCTCTCCATAAGAACAAACTGTAATTCTATTTGGTGGTATTGAAATAGAATAAAATGCTACTTACGATGCAAGTTGAGAGAGATGTTGATAGTCCATTCCTCAACAAACCCTTTGAGGTTAGGGATTTTGGCACATTTGAGAACTGTCTGGGGGGAACTGTCACCAACATGGACCCAGCAGACTGTGTCTTCTATGTAGTTGAAATCCATGGCAGTAGTTTGTTTGGTGCTGGTTGGGCTGATGTTAGAGACAGGCCCACCATTCAGGTAGGTAGCCATGATGTTCTGAGAATTGGCAATGAGTAGAATGGGTGGTCGTTCCACTGGTTCTGAGAAGAAAAGAACATCCAATAGAGAAGGATGGTCAAAGGGAAGGCCACATCTTTCTTCAAAGAGATACAGAGGATAAACTTCCCAAATGTACTTGCAAAGGAAACCTCAAAGTAACATAGACCAACAATGTGTATACAGCAGAGGTGTGTTTCAGCAGGTTCTGACCAGTTCTGGAGAACCGGTAGCAGAAATTCTGAGTAGTTCGGAGAACCGGTAGTAAAAATTCTGACTGGCCCTGCCCCCATCTTTTCTCTGCCTCCCAAGTCCTAGCAGATGGGGAGGAAATGGGGATTTTGCCGTAACCTTCCCCTGGACGGAATGGAGATTTTATAGTATCCTTCCCCTGGAGTGGGGTGGGAATGGATATTTTACAGTATCCTTATCCTCCACGCCCACCAAGCCATGCCCACCAAGCCATGCCACACCCACAGAACCTGTAGTAAAAAAAATTTGAAACCCACCACTAGTATACAGGATGAATTCTTTTCAGTAACGTTAAGGAAGACCAACAAAATCTATGTGGAGACTTTTAAGCAAGGGAGATCAGAAAAAGAAATCTGCTATCACAGGAGCAGATTCTCATGCTGATATGCTTCCTATCACAAATGGAAAAGAATGTACAAAAAAATTGCAAAAGAAGCACAAATTGGGATACTCGCGCTACTTATAAAAACAGCAAATTACTAGCAAGCCAACTTCATTCAAGGGAGTAAAATTCAAGATTTTAGGAGTACAGAGCATTTCATGTTATTAACATTTTCAAAGTTTCTGAAAAATTAAAAACAAATGTGTAGTAATTCTTGCTACAGAAACCTATAAAAACAAATAGCTGCATTTTCACCAGGCATATGTATATTTGTGAGAAACTGAGCTATCAAATGGAGCTTTGGCACTTAAAAAATAAAATGGCAGCCATGGCCTACAAGATATTCAACCAGGAATAAAAAGAAATGAAGTACCATTCTTGGCTTTGCAAGATTTGTGATCAGGCTGGAGCAGATATCCCTCAACACAACTGCATGTGTAGGATCCATCATGGTTAGTGCAGGTTTGGCTACAGGTACCGTAAATAGAACACTCATCAAAATCTGTTGGAATTAAGCAAAAAAGGATAATTAAAGAACATCAGGAGAGAAATACTTATTTTAGTTACTGTACTTACTACAATTTACACACCATTCAATCCAAAGCATCTTATAAAAAGAATAAAAAGAAAACATAAAAAACCAACCCACAAAAGTGCCCAGTGGAAGAGAAATTCAAAGTAAAAATGCTGAATAGTCATCGTCATCGTAGTAGTAGTAGTAGTAGTAGTAGTAGTAGTAGTAGTAGTAGTAGGCTTTGCCTGTTAGATTTATATCCGACCTTTCCTGCAGAATATCAAGACGGCACACACACTTTGCTCCAATTCCCCTACAGCAACAAGCCACTTGTCATCCTTGACTATACATGGAGTTGCACTCCCCTGGCTGAGCTGATGTGCAATTTGGGGTTCCCCTGGACTCACAGTTGCTGCTCAAAGAGCAGGTGGCAGCTGTGGCTGGAGGTGGGGTTTGCGCAGATATGTCTTGTGCGTCAGCTCTGACCTTCCTTGGACTGGGAGGCTTTGCTCATGGTTACTGATGCTTTGGTCACCTTCTAGCTGAATTACTGCAATGTCCTTTACATGGGCTGCCTTTGAAGGCCCCTTGAAAGTTACAACTAATCCAGAATGCAATGGCGTGGGTTATATTGGGTGTTCATACATTCACGCATGTTATATCTTGGTATAATGTAGAAGCCATGGTGGCACAATGGTTAGAAAGCAGTATTGCAGACTGACTGTGCCCATAGCCAAGAGCTCAATTCCAACCAGCTCAAGGTTGACTCAGCATTCCATCTGTCTAAGGTTGGTAAAATGAGGACAGGTAAAATATGCTGACGTTGTAATCCACCCAGAGGTTACGGTAAAGCACTATCAAGCAGTATATAAATGTAAGTGCTAGTGCTCTTGCTATATTCTGGTTCCCCATTCCTTTCTGTGTGCAAATCTAGGTGCCCGTTATCACTTTTAAAGTGATAATTTTATTTTTCACTTTTATTTCTTGCATCTTGTCATTTTTAAATCCACTTTCAAATCAGTTTTATTCTTGTCAGATAACGCTTGTTAATCTTGTTCTTCTTCCATAACATTTTTAAACATAGCCTATAAAGGTAGACACTCTTAAAATTAACTTTTGGGTCCAATGTTCACAAATATCCTTCAGTGTGTCCAATATTAAAATATTTTGTTTCATTTTGTATTTGCAAGTTGACTTTGAGCGATCTTCTCCTTTAACTGTAAACTTTAATTCTGTCTAGTTCTCTATTTTTAAAGTCTTATTTTGTTATACTTTTTAAACAGTGCAAAACAAAAGCATTTTCCCATGGAAATTATTATTTATAATTCATTCCAAAATCATATTTCAAAATTATCTGTCCTCTTAATACATTTATAACTTTCTAAAATCAAAATTTTGGAAAGCAGTTAACAAGCAATTACCCAAAGTGATTAGAAAAGGAAGTATGTGAATCCAATGCCTTTTCAAACCATGTCAACTATAGTTTGAGAGCTCTAAACCCAATGGAGACTGCTATTTCACAATCTCTTCTCAAGAAGCAACTGTATGGAGCAATTGTGGGCAATCTGAAGTTTTCTCTTTATCCAGAGAGGGATTGCTGAAGAGGCAGTGTACTTGCTGGCTCTTCCTGCCACGGTCATCGGCTCTGCTTTTTGTGAACATCTTCAGTCCATTATTTTCTTCTACATAAGTCAATTGCATCTCACATTTGTCAAGATGCATTGTGATAAGGGGAAAAAATCTCTGAATGAGCATCTTAAAAATTGCAACAACCAATATATCATTGTTCTTACCCATGAAGGAAGGAGGGAGAGTTTATGAATGAAGTTTAAGGAAACCCAGTAAATGTAGCCTATTTGTTCATTTTTCACTCACTTACCTTTGCAACTTTTCCCATCTTCAGCTACCTGGGAGGAACTGTTACAATAGCATGCTGGTCCACTCAGTGTTGGGACACAATGGTGTTGGCAACCCATACTTGAACAGTTTGCCAGAAGCTCTAAAAAGGAAGAGAAGTAGTAGTAGCATCAGTTAGAGATATAGAAGGAAATTAACACTAAAGCTTTTCAGCAAAATTAATTCCTTGACTGGTAGTATTATATATCCATTCCTCTTTTGCTTTAATATTCACAGCCAGAAAAGTTCTACAAGAAACTCTAAGGTTTTCTCTCAGCTACTGTAAAACCCCTTTAGGTTCATCTTAAAGTCCTACTAATAGTGACATAAAAATGTCTTATTGTTTTTAGAGAATATGCCTGCCAAGCGTTTATGAATTGTTGAGGTTCCTGCTGCCATGCCATCTCCCCTCTGGTTGCTGGTCACTGCCCAGCATGGCCTTTTGGCTTGGGCTAATGGAGAAACAGGACACCTGGTTTCTGCAGAGATGTGTGTTCATATAAGGCCTGACCTACATTTTGCTCCTGCATTCTTCAGGCATTACATGGGTTCCATATAAACATTGATACAGCTGGTCTTCTGGAGGAACAACAGATTCATTTAATGTTCTTTTTTTTTAAAAAAAAGTTTTATTCATTTTTTAAAAAACGAATAAACCTGTGAGCTCTTTATTAAAAAAAAGGTGTTGGTTAAACTAGAAGAGAGTGCAGTTTCTGTCTCATCAAAGTGGATTAAAAGTTTATTATTGCTTCTCCTAACATGGGGTTTTTAATCTTCATGCTTTCTCTTGTTTTAATTTTTGGAGTCATTCTGCCTCTTCTTGTACATTTTGTGCACACAAGGCCTGTCAAACCAGCGACCCGCAGGCCAGATGTGTCACGCATAGGCCACACCCACCCCAGCTCCGCAAAAAGACAAAAAATGTCACAATACGTCACGATGCATCACGTGACACGATCGAGTGTGACACCAGCCATGGTGCGCACCATGGGATATCCCCAGGTGCAATTAATTACAAACTTTTGCTTTCAGCATTGCTATCCAGCTTGAATATTTGGAAACGGAGTTAAGTTAACAAGATTTATATAAGAGTCCCTTTACCTAACCAGGTGATTGAAAGACTAGTAAACCTGTATCCAAGGACAGTCCAGATAACAGGATAGTGAGGTGGAAGACAACCACAATGAAACAGGAGGGAACGTTCTCAATGCATTGTGTATCTCTATCTGGCACCATTCTGCAGTCATCACCTACCCTACTAGAGCTTGTCAGCTGGACTCTTCTGGATACAGGTCTACCAGTTTTCCAGAAGACCAACTAGCTAGCAAAGCCAAAGAAATTCCTATGCTTGAATTATCTCTAGTAAATCTGTAAGAAAAGGGCAACTCACAAGTCTTATTTCTAAGGCAAATAAGAGTTCAGCCACTAGGGTACCACAAATTATGCCAGCACATTTTTCTGATGACTCAAAAACGAGAGGAATGCACAAATAACACAGCTGTATGTAAGAACCCTTGTATGACTTGTTGTGCATGTATATTGATTGTATTCAGGAAAAGCCCAGCTTCTATGGAGCATATGAAGTAATTTAGATTCAATTGCCATGCCAGTTTGTGTACATACATTTCAGCTACGTCGTCCTTCATTTCAATCATTCTTATTCAAAAATCAAGCAACTTGTTTGCTATGGAGTCTTTATGTAAATTCTTGCACTACTGATTTATCTCCATTTCTTACAATTATACTTTTTAAAACAGATTTTTAATTAAGAAAGTCACCAGGATATTATCTCAAGCAGGATTCAACAAGTTCTGTAGATCCAAACAACTTTGGCTCAGTCTTTAAGCAGCCCACCTCTGGCTGATGAAGATTAATCAATCAGGCAGTGAAATAATTAGTCCAACACTTGCTTTCTATGCCATTCTGGGTTTTCCAACAAAATTAGTATTGGTTAGTGCTAATATTTTATCAGATTATCCATATTTTCCAATTTGGCCCTCTTCTGTTAGAATATGTATGAAAATTCTTCATTTATTTAGATATTCCTTTACTCATTCATTTTGACATTCAACTCTGAGGCATTCCAGTCACAGTCCTGAAATTAACATTGTATTATCGGTATGTTTCATCCTAATAGTATCAGGATTGGGATGATTACATATTCTCTTTTAGAATTTCTCAGGGAAATTTCCTACTTCTTGGGGTACCCAACATTATTTATTTTAAGAGTTGTACCAAGATAGGGCTTGAAAGAATATATGGCTTTTGAAACATCCTCAGTAATGTGTCTTCTTGAACAATGCAGTGATTTCATGACCTCCCAAGGATGGATTCACCTCTAGAATGCTAAGGTCAAACAGTCTTGACTCTCAGCCAAAGGGGCATTTGAAGGAGGCAGTGCCTACAGCAAGGTTGCCCTTGATATGTCCGGCTTTCACAGTTAATTGCTACTAATGACTGTAATATATGTTTCCATCTGTCTGATGTTCCCCTAGCACAAAGAGGAGACAAAGTGGGACCAATAATGAACTCTCCAAACAGGTTTTTCCTTTCTATTGTCCAAGAATCCATAACAAGACAATTAAGAAAAGTTCACACAGAATGTGGAGATTTCTCCAAAGTATGTAAGTTATTGCTTCTTCCAGAATATAATAGCACAAAGTCAAAAAGATGCAAATAAAATGCTGAGGAAAATGAGATGTTGTAGGTCATTTTTTTCCCCCAGATCAAAAGCACAGATCTATTCTCTGACATTTCAGGATGATATATTCTCAAACAACATGGGGCTGAACCTGAGGTTAGCAATCTTTGAATGATTAGGGGCTACATCATGCTTAAAAAATGTCCAATGACTCTTCAGAAAGACCGTTCTTTATTTTGTTTCATTCATTTTTGGAAGAGGGAAGTATCTTACAGATGGGGATGGTACCAGTAGGACACAAACCACTTCAATCCCACCTTTTAATTACTGCCGCATACTATGAAAAGCGGCCACTGAAATTTGGTGGCAAAAGGGCTGAACCTCAGTGACAAAATTTCAGATTGCCTTTGTAAAGATAGAGAGATTGAATAATTTGCCTCCCTGAGGGCTTCTACTGCTATTTCTATTTGCTGTTTCAAGGTAACAACCGTGGTGGCGCAGTGGTTAGAATGAAGTACTGCAGGCTACTTCTGCTGGCTGCCTACAGTTCGGCAGTTCGATTCTCACTGGCTCAAGACTGACTCAGCCTTCCATCCTTCAGAGGTTGGTAAAATGAGAACCCAGATTTTGGGGGGCAGTAGGCTGACTCTATAAACTGCTTAGGGAGGGCTGTAAAGCACTGTGAAGTGGTATATAAATCTAAGTGCTATTGCTATTGCTAAGATAAGTTACGGTAGAGATTCCAAGCTGTTTAGAATTTACAACTGAATTTAAGCAGACCAATAATGGGGTGTTTAAGGTCTACTAAAGGAACACTGGGGATCAAGTTTGCCCACTCTAGATTAAGTAAGTATGACCTAATTTGATACAAATGGTCAACCCTAAGATTCAGAACTGCACCAAAAATGAACTGGATATGCAATCATTCCGAAGTTCTGTTTTGTTTTTTGGTGAACTGAACTAAAAACAACATGCTTGCTGCCCGTGAACATGAATTTAAAAAAACACGGATGTGCTTGATAGCCCTACCTATAACATCTCATGCCACCTTCTAATTCTGCAATTGAGCCTGCACTCTGAACAAGAATGATGCCAGGGCACTTTTCTCTTGAATGCAAGTACTATTATATATTAGATTAGAAAAGACAAAGCTCCTGGTCATATGGAAAAAAAAGTTTTTCTTTTTTGTACTTCTATATTATATCTCCAAACGTGCCTACCGTTCCTATCCTACTGTTTCCTTTCGTTATATCCAAATAATATAGTTATTGCATGCTTATGCTTATATATATATGCTTATATATTATATAGTTACTTTCATGCTTATGCTTATATATACTGTTGTGACAAAATAAATAAATAAAATAAATAAAATAAAATAAAATCCACTACATAAGTACTGTCTTCATAGACAAAGATGCCTCAGAATAGAAGAACATATTAATAAACTAAATCCATACTATTACAGCCACAGGCTATTAAATGCAAGGCCTTCAAGTTCAATCAATTGCTATAATCTCAGCTTTCAAGAAGATTCGGAAAGCCAACACAAGTATACTTAACTTCCCAGTCAATCTCAGCATTATCTGAATACTTGGCTAAATGGCCTTTTAATTATCTGGGAAATACCTACCTCATATGGTAGTTTCCAGCTACACCGATGCTTGTGTCATAATGACACCATTCAAAACACAACACAGAGGAGGAGGAAATGTACCAAATTGCTGAGAATACATTCAAATGAAGAGCAATAAGATAAGCTTGCCTAACTCCAATTAATAAATAGAAGCAGACTGGACTGTGGAATTTGTGGCTAACGAACAGTGATGTGCAGTAATCGGATCCAAAGCTTTTCTGTTGCTATCCTGGCTAGGAAATTCATGCTAGAGGGCATGAAATTGGAAAAAAAGCTATCCTGTGAAGACAGGATCATATAATTAAGTCCCTCCCCACTGGCAGGCCTGCAACTGTTGAGAGGTCTGCTCTCCTAAAGTGTCTCATCAATAGTCAGTCTGCCAGATCATTTTTACAATATCTAACGCTGCACATTTGGCTTTCTTTTCTCCCTTCTATGCCTGTTGCAGCAAGTCACTTAGATCAGAGGCCCCCAACTTTTTGGGCACTGGGGACCAGTTCCGTGGAGAGAGGTTTTTCCACAGACCAGAGGGGGTATGGTTTCGCATGCTTTGCTTGTTTGCACGGCCTGATTTCTGCCATGCTAGACCAGGGATTAGGGTCCCCTGACTTAGATGCTGTTCTTTATAGCAATAGCACTTAGCCGCGTCATAGTGCTTTAAAGCACTCTCTAAGCAGTTTACAATGCCAGCATATTGCCCCAACAATCTGGGTCCTCATTTTACAGACCTCAGAAAGATGGAAGGCTAATTGATCAGGATCAAACTTTTGGCTGTGAGCACAGTTGGTCTGCAATACTGCATTATAACCACTGTGCCACCACGGCTCCTATATACTCAGCACTTAAGATGCTAAGAATGAAAGCACTCCCACATTATCATCATATGAAATGATCCTTATGTCATTATCATCATCTGAAATGCCCTTAAATAAAACACACAAATAAACAGAGCTCCCCACGGATGAAAAACTCTGTCTGATTTATTTGCAGATTTCCCAAGTGTGGTCAAATATGCACACTTGACCATACAATAGTTGAAGCTGCTTGTACAGAGGTGTCAAGTGAAACATGTACTCTTATTGCAAACTTCCATTTCTTGTCTGAGACCTTTTTTAAATAAAAAATATATTCCCTGGAACTTCACACATTTCCTGATATACTTCATTCCTCCTTTACAAGCTTCATCAAGCGAATGCCTCACAGCCTCAATACTGATCAAACCCTATCTCAGTTATTGTTAAAATGAAATAATGAACATCTGTAAGATGTTGAAAGCAGTTCTACAAGCATAGCACACATTCTTAAGGTCTGTGCAGATGCACAGAGAACAAGATTTATTATGCCTAATTTTTGAAGCTGGGGTCCTTGTTTAGAATGCCAGACATGCAAGTCAATGAATCAAACACTAATTTAGCTTTTGTTTTGTTTAGTATATGCTTCAAAAAAGCCTAGCATGCATGCATTAAATGGCTTTTTTAAATTGAAAAACTGCTCTCTTCCGGAGAGGAATGGCAAAAAAGGCCATATGTCATCACTTGGAATAAACCAATCAACTCAGCTGGCTTTTGCTGCAGAGAAATACTTCGGTCACATACATCCAAGTTAGATCCCTTTGCTCCAGTTATGTCTTTCTCTTAGAGTAGAAGTCTTCAAACTTGGCAGCTTTAAGACTTGTGGACTTCAACTCCCAGAATTCTCCCAGAATTCTAGAGAATTCTGGGAGTTGAAGTCCACAGGTCTTAAAGCTGCTACGTTTGAAGACCTCTGTCGTAGAGTATGCCTCTTTAGCTGATATAATTTATTTCTATACCAGTTCTTGGCCAAAAACTCTCCATAGATTTTTATGAAGACTGAGAGATATATAAAGTCAGTGCAATCAAATATACAACGTATACTTTAAAAATTATATCAGTGACATAGTTAAAAATTAAAAAATTAAAAACCAAAATGTGTGCCTTTACACCTAAAAGCAATATCACTATAAACATACCAAACCATTGGCTTTGGGTGGTCCATACTGAACTGAAATGTGTATTTTCATTGTTTTGGTCCATAGTCAGAAAGAAGCTCAGTTGGATTTCCCAAAAGTGCTTTTTTCCAAAAGGCAGCTGGACTTTCTTGTTTATTTCTTTTTCTTTGAAAAAGTTACATTTCTCATCCAAGAAGCTTCTTCAGTTCTTGGATGAGAAACTAAACATTTTCAAAGAAAAAACCCCCAACAAAGTTCAGTTGCCTTTTGGAAAAAAAACACCTTTGGGACAACCATGATGTGGATGACTGAGAATGTCCATAGACATTCGTTACTTATATGGTTTAAATGTAGTTATTCTATATCAAAATTGTGGAAAAGTGGGAAAAAGCCAAAACTGAGGAATCCTATAAGCGTGGTAACATACTGAAAAATTTAAAGACTGTTTCATAGTAGGATCTCCATAAGTATTTCCCTTGAAAAATTTGGAAGCCTGAGATGTTGGAGACTTTTCTCATTCTTGTAGTAGTTAGCAGTTCAAGTAACAAAGATTGAAAATACCTCCACTTTCATCCTAAGGCAAGTAATAGGGAAGCGCTGAGGAACATTCAAATAGCACTAGCAATAGCACTTAAGACTTATATCTCACTCCACAGTTCTTTACAACACTCTCTGAGTGGATTACAAATGTCAGCATATTGCCCCCAACAATCTGGGTCCTCAGAAGGATGGAAGGTTGAATCAACCTTGAGCGGGACAGGATCAAATTCCAGACTGTGGGCAGAGTTAGACTGCAATACTGAATTCTAACCACCTGAGCCACCCATGGCTCTTCCTTATGTAATTCTTCCTTAGGAAATTGTTACAGGCTATTTCCAGTGGGGCAGTGACTCCTTACCTTGTATAACATCTGATCTAACATGAAATGTATTGAATGGAGGCATTCGTAACTGCCTTCCTAAGGAGTAGAAAAACATTAGAATAAATCCTACTGTGTATGAGCACTGAATATGTATATTTTCCATCCAAAGGATTAGTGAAAAAAATGCCTAAATGTTTAAAGGTAGAGAGTTAGTTTGTGTGATTGCCACTAATTGACCACTTGTCTGATGTTTCCTCTGCCAAGTCACTACTACTACTTCTTCTTTTTTTTTTGGTTATACACTACGGTTGGCCAGTCTAGTCAACAATCTTTTAAGGTCAATCTCAGTCTTAGTGTAGGAGATAAGAACCATGTCGGCATCAAACATTAGAACTGACCACCATACCACCAATGTAAGAAGGGAGAGAAAAAAATATGGTGACTCCATTGTTGCCATAATGTCATAAATATAAAAATTAATTTTAAGAGGGCATGTAGATAATCCTATTTAACACTTTTCTCTAATTGAATAACATCTGATGAAGATTATTGGGAGGTGCCTCTCATTTTATGTAGAGGTTATAGGAAGAGACTTTAAAAGACAGGAAGAAGAGCTGCTACTGAGGCAATGATGAGATATTTTTATTTTTATTTATTTTATTTATTTTGTCACAACAATATAGGATAAGATAAGATAAGATAAGATAAGATAAGATAAGATAAGATAAGATAAGATAAGATAAGAGAGACTTGAGCCCTGGCCATGAATACAAATGCCTCAAAACAAGACACACACACCCCAGTCAACAAAAAAATAAAGCAAGCGAGGCACAAGTGCATTCAGAGTTGGAAGATTTTGGTACAATAAAAGTAGTTCTGACGTAATATGTATTGATTTCTTTATCAACTGTACCAGGACTGACACTCTGGCCATAGTATCTTTACTGAGTTTGATTGATTGGCCTGAGCCAATACGTCTCAATATCTGTTCTTTACATTTCTCTCATGATCAGGGCCTATCTACTGAATCACAGCAGAGATGAGATAAATGCATCTCAGTAAAGTTGTTATGGGCTTTTTTAATTCATTGGTATATTTTTGAATCAAAATATTCTATGATTTAGGATGCGATGGCCCTGATGTTGAAATCCTGCCTATTTCAGATGGAAAAAAGCTGTTGCTTCCTCCCAATCCTCTAGTTTATTTAGAAGATATTGGATATAAAGCTTGGAGGAAAGGCATCCAGGTTTTGTCTCTGCCAATTTTCATAATCTGCTAGTTTGTTTTCCGCTTTGAAACAAAATACATATTTCATTTCATATATACTCTTAGATTAAAGCTCCACTAAGCCTGGAAACTTGCTGAATGACTCTCAGTCAATCATTTAGTCTCAGCCTAATCTATCTGATGAGTTTTCTCATGGTGGTGAATGGTGATGGTGGTAAAATTAACTAGGCCATTGTGAGCAAATTGGCAGAAAAAGTGGATGAACTTACAATGTATACAAGCACACAGACATACTAAATCAATTTGGTTGTTGGCTTTTAAAAACAGAAAGCTATTTTTTTTTTAAAAAAAATGGAAATGTTCAAAAAATCAGAACTGGACAAATCACTCCCCCCAGAATTTTTTTGGCAGCAGCCAGCAAGAACTGCTCTTCCATTCACTCGACACTAATGGAATTACACACAATAAACAACATTTATTAAACCTAGGCCATCGCCACAGCTGTTTAGAAAAGAGTTGTTCTGCCTTATCCTCATTGACAATGGCAGGAGGGCTTTTATATAAGCTTTAAGCAAACACTCTTAGGAACTTTCTATTTGCTGAGCATACACATTCCAGCAGAAGGGGTGGCGACTGTCTTCAGGGGTTGCTGATGGACACTGAGCCCATCCAGCCTCTCCCCAGAACAGTCTTTGACTGCTTTCATCTTTTCCATGCAAGTTATAAGTACTGTATTCACAGCTGTATAAGCAACTGTCCACAGGCTCCGCCACAGGGAAGGCTCTCAGACTGGAGCTTCATGAAGTTGTCAACACAACTGTATGGTGGCTAGCAAGCTCTAGAGGCCATTCTGCATGACCCTGCCGCCCCTGGCTCTCCCATATTATATCTCTTAACACCACTACCGCCCCACCTCCACAATCTTGATCTGGAAGATGGATGATGCAGAGATTAGCAAAGAAAAAACATACTTCTTTATAACAAGCACAGAAGGGAGATGCATTTTAGTGTTTGTTTGTTTGTTTGTTTGTAGAATTTACACTGCTTCAAGAATGTATAAAGGTATCTCAAATGAGTGTTTGAAATATAAAGAAGGAAACTTTTTATCATCTATAGTGGACACGTAACAAAACAAAGAAATATTGGCGTAGGATTCATATCTTAATACAGAAAATTCTTAAAGTGAATATAAAGGTCTAATGGAGCTTTATATTTATGAATATAAAGGTCTAATGGACCTTTATATTTATGAATATAAAGGTCTAATGTTAGGTCTAACGGATAAAGACAAATGGGAACTTTGATGTTATATATGTTGAGGGCAGCAAGATTACTTTATACACAAAAACGGAAGGAATCTTTGATTCCCACAATGGACGAATAGCTGTAAAAGTTGATGGGGTTTGCAGAGATGGCCAACTTGACTGCTTTGATTAAAGAAAAGAATACACTTAATTTTGTTTCTACCTGGAAACTACTTTTGGACTTTGTGCTTGAGGTGAGAAAAAAAATAAAACTTTGAATTTGGGTTTTGCTGATTAGATAGGTTTTTGCTATAGAAATGGCTAGTATATATTATTATATAAAAGTAAGTTGAGATTGCATGTTATTACCTTAGTCCACTGCACCAAAAGAAGTTGGAAGTCAATGCTTTTTCTTCCTTTTTCCCTTCTACCCTACACTTTTGTCCCTTCCCCTTTTTCCTCTTATTTTCCCCTTATTTTCATTTTCTTTGTATTTTATATTTATATTTTGATAACCTAATAAAAATGTTGAAATCAGAATTTACACTGCTTCAATCAGACTGACTATGACAAGGGTACAATTCTCCAAGTCAAATAAGTAAGACAAATGCAACTTCAGCAATATAAACAAAAGTAAAAGCTGCAAGATACAATCCAACTACAATCAATAGGGGGTTAAACAATTAAGAGTGAAACAAGAAATAAAAATTGCCAACACGTCACGCACAGGAATAGCCACAGCAACCTGGCCCAACCATGGAAGAACAAACTCTTTACTTCTCAACAGAAGTATGGGGCATTAGCTGTGGGAGGCAAAAGCTGTCATTTTCTTCTTATTTATTGATTTTAAAAAATTTAATGCCACCTCTGTCGCTCAACTATAAAATCTTCCCATGCCGTCTGGCATATATGCTGATAGCCTTGCAGGATCATTGGGACTGCAAAGTCCCAGTGAAAATTTGATAGTAGAAAGTCGTTTGCTCACTTCCAAACTCCTGGTGGAACTTTTCTGGAAGTGAGAGTCCCAGGATATCTGAGGGGTACCAGGATGTGCAAGATTGATAGAGGGAATAACAAGCCTTGAGACCTAAGGGCTCAACACAGCAGATTCCCCCATTGGGGGAGAACAGAGACCCAAGCCAAATCCTCCCTAGAATTTGCTATTTTTGAGATCATACAGAACCTTTCAACACAGCAGTGTTAATCTAACTGAGGATGACCCTTGGACCATCCCGCATATTTTCCTCTCTCCAAAAACACTTTACTAAAAGCCAAACAGAACAGACATAATTTTGCAATTGCTGGCTGCTTTCAGCTCAAAGGAATGATTGGGTAGATAGCCCCTCGCCAATATGGCTGCCCTTTAGCAGTGAGGTGAGTACCTTGACCCTCACAATGAATCCAAATGGAAAACAACAGCTTGTTTACGTCCTGTGAAAGGAAGTTGCTTTCTGGCATGAAGAATAGTAAAATAAGGTTGTATGTTTTCCAGAGCTGACACTTGTGCCATTGAAAAGAAAAAGATGCTAGTGAAGTCCCATCTTGAGAAGAGGAACAACAACAGCTGAGCCAAGACAATATTTTTTTAAAAAAACAAACAAACTAGGAACTAATGACATCTCTTATAGTCTGACACACATCTGGTTTATTCTGGCCAGGAAAACGAAAAACCAAAACTGATTCACTGCTGACTAGCCTATTTTGTTCCGTAAGTCTAGACCAGGGGTGGGGAACTATGGCCCTTTTATATCCTCTGGACTTCAACTCCCAGAATTCTTGAGACAGCATGACTGGCTCATCAATTATGGGAGCTGAAGTCCACAAGTCATAAAGGGTCTGTGTAGTTCTCCACCTCTGGTCTAAGCGAAACTTCAGAAATGCCAACGAATGCCCTGCAATGAGGTAGAACCCATGAAAGTATGGTATGGTATAGCTTTACTGATTAGTCAGTTAACCATACAGTATCATGAAACAACAGGCATCAGCCACAGTAAAGTAAAATGAAGAAAACAGTAAGATAGGCTACAATAAACGATAAATGAGTGAGACAAATGAGTGCAGGATAAAATACAAAAACATAAAATAAGATTACTAAAATATAAAGCAATGTGTGCATTACTTTTATATGCTGCTCCAATGTGCCTCAATAAAATTTGTTCTCGGTTGAACAGTCCTGACTGTAAACTTAGCAGTTCTAGTGCCTAAATACATGTTTGGCCCTGAAGAAGTTAAAAATCTTTAATTGCTATCCTAATGTGTAGTTCTGTCAAGTCCTGGCTCTGTAAATACTGGGCCCTTGCTGAGGTATATAATTGGCAATTGAATAGGAGGAGGCACAACGTCTTCTATCTCTGATGCTCCACACACAGGTGTTCTCTCAGAGTACGGCACGTGGTGGAATTGTCTATATAATGTTTAACCATAGAGTTCAGCTGTTCATCCCTTGCTCTGGAAGGTCTATTCTGTGGTACATTACCGAGTCAGACACCTTGTCAATTGTGTTTCTCTTTCAAAATATCTTGTATTCTTGGCCAGCCATTTTAACATTCATCCAATGTTTGTCAGTGACAATCTGGGCATTAACATCCAAGACTCTTAATTTAAATATCCCTTGGCCTGATATCTGGCTGAGAGTAAATACTTTGCACTGATGAGCTTATCTAGTTTGGTAAAGAAACATCTTCAAGAAAAACAGTCAAGCTCAGAGAGCACCAAGGACCTCACAGTTAAACACCGAGTTACAAAATATTCCCTTCTATCAGTAGGTTTATCAGTTGATAAATTAAACTAAGATATGATTCTGGGAAAGCCATTTGCCCTTCCCAGAATTCCCTTAATTCCTGAAGACTCTGACCAATGGAAACCATTGCATTTACCAGGAAGGAAGAGAATTACAGGATCCATAACCCTGATGCCTGATCACCAGAGTGACTCTACCCAGAAGCCAGACCATTATCACGTCCTTGAATAGAAAAGGGCAGGGCCAGCAAAGGCAGCAGGGAAGACACAGAGAAAACAAGCTTATCACAGACAGGGTAGGGCTACTGTTTTCACAAGTGCCACTATGACCCTGCTCTCATCGGGAGCACGAACTAACTCTCATGAACTAAGATCTCAAGGAGTATAATCCTGTTTGGAGGAATGCAAACCTATGCTGAAGGGGAAAGTCAGGAAGATGATTAAGGAATCTTCTTCAAGTTCAGACTTAACTGCAAAAACCCACAAATTTGTTACCAATCTTTGGCAAATTTTTACAGCTAGTCCTCACTTAAAAACAGTAACCAGGACCAGCATTTCTGTCACTAAATGATGCTGTTGTAAAGCATGACATCACATGACCAGATCGTTTCTAGCGATGGCAATCCTGCCAGTGCCTGTTGTCACTGTTAAGCGAGCGCCTCTTCGTTACTTCCTGCCAGCTTCCAGTAAGGAGTCAGCGGGGAAGCCAACAGAAAGTCGCAAGTCCCGAGTGGCTCACACGCAGGCCAGCAGCAGGGTGACCAAGTACTCAGGAGAATATGGGGCACACAGATAGCTGCTGCAAGCTCTGTGCGAGTGCTGTGAAAAAGTGATGGGAATATCCACTTACACGAGTGACTTGCAAATCTTCCCTCCCAACTTTCCCACTGATTTTTCTTGTGGGAAGCCAAGCAAGGGAAAAGTTGTAAATGGTGAGCACATGATTGTGGGAGCATTGGATCAGTCAGAAATTTAAGGATTATCTGTAAATACTTGTTCAGAACCGCCATAACTTTAAGTCATCACTGAATAAGTGACAGTCAACAAGGACTACCTGTATCTCACTTAATATGTAGCATGAGGCTACTCTTCGATTTTAATTTATTTATTTATTAAATTACAAATCCATGGAAGAGTAGCTACAGTTTTTTTCGTCATTAGTCATGATCAAAACAGGCCTTGCCTCCAGGTAACCCTTGGACAGAAATATCTTTTCCTCTTATCAAATTCCTCTCTCTTCAGGTTTTTTGGTTATTGTTGTCCTTCCATTTTCATTCAATTTACAGTCATGGCAAAGGCTAGTCAATGAAATCTTAAGAAATGTAAAAGTTCCGTAAGAATGATATAGGGGAAAAAATGATTCATATACAACAGAGGAGGAAAAATATATGGGGAACTGGGAGGAAAACTTTTAGCACAGTATTAATTTATCGGTTCTTTGCAGAAATTCTTTATTTTTGTTTCCCAGCTCAGGGTCTTCATGTTTGATTAACTCCTGTGAAGATATACCCAAAAAATCTCTGCATTGCTTTCTAGTAAAGAAAGCATATTAACAACGGTATTAAATAACGTACTGCCTTGTATCAGTTTTGGTTTGCAACATTTAAAAATGCAAAATTACACAAATCAGAAAAGATTCAGGGAAAATGCTAAAATCCCTCCAAATTCACAATATAAGCAAACACTGAGAAAACTCCACCTTATATTGGAAAACTATTTTGCCAAACAGCAAAAAAAAAATAATGCCATTTCTAACTTCTATTACTGTTCACACGCACACATAATTCCTTCCTGTTCCCTGGTTTAATTTTTCACTCAGGGAAGCTTTTCATATCACACAAAAAGCTGCAACAGAGAATAAACAGATGATTCATCTTCCTTTACAAGCTCAAGTCTGCCAGCGCCAACAGCCTTGCAATCAGCATGATTTAAAGAAAGTGTTGCAAATGCCATGTTATCTCATATAATTCACTCTCGGCACATAACCCCGCTTGAAGTCTATCCACTGGAATTTCTTCCCATGAACAGCTAGTAGCAATACAACTGCAAATGGAATTTTTATTTATTTATTTATTTGTTTTTTATCCTGCCTTTATTACTTTACAAATAACTCAAGGTGGTGAAGTCGCCATTTTACTTCATTTTCCTTTTATATAAATTACATCACACTGTTGTTGTCACAATAAGAAATGCAATTATGAGAAGAAACTTGGTCTCTATGAAACTGGTGTCACGGTTTTCTATGGAAAAAAAATAAAGGACAAACCAAAAAAAGGAACTACCGTATATACTCGAGTATAAGCCGAGTTTTTCAGCACGTTTTTTGTGCTGAAAAGCGCCCCCTCGGCTTATACTCGAGTCTACGTCTCGATGTACTTCGGGAACCCCGCACAGGAGACGCCAAAGAGGCGGCGAGATCGTCCGCGGATTTGCCCAAGGCTGAGCAGTTCGCCGCGGACCTGAGCCAAGCCGGTCCCAGTCCAGCCGAACGGTGAACATGCCGAGCGCCGCCCGCCACCGCTCGCTGACTGGGACCGCTTGCTCGGGTCCGGTAATACCGCCAGGCTGTGCGCGAAGAAACCATTTAAAAGCCCCGCCAGGCTTTCTTCTCCTCCGTGCTTCAGAAGTTGGGCTTTTAAATGGTTTCTTCGCGGCACAGCCTGGCGGGAGTTATTGCGACTCAGCTGCCGTCAGAGTCCAGCCGAACGGTGAAAGCGACATGCCGGCGCCGTCGCCACCGCTCGCTGACTGGGACCGCTTGCTGGGTCGCAGTAACTCCGCCAGGCTGTGCGCGAAGAAACCATTTAAAAGCCCCGCCAGGGCTTTCTTTCTTCCTCCGTTTGTCAGAAGTTGGGCTTTTAAATGGTTTCTTCGCGCACAGCCTGGCGGGAGTTATTGCGACGAAGTGCCGGTCCCAGTCCAGCCGAACGGTGAAAGCGGAGCGGCGCCGCATGTCGCCACCGCTCGCTGGACTGCGACCGCTTCTCCCCGCGGGCGGGCGGGGAGCCGACTTTGGCCCTTTAGCAAGGAGGAAGGTGGGAGGGAAGCGGAGCTGCCGGCTGTGGCGCCCGCCGGAGCCGCCGCCGCCGCCGCCTGGAAGAGGAGGAGGTGACCTTCACGCGGGAGAGGGTGGGGATGGGGGTTGAGGGGCGTGCAAGAGGAGCGAGCGTGGAGGAAGAGGAGGAGGCGACGGCCCGCCGGGACAGCGCTTTAAGATCAGCCCACGCCCAAGAGGGAAAGGGAGCGAGTGGGTGGGTGGCTGGGACGAGACCCCACCACAACACACACACAGCCGGGTCGGACGGCGCGTTCCTTTCTCTCTCTCTCTCGCCTGCGCCAAGGCGCTGGAAGGGGCGGAGAGCGAACAGCAGCAGGAGCAGCCGCGCCGCCTTCGCCTCCTCCTCCTCCTCCTTTCGTGGCGGGCTGCTTCAAGTCTGGAAATCTGTTTTGGGAAGTGGTGGTGCAGCTGCAGTTCAGCCCTGTCGGCCGGGGAAGGAGGCGGTGGATCGGATTCTCGCGCCACAATCAAGTCGGCTGGAAAGCTTGCTGCTTCTTCTTTTTGCTTCCCCCACCCTCTTTTCGGCTCTCTTGCAACGCTGCTGCAGCCTCGGCTCTTTTCCGGCGCCCAGAAGGCTCGAGCCTCTGCTGCCGATTGAATACTAAAATAAAATAAAAGAGCGGAGAAGGGGGCGCCGCTTTTGGTGTCCGCGTCCCTGCCGCCGCCCGGCAGGACGCGTTTAAAAAAAAGGGGCGGGGGAGTTGAAAAGAGGCTGCCTCTTCGGGTTACCTCAACATCCATTCCAGAGCCGCTAAAAGAGCGGCTGCTTGGCCCCCCTGGTTGGGGAACGGCACAAAAAGGGTCCCTGGTGACCCAGAATTCATCCTAGCCCCATTGACTGGCCCTTTGACTCGATAGGATTTAGCTGACGGGATTGTTAAACAGCCAGACCTTTCTTCT
The DNA here is from genome assembly GCF_028640845.1 of Ahaetulla prasina. Taxonomy (NCBI): domain Eukaryota; kingdom Metazoa; phylum Chordata; class Lepidosauria; order Squamata; family Colubridae; genus Ahaetulla; species Ahaetulla prasina. Next base: position 167,452,404 of record NC_080540.1, read on the forward strand.
GGGGAGAGAAGTCACTCTAATAAATATTGGGAGGTGTTTTCAAGGAAACATAGGGGTCCACCTTCTGCCCACAAGAAATGTAGGGAAATGCCACCATTCCCAGCCTTCTGAGCACATCAGCTTATCCTGGCAGAGGATGAGGAAAGTCGCATTTCAAAGCCTTTGGAAATCACCAGCTTGGAAAAAGCTAAATTATGTAGGGCTATTCAGCTACAACTTCGTGTTTAAGTTTTGTCTTTTGAAGCGAGATAATGATAGCTAGCTAGCTAGCTAATTAGATAGATAGATAGATAGATAGATAGATAGATAGATAGATAGATAGATAGATAGATAGATAGATAGATAGATAGATAGATAGATTAGAAAGAAAACAGAACAAAAAACAGAATAATAGAGTTGGAAGGACCTTGGAGGTCTTCTAGTCTAACCCCTGCTTACGCAGGAAACCTTATACCACTTCAAATGCTTATCCAATATCTTCTTAAAAACTTCCAGTGTTAGAGCATTCACAACTTCTGGAGGCAAGTTGTTCCACTGGTTAATTGTTCTAACTGTCAGGAAATTTCTCCTTAGTTCTAGGTTGCTTCTCTCCTTGATTAGTTTCCACCCATGCTTCTTGTCCTGCCCTCAGGTGCTTTGGAGAATAGTTTGATTCCCCCTTCTTTGTGGCAGCCCCTGAGATATTGGAATGTTCCTATCATGTCACCCCTAAACTAGACATACCCAGTTCACATGCCCCGTGAGACGTCTTGCTTGCATGTCACACACACGCACCGCTCGCTGGGAAAAAAAGGATGGATGGATGGATGGAAGGAAGGAAGGAAGGATGGATTGATGGATGGAGGCGACCGCTTTGAAGCGCAACCCTTCTCCGCAACTAAGGGGGTCAATGTTTTCCCCAATCCTAGGGTGTGGGAAACAGTCATTCTTTCTTCCCCTAGTCTCTCCCGAGATCGCACTGCAGCGCCCATCATCCCCAGCCGGCAATCTGAGCTCGTGCCATCGATGTGGTCCTTGAACTTCCCCTCCTTGTTTCTAACCCAGCCTAGGATGGCGGCGTGGAGGGTATGGTGGTGGTAAAACGGCCAGGAGAAAGCTTTCGCTCTTTTCGAGAGGTCCTCTTGGAAGGCTGCCTTGGAAAGGGAAAGTGGGGAGGGGGCAGAGATTTCTCCCTCAAAGGTCCCCTTGGAAGGCTGGGTTGGAAAGGGAAAGTGGGAGGGGCAGAGATTTCTTCCTCTCGGGTCCCCTTGGAAGGCTGGGTTGGAAAGGGAAAGTGGGGAGGGGGCAGAGATTTCTTCCTCGGGTCCTTCTAGAGTCCTTGAGAAACTGATATCATACAAGGTTAATAAATTATACTCCTCCTCCTCATTGATGAGTTTTTCATCCTGAAATTGATTGAAACATTGTACCATCATATGCTGCCATAGTATAGTGTTAACAACATCTGTAAAGATGATATATGAGCATGACACTAAGTTTTTTCTATATTTCCCCCTTTATTGAAAAACTTCCAACATGCTTCTTTCTGAAAACAAAGGTCATTATAATATACCTCATTATATATTTGATTTGATGATATTTCAGTTAATAAATACCATTTAAGGTGGAAAGCTTGCTGCTTCTTCTTCTTTTGCTTCTCTCCCCCACCCTCTTTTCTGCTCTCTTGCAACGTTGCTGCAGCTCCTCGGCTCCTTTTCCCGGCGCCCAGAAGGCTCGAGCCTCTGCTGCCGATTGAATACTAAAATAAAATAAAAGAGCGGAGAAGAACGGGCGCCGCTTTTGGTGTCCGCGTCCTGTCGCCGCCCGGCAGGACGTTTAAAAAGGCGGGGAGTTGAAAAGAGGCTGCCTCTTCGGGTTACCTCAACATCCATTCCAGAGCCGCTAAAGAGCGGCTGCTTGGCCCGCCCTGGTTGGGGAACGGCACAAAAAGGGTCCCTGGTGACCCAGAATTCATCCTAGCCCCATTGACTGGCCCTTTGACTCGATAGGATTTAGCTGACGGGATTGTTAAACAGCCAGACCTTTCTTCTGGGGAGAGAAGTCACTCTAATAAATATTGGGAGGTGTTTTCAAGGAAACATAGGGGTCCACCTTCTGCCCACAAGAAATGTAGGGAAATGCCACCATTCCCTGCCTTCTGAGCACATCAGCTTATCCTGGCAGAGGATGAGGAAAGTCGATTTCAAAGCCTTTGGAAATCACCAGCTTGGAAAAAGCTAAATTATGTAGGGCTATTCAGCTACAACTTCGTGTTTAGGTTTTGTCTTTTGAAGCGAGATAATGATAGCTAGCTAGCTAGCTAATTAGATAGATAGATAGATAGATAGATAGATAGATAGATAGATAGATAGATAGATAGATAGATAGATAGATAGATAGATTAGAAAGAAAACAGAACAAAAAACAGAATAATAGAGTTGGAAGGACCTTGGAGGTCTTCTAGTCTAACCCTGCTTACGCAGGAAACCTTATACCACTTCAAATGCTTATCCAATATCTTCTTAAAAACTTCCAGTGTTAGAGCATTCACAACTTCTGGAGGCAAGTTGTTCCACTGGTTAATTGTTCTAACTGTCAGGAAATTTCTCCTTAGTTCTAGGTTGCTTCTCTCCTTGATTAGTTTCCACCCATGCTTCTTGTCCTGCCCTCAGGTGCTTTGGAGAATAGTTTGATTCCCCCTTCTTTGTGGCAGCCCCTGAGATATTGGAATGTTCCTATCATGTCACCCCTAAACTAGACATACCCAGTTCACATGCCCGTGAGACGCCTTGCTTGCATGTCACACACACGCACCGCCGCTGGGGAAAAAAAGGATGGATGGATGGATGGAAGGAAGGAAGGAAGGATGGATTGATGGATGGAGGCGACCGCTTTGAAGCGCAACCCTTCTCCCGCAACTAAGGGGGTCAATGTTTTCCCAATCCTAGGGTGTGGGGAAACAGTCATTCTTTCTTCCCCTAGTCTCTCCCGAGATCGCACTGCAGCGCCCATCATCCCCAGCCGGCAATCTGAGCTCGTGCCATCGATGTGGTCCTTGAACTTCCCCCTCCTTGTTTCTAACCCAGCCTAGGATGGCCGGGCGTGAGGGTATGGTGGTGGTAAACGCCAGGAGAAAGCTTTCGCTCTTTTCGAGAGGTCCTCTTGGAAGGCTGCCTTGGAAAGGGAAAGTGGGAGGGGCAGAGATTTCTCCTCAAAGGTCCCCTTGGAAGGCTGGGTTGGAAAGGGAAAGTGGGAGGGGCAGAGATTTCTTCCTCTCGGGTCCCCTTGGAAGGCTGGGTTGGAAAGGGAAAGTGGGAGGGGCAGAGATTTCTTCCTCGGTCCTTCTAGAGTCCTTGAGAAACTGATATCATACAAGGTTAATAAATTATACTCCTCCTCCTCATTGATGAGTTTTTCATCCTGAAATTGATTGAAACATTGTACCATCATATGCTGCCATAGTATAGTGTTAACAACATCTGTAAAGATGATATATGAGCATGACACTAAGTTTTTTCTATATTTCCCCCTTTATTGAAAAACTTCCATCATGCTTCTTTCTGAAAACAAAGGTCATTATAATATACCTCATTATATATTTGATTTGATGATATTTCAGTTAATAAATACCATTTAAGGTGTTAAGCTTCCTTTCTTTTTCAGCAGCAAAGTGAATTACAACTTTAAAGAACTTTATTACTTTATATTCATTTATTTTAAGTATAGATTTTAGATTTTTAAACAAATATGTTTAGAGCTTTTATATCTTTCAAGTTATTCAAATTATCCCCTCAGCAGGTATATAATGGCATCCAATTCCAATATCATGTTGGGGCTTTTGAGCAAGGGAGGAGGAACGCGAGCACCGCCTTTCGCGCTGGCATTCCGGGATTTCCCTTTGTTTAGAGCTGGGAATCCTCCTTCCCCCTTTTGCACTTTTATTGTTTTTCGTTCAAATAAATATTCATGTTATTTTACTTGGCTCTATCTTTATTTTTTACATTGACCAGTAGCTGCCTCATTTCCCACCCTCGGCTTATACTCGAGTCAATAGTTTTTCCCAGTTTTTTTGTGGTAAAATTAGGTGCCTCGGCTTATATTCGGGTCGGCTTATACTCGAGTATATACGGTAATCTGAAAGAGATTTGCAAGGTTAAAAAAAATGCTTCCTACTGCTTAACAAAGGAAAATTCAAGAGCAGAACCAAGAAAATAAATTAAAATAAATTTATAAATTTTTTAAATTTATATTTAAAAAATAGAATATAATAGAATAGAATTTTATTGGCCAAGTGTGATTGGACACACAAGGAATTTGTCTTGGTGCATATGCTCTCGGTGTACATAAAAGAAAAAGATACGTTCATCAAGGTACAACATTTACCACAAATAAATCTAAAGGACAACTTTTTGAAATAAGGCTGTAAGAATATATGGACACTGTATCTATATATAGGTAGTCCTCAAGTTACAGCCACAATTGAGCCCAAAATTTATGTTGCTAAACGAAACATTTATTGAGTTTGCCCCATTTTATGACCTTTCTTGCCACAATTGTTAAGTGAATCATTGTATTTAGTAACATGGTTTGTTAAGTAAATCTGGCTTCCCCAGGGGCTTTGCTTATCAGACGGGTCACAAAAGCTGATCACATGAGCCTGCAACTGTCATAAATATGAACCCCTTGCCAAACATCTGAATTTTGATCATGTGACCATAGGGATGCTGCAACGGTCACAACTGTGAAAAACACCCCTAAGTCACTTTTTTCAGTGCTGTCCTAATTTTGAGCAGTCACTAAATGAACTGCTGTAAGTCAAGGACTACCTGTAGTGTGATTTCCAAATTTAGAGAAAGGATTTGCTAGAAGAGCAACCTGAGGATAAATATAAAATTATGGGGCATTGGGACCTTTTGTAAAAACAAGCAACATAAAACAGGGCATTGGAAGAAATTCTAAAATGAAAGCACTACCATGGAGGGCAACATTATCTACAACAGTAGCGATGTGGTTCTACTGCATTTACAGAAGAAATAATGATCTGAAATATAATCTCCTCCTCCTCCTCCTGATAAAACCTTGTAAACAAGTTGTCGTGTCTGTGTAGCTGGTTATATAGTCTGTGCTCATACACAGGGCTCAGTTCTAGGAATGGGTTCCAGAATATTTGTATCACCATGCCAGGGAAGCAACTGCTCTTTCCCGTTCTGCGTTTAATTTTACACTACTTTGCAGAACTGTGAATTTAGCAGATTAAAGCAACCCCACATCTCTAATAGGCATTAGTTCTTTGTCTTGCAAGGCTGACTGGGATCATATATTATTATACTGTGCCAAGATGTGGTTTGCTCAAGTGCAATTTATCATGTTGTGTGAACTCGTCTAATTATGCCTTTGTCAACAAAATCACTGTCAAATCATTCCCCGAGGTGCAACCCAGTAAAAAAAATCTCCATTTTTTTTATCCCAGATTGAAAATTAGAAATTTATTTATTTTAAATAATTTGAAGCTGCTTTTTAGTAACACATTTTCAAACCAATTTTTAATCAACAAAACGAAACCAAAGCCAATAATAAATTCACTTCATGTCTCGGTGAACTGTAACCACTCAAGAAGCAAGTCTGGATAGCATTTCTTTTTGCCATTTACAAAGCTAAGCAAAGGACCACAAAATAAATCTGGTTTGATATCATGCTTCTATGAAGAAGTTGTCCATATGCAGCATCAGGCTGCAGCACTCCTTGGTCCTCCTCATTACGCAGCCATAATAAACAGTATAAATGAGAAATCCATTTCAGCTCATGCTGGAAGATGCCTCAGAAGGAAGCCATGGCTTGATCTAAGTTTTACCAAGAGTGTTTGCACAGCATGGTACTTTTAAACCAAGGTCAGGATAACCCTGTTTTTGCCTCAATTTTGTCATGAGAACACACCCACTTCCTTACCTACACAAAGCAAAAATACAAATCACAGTTTTGCAACAGCAGCTCTCAAGGCAGTTTTTTAAAAAACTGTAATATGTAGCCAAACCTTAACTATTACTACAAGCAAGCATCCCAAGTGTTGTATGTGAGCACATAGAGAGACCTCTCCAAGTTTTTTTTTTAAAAGCTGACAAAACATTTGTAAAACAGAAAGTTGCTTATATACAATATTCCCTCAAATTATTTTGAGCAGCTGAACAAGATGAAACAGTCCGTTTGTAGAGGAACGTGATTAGTTGGTTCCCTAACATTGAGCAACAGAACGGTTAAAGATGTGATTTCAAACAAAATCAAAAACTCAGCTGAAAGCAAATTTGGAAATCGCCTTGACTTCCTCTAAAAATTAACTACAGTTTCAAAGCCTTAGAGGAAAAGTGCAAGATAAAGTTCTATATCTTACATATTAACAATATATAATACATACTGTTATCTTATATTACATTCTGGAAGGACAAGAGGCAATGAGTGGAAAGTAATCAAGGAGAGAAGCAAACTAGAACTAAGGAGAAATTTCTTGACAGTTAGAACAATTAATCAATGGAAGGACTTGCCTCCAGAAGTTGTGAATGCTCCAACACTGGAAGTTTTTAAGAAGAGATTGGACAACCAATTGTCTGAAATGATATACGTTTTCCTGCTTGAGCAGGAGTTTGGACTAGAAAACCTCACAGGTCTCTTCCAACTCTGTTATTCTGTTTTGTTATTCTAGCTGGGGATGTCTGGACATTAAAATCCACACATCTTTAGTTGTCAAGGCTGAGAAACATTGCTTTGAAAACAGGAGGAAAACATATAGCACCAGGCAACTGGTATAGCTAAGCGAAAGAGCATCCTTCTTTTGCAGTTCCTACTTTATTGGCAAAGGTAAAAAGGTAAAGGTTCCCCTTGCACATATGTGCTAGTCGTTGTGGACTCTAGGGGGCGGTGCTCATCTCCGTTTCAAAGCCGAAGAGCCAGCACTGTCAGAGGATGTCTCTGTGGTCATGTGGCCGGCATGACTCAACGCCAAAGGCACACAGAACGCTGTTACCTTCCCACCAAAGGTGGTCCCTATTTCTCTACTTGCATTTTTATGTGCTTTCAAAACTGCTAGGTTGGCAGAAGCTGGAACAAGTAACGGGAGCTCACCCTGTTACACAGCAGCACTAGGGATTCGAAACGCCGAGCTGCCGACCTTTCGATCGACAAGCTCAACGTCCTAGCCCCTGAGCCACTACGTCCCTTTTATTGGCAAAAGGCATTATCAAACTCTACTCACAGCAAATGTGTTACTACTTCTGTACTCTACTGCACATTAGCTGTGATGCTGCAGTGAAGAAAAATGGCATTTCGAAACAGAATCTGCATTGGTCAAATAAAGACGGGGATATGGTGGTTATGGATAATGGAAGGTATAACTCTAACAAGCTAGAAAGTGCCAAGTTAAGGGTTAATGACCTAGGGTTTGGGGGTTTTTTTTAATTCCTTACAAGCGGAATGGATGTCTTTGAGTCTGTTCGCCTTCATCTGTAAATAAACAGCTTATCTAAATGCTTGTTCCAATTCTCTCACTTCTTCTAAAATATATCCTTTTTTCCCATATGTTTAAATGTGTCACCTATTTCTCCACTGTTCCGATGGGGATTTCATTTATGCAAAATTTTCAGAATCCTTTGATAGGCTACATTGCTATGTTTAATACGTGTAAGGAGACCAGCAAGCACCATTTTTATATGATAGTTTGATACTTTTCATTGGGAAACAATGTATAACGCTGTATGCAAACATATTCAAATTTAAATCATAGCTGTACACATAAGAATTAATTCAGATTCTATAAAAGTAAGTCAGCCATGTTGGAATTTTTAAGATGTGTGCAGCATTTAGATCCAAAGCAGGGAAGCTATAGAACTGAATCACCTATCACGCTTCCAAATATTAACATATCCTTAATGCTAAGAATGGTTCTACAGCCATAATAAGGGTAAAGGTTCCCCTCGCACATATGTGCTAGTCGTTCCCGACTCTAGGGGGCGGTGCTCATCTCCATTTCAAAGCCGAAGAGCCAGCGCTGTCCAAAGACGTCTTCATGGTCATGTGGCTGGCATGACTAAATGACAAAGGTGCATGGAACGCTGTTACCTTCCCACCAAAGGTGGTCCCTATTTTTTCTACTTGCATTTTTTACGTGTTTTCAAACTGCTAGGTTGGCAGAAGCTGGGACAAGTAGCGGGAGCTCAAACGTTATGCGGCACTAGGGATTCAAACTGCCGACCTTTCGATCGACAACTCAGCATCTTAGCCACTGAGCCACCGCATCCCTTCCACAGCCATAATAGCTAATGTTTAATCTGTGTTGTGTTTTTTTTAAAAAATCCAAATGAAAACTAAAAGTTTCAAAAAGTTTAATCTATGCCCTCTCAAGAAACTGCAGTCCATAAAGAGAATCATGTCCAAGAATTGCAGGGTGTGAAGTGTCTTATAGCAGCCCTTGGTTTATATTCAATCATACTTCACATATGAGAGCTTATTCCTGCCAAGACCCCAAGATGTTTGAGATGATTTAGATAATAACTTGGCTTAACATAAAGAGATCTAAAGCCTTTTGCCCTCTAAAGTGCCCCTTTGCTCTTTCCTTAGCACAAGCTGCAAATAATCAAATATCATCGTCCCTCTTTTTTTAAAAAAAAAAACGGATAATATGACTAATAATTTGAGAATGATCAGGATAAAATTCTATTGCAAGGCCACAAAGAACTTGCATTTGTTCTTATCAGACAACCGGTTATTATGTTCACAGATTTTGTAAATTTATATTCCCAGCAATTCCATCGTTCAAGAAACCTGAGAAGGGATTTATTTACAAGAATGTGCAAGTTCTTCTCTCATGCTTACCCCCGCCAACCACAAAAAGTTCTGCCTCCCAAATCAAGCTGTAATATGGTTCATTTCAAGTTTACATGAGTGACAAGCTCTTAAGGATTTGAAGCGGCAAGTTCTATTAATCAATTACATTACAGAATGTGTGTCTAATTCCCATAAGCTCTATTTAAGTGCATGCACATACACACACCCAAATAACTCAGCCTGTGTGTTTTATTTTGTACCACAGATGTTGCACACACACAAAAAAGTAGTGGTAATTTAGAGTAGGAGTAATATTTTTGGCAATCAAATACTGCAAAATATTTTTTAAAAAATAAAGCTATTAAAATGTTTTAACGGTGAAAGTAGCTAACATGTCTCCTCACAGTCTTCACTTCTCCAGACTAACCACACCCCATGTCTAACCATTCCTCATTCTTCTTCCTTCATTTATCAACTTAGTTGCTGCCCTCTGGACATCTTGAGTTTCTCAATTTTCTTACTCAATCTCCAGAACTGAACATAACATTCTAGGCACAGTTGACCAATGCAGAATAAAAGGAGATGATGACTTCTCTTGATCTTGTCATTATATTTCTGTTGATGTAGCCTAAAAATGAATGTGTGGCTTTTTTGCAATTGTATCATACCATTGGCTGATGTTTAACTTGTGATTCAATGAAATGCCCACATCTTTTTTGTATACGCTGTATCCTAGTATGGTTCCCCACCACCATCCCCAGTCGTATGCTAGGCCACCGATTATTCCTATCAATTGTAAATCTTCACATTTGTCTCTGTTAAATACACCTTGCTGATTTTTGCCCAGTATTCCAGTTTGTCAAAATCTTCCTGAATCTTGATGTTCTCCTTTGATGTATTTGCTAACATTCCTATTTGTGTGATCTGCAAATTTGCTAATCGTATTTTCTAACCCTTCATCCAAATAATTTAAACATCTCTTGAAAGCACAGAACCTATAATGTAACTTATATCTCCAGACATCTCTTTCTAAGTCACTTTCCCCAAAACAGAGCAGATTAAGTGACTGCATAATCCTGAATTTCGGGGGTGGGGGGTGGAAGGAAGGTTCAGAGTAGCCATACCTTAGAATTTCTCAGGATTTATTTAGTGGATAGAAGGTTATAGTCTTAAGTTTGGCAAGATGCTGTCCATTATGTATAAGCAAATAAAGAATTGACATTTTGTTATGTCATCTCTGGGTTTGGGCCTAACATTTGATTAACTAAATTGATCATTTTATTTAAAAAGATCAGGTTGATTCAACGTGATTTGTTCTTCTGCCAAGCAATACATTCTTTTCTAAATGCTTAGCAACTGACTGTAAGTTTAACAATATGTTCCAGAATTTTATCCTGCATTGGTATTAAACTGACTGGTCTGTAGTTACCCAGAGTCATCTTCTGAATCAAGCTTGACTTCTGGTGATTATATGGATATATTTGTATTTATTTTACAGTACATTACTTTTCCCCCCCAATTTTTCAGTTCATAACTCCATTCTTGTGTCTCACTTCTTTGAGTCTTTCTGAAATCCAGTGTTGGAAACTTGCCTTGCCCCTTCTCAATGATTCAAGGGATTGAAGAAATTTGGAATGGGACCTTGCTTTTTTTTAACCTGGATAGTCCAAATGTATATCTGTACCAACTTTATTTATTTATTTATATATGTACTGTAGGTATATATAAAATACACATACACAGTTAATATTACATTAATACATATACCAGTGACCAACTAATGACTTTTCATCATTAAACTCTGAATGGAGATTATAGTAGTGGCCAAAATTGTGGAAACCTTTTGGGAAAAGTGAATTTTCTAAAATTAGCTAATAACACCACTTTTTGGGGGACTAATACCGTAAAATTATATATCAATAAAAAGATAATTTAATCAAGAATGTAATGCAATAACTTTTATGAAGGATTTGCTATTAGAATAGCAGTTACAGTATAAAGAAGAAAAGTGAAAACATGTAGAAAAAATGAGTTACACAAAAATTATCACGTCAGTTAATCCTTAATGGGGTAACCTTTAGCATGAATTACAGCCTTACAACATCTTCCAATGGAGTGAACCATCTTTTAGTTCTGCAGCTATTATAATGTGAAATCAAGATTGAATGATTGCTTCTAGTAACTGGGTTTTATTGCTGGGTCGCTTCTGACTAACAAGTTTGTTTAGTCAGCTCCATAGATTTTCAATTGGGTTAAGGTCTGGGCTATTCCTAGGCCATTACAGCAGTGGAATATGATTATCTTGAAACTCCAAAAAAAAGTGATGTTATTAGCCATCAAACTTCAAAAATACACTTTTCTACAATTTTGGCCACTACTGTACATTCCCCACAAAGAGCTAGTATGCATTCTATGGATTCTGTTGGGGTCATGACTCTTACTCAAGGAACATGTGGAGGAACATGTGGCAGCTATGGTCAGGAGAGCCTTTTTCCTAAATACATCGTGCATGTCAATTATAGCCGCTTCCCAGATTGGAAGGCCTTGCTCATAGTCACTCTTACATAGCCACCTCCTGGCTGGACTACTGTAACCTGCTCTATGCTGCCTTTGAAGAGCATTCTGAAGCTTCAGCTAGTCCCGTGGCACAACATGCATGTGCCACCATGGTTTCACCGTGGCTTCTAGGTGCTGGTTGTCATTTTTAAAGCCCTGCGTGATATGGGAAGAGGTCTCTGTTGGACTGTCTCTCTGCCCATCTCATCACATCTGACAGAGTGGATGGGCTCTGGTTACTGTCGATAAAAGAAGATCATCTGGTGGGTCCCCAGACAGATGCCTTCTTTGTTATGGACCATGCTTGCCCAGAAGATATGTGAAAGCACTGGTGTTTAAAAAAAAGAAAAAAGAACGCTATTCTCATCATACATTTTTTTCCCATACCAGAAGAATGTCAGAAAACAATTCCAAACATGAACTTTTCCTCTTCAGAAGCGAAACCCGGTTAAGTGATACAGAGGGTCACACAGTCCTAGTGCCACGCAGGCTTCTTCTCAATTAATCAGAACTCAGAGAAGATTTGCAGGCAAGAATCAGAACTGTCACTTTAATCATCAGGGTTTAATTCGCTGGGCAGAGCTGGATCCCACAGGCCCACATATCCAGAAAAGGCAGACTTAAAAAAGACTTCTCAAATGAATCACCTTGAACCAAATACATCAACTGAATCCTGGCAGTTTGTCTGCTGAGTCAACCAAGTTACATAAGGAAGTGCCACTCAAAAAAATCGCTGGCTCTCATTCAAATCCTAACACAACTCAGTATGGTTAAGGCAGTGATGGCTAACGCTTTTGCCATCACGTGCCAAAAGCGGTGGGAGCGCGGTGGGGGTTGCACGTGCCCACACCCATAATTCAATGTGCCCCGCCCCCCGTGCATGTGCGCGACCCCCCCATGCTCCCCACGCTTTTGACACACGATGGTACAGTGGGCCAGGTAGGGCCATTTTTCACCCTCCCCAGGCTCCAGAGCCTTTCTAGGAGTCTGCGGAGGGCGAAAACAGCCTTCCCCACCATCCGGAGGCCCTTCGGAGACCAGAAATAGTCCATTTCCCAACTTTCAGTGGGCCCAGAAGGCCCAAAAATCAGCTGGCCGGTGCGCACATGCACGCCAGAGCTAAACTAGGGCACCTGTGGCACACATTCCATAGGTTCGCCATCACAGGGTTAAGGTAATATTAATTGATTTCACTTCGTATATCAAGAAAGATGCATGACAAAAATCCTGTCCCTACTGTCCCATGCTCCATATCCTTTTACAGAGCTAAGTGCCCACTTAGCTGATAGTTCCACAAGAAATACAAATGAAATGCCACTAATCTAATGGTCTCTCTGACACGCTAGATTTGAACAGTCAATGCAACTTTCCTGAAGATTACGGCAGTGGATTCCAATCCAGCTGGTGGGCGCTACAGGTAGTCCTCGACTTACAGCAGTTTAGTGACCATTCAAAGTTACAACGGCAACTGAAAAAATGGCTTATGGCCATTCTTCACACTTATGACCACTGCAGCATCCCCACTGTCACGTGATCAAAATTCAGACGGCTGGCAAAGGACTCGTATTTATGACGGTCGCAGTGTCCCCCAGAGTCATGTGATCACCTTTTGCAACCTTGTGACAAGCAAAGTCAATGGGAAACCCAGATTCATTTAACAACCGGGTTATTTATTTAATAAGTGCAGCGATTCACTTAACAACTGCGGCAAGAAAGGTCGTAAAATGGGCCAAAACTCATTTAACAAATGTCTCACTTAGCAACATAAATTTTGGACTCAATTGTGGTTGTAAGTCAAGAACAACCTGTATATCATAAATGCATAAGGAAGACTGCCAATTTTTGGAGTATTGTGTTGCATAAAATATAACGAAACTCTATATGAGTTCAAAACTATTGTCTTTATTTACCTCTTGCACTTCCATCTTTCTTTTTCTGATATTCAATATCAGAAGTGGACCACAAAGCCCCCTGCGGGGATTTTGCCTACAGCCCATCAAACCTGGGTTATGTTCCTCCAACCCCTCTAAAACCTACTGCAAAAAAGTCATATTTAATGTAATAAAAGGAGGAAAATATTAAATATATGGGGGGAGGCAGCAATATTAATGGGAGTTTTGTTCTGTTTTAAGCCGACTTTGATTTTTGCCATGGCCAGTTGTTTGTGAACCTGCTGGAAATTATAGGTGCAGTACATCTGAAGGGCACCAAAATTGGGGAAGTTCTTCTGAAAGATTTATTAAATTCTTTTTATGTGGCTTTTTGGTTTTGAACAATGCACTGAAGATAGCAATATGGTGATAGATGGATGGATGGATAGATGGATGGATGGATGGATGGATAGACAGACAGACAGACAGACAGACAGACAGACAGACAGACAGACAGAGATAGATGATATAATAACTGCTTCTATGACAATGGCAATTCTCAGAAAGAAGGGCTATTTCACTCATGAACATAATCCTGAAAAACCAACTATGAATACAGGCAGAATTGGTGTAATTGTCAATCAAACCTCACCCCGCATGCGACAGAGTTGTTCAAAGTGACATGATAGAGAGAAGTATATACATTTTTCTTCCAATTGTAAAAATAAAGTTGTGGCCACCAAATGTTCTCTGGCAACTAACTTATTTTCTTTTATAAACTCAGAGAAGCAAATGTACTTTTTTCTTCTTCTATTTTTAGAGGAACATACGCTCTCCGCCTTGATCCAGCAAGCTTCCACTCGAAAGCAGCCCCTCGTTTCCTAGTCCTGACTACCCAAAACCCTCTTTCCAATAGTCAGCTCTGGAGAAGAGTTGCCTATGGCTTCAATGGACACCCATGCTCGCTATGTGACTCAGGAAGTTTAAAAAGATTACAAAATCATCAAAGCCAGAATGTCCTGGTTTTATGTACAAGCAAAAGCAAAGAGAAGGAGGGTGGGTAAGGGCAGGAATTTGACCTAATAAAACAAATCAACAATGGTGAACAAGTCCCAACTTGGTAGTTAAAGGCTACAAATAAAACATTTCTGATTGGACTTACATTTCATGGGAGAGGGATTATTCTTTTTCAGTTGTCTTAAGCGTGTTTTTTTTAACACTTCCAGCTTAGAAAGATTAAGAGAGAAAGAGCCATTCATTCAGCCTTATTTATCTAGAACAGGGGTCACCAACCTTTCAGACCTCAGGGACCACTAAATTCATAATTTTAAATCCCGGGGACCACTAATATGATCTGCCTAATGACTGGCTGGGTGGGCGTGGCTAGGTGGTCATGTGACTGGTGGTCATGGCCAACTCGATTGTCACCCACGTCGAGGGGCGCCTCGATGGCCTCTACTTGCCCCTCCCCTCCTAGCCACTCCTCACCTGCCCGCCCAGGCTCCTTAGGGCCCCAACAGGAAGCAGTTGTTGGAGTTAAGCAGCTACCACATGAAAGAGTTGGCAAAACAGCTCAGTTCAAATTGGTTCTGACCGAGAAGGAGGCTCAGCAGAAGCACCTCACTGAGGACTAGGAGCATAGGCTTTCCAAGCAGAGAGAAGACCTGCGGGAGTACAAGGCCAGGTACCGGCGCCTGGAGGCTTGGCAGGCTGAGATGGTCAGCCAATTCCAGGCCATGATGCAGTCCCACTGGAATGAGGCCCTCTGTCTCTTTGCCACCAGGGGCGCTTCCCTCCAGTTTTTGCCCCACACTAGGAGGCTGAAGCAGACCCCAAGTTGGAATTTCTGCCTCCCTTTGACCCATACAAAAGGACCCCAAAGGGGGAGGCTCTCTGCAGCAACACAAACGTTCATTACATGTATCCAGGCCAGGGGGTGCAGTTTGAGGAGCCCTGATCTAGTGCAATATTAAAAATGCAAATATTTTTTCTGCAGATCACCAACATTTTCTTGCAGACAACCAGTTCGTGACCGCTGATCTAGAAGTCTCAAAACAAAAGAAAAAAAAATGGTGGTAGCTGAACTAGGCATCCAAATTGCACTAGAGGTCACATCATGATCTAACTGGGACTTAGGGATACCTTTGACAAAGAAAGACCATGATGGCATGGTCAGCATTTGCTAGGATTTCAGATTTTCTATGGGTTGCTGCTATTACCCCTATCCAGTGGTGGTATTCAGCTGGTTCTATCCGGTACAGGCGAGCCGGTAGCGGCGGCTGCAGGAGGCTCTGCCCATCTGCCCGAATGTCATCATGTCCCATTTTTGATGCTCTGTGCATCCGCGCACGTGCTCACATTTGCGAACCAGTAGTGAAGGTAAGTGAATTTCACCCCCTGCCCCTATCATCAGGAGTTACACTTTATCGCTATCGTGGAAAAACAATGATCTTCCAGTTATTTCAGAATCACAACTCCCACATAAGCCAAAGATGAAGAAAGCTGGAGGATCAATGATATCTGTAGGGTTAATGATCTTCTCAGTCTTGCCTTATAATGATTTTAAAAACCAGGCAGATGGGTCTCTGCAGCCTGCTTTCCTAATCACAACCTCCTCTTTTCACACATATAGAACAGCAGGAGATGTCATTCAATCTATGTTTTTATTTTGCTGGCACAGAAATACAGCAACAAACCAGCCAGCTCTCTCTTGCTTTTGATGCCGGCCATAGAAGAATAAATGTCCCTTCTTCTATGTCCAGCACAGACTGCTCCTTTCATTCTCTGCCAACCTATCTGGTAGAAGTCTAAATGTTTATCTGGCTATGAGGGGAGTCTCGTTTTTGGGCAGCACGGCTACAGAAACTACCAATATCTTAATAGTTCAATAAAATTGATACGAAAATAACTTTTACAGGATTATTGACACACTATACCCGTGATGGCAAACCTATCGCATGCGTGCCACAGGTGGGCACGCCAGCTTAGTTCTGGCACGCCAGCTGATTTTCTGGGGCCACTAGAAGTAGAGAAACAGGCTGTTTCTTGCCTCCACAGGGCCTGGGGTCTGATGGGGAAGGCCCATTTTTCTCTCTCACCTGGCTCCAGAGCCTCTCTAGGAGAGTCTAGAGGCTGGGGACAGCAAAAAAAGTCATTTCCTGTCCAACTGGAAGTTAGCACATGGACTGTTTCTGGCCTCCAGAGGGATGAGGAAGGCTGTTTTCACCCTCCCCAGACTCATAGAGAGGCTCTGGAACCAGGTGAGAGAGAAAAACGGGCCTACCAGGCCATCGCGCGCACATGCGTGGGGGTGGGGCACATAGAATTATGGGTGTGGGCACGTGCACACGCAAGCCCCCTTCCCCCCGCCTCCTGGCACGCGATGGCAAAAAGGTTAGCCTCACTGCACTATACTATACTGAGGGATGTAGACAAGAATGTGAAATTCAGAGAAATATGTTTGGGGACCAAATACAGGTAGTCCTTAATTTACAACAGTTCATTTAGTGACCATTCAAAGTTATAACAGCACTTGAAAAAAAGTGAGTTACGACCATTTTTCAGAATTATGACCGTTGCGGCATCCCCATGGGCACATGATTTACATTTGGGTGGCTTGACAACTGACTCACATGTATGACAGTCGCAGTGTCCCGGAGTCACGTGATCCCCTTTTTGGGCCAAGCGTAGTCATTGGGGAAACCAGATTCACTTAACAACCATGTCACTAATTTAAGAACCGCAGCGATTCGCTGAACAAATGTGGCGAGAAAAGTTGTAAAGTGGGGCAAAGCTCACTTAACAAATGTCTCGTTTAGCAACATAAGTTTTGGGGTCAACTGTGGTTGTAAGTTGAGGACTGCCTGTAAGACATTCAGGTTACAGTGCCCTCAATCGCACACAAGATTCTGCATCGAAGATAGCCATCCATAAAGACGCCAGTATTGGCATCCTCTTATTTCTCCCTCCCGCAAACGAAAGCTGTGTTCCCAAGTTCACTTCAGGACAGATGCCTGCAGGTGAGTAATCTACTCATGTGACAAAGCTCTGAAATGCTCCGACATTCAACTTTGCTGAGAGTGAGTTTTCCAATAGGATTACAGAGCAAGGTTATAAAAAAAAAATGAGCCTCTTTGATCTACAGGAGTATGAAACCTCCAAGGAGCATTAAACACCTCCCAAGGACAGTGTGGCTATTTAGCAGGCCTGCAAGGAAACTGAAATAAAAGTTTTTGGTTTGGGTTTTTTCGTTTTCCTTTTGTACACTTGTTCCTCCTGAACTGCTCAAGGTGCTGGCGCTGCACCACGCTTAATTTCGATGTTGGCTCACTTGAAAGAGAACTTGATTGAACTCCTAACAAGTGTGCACAGAGCTGACCATACTTAATATGCAAATCAGTCTGCTAACCACCCATTTCTTTCTTCTATCAAGAGCCTATCTCTTATTTGGATTATACTGATAAACTGTAAGCTAATAATTAATCTCTTCCTTAGGGAACATTCACTTTGATTTACTTATGCTTTTCATGACCGCGGGTTTTTTTGTTTTTTTTTAAGAATGATTCTCTGTCTTTATTGAACTCTCTTCAAATATTTTTCCAACTATCTACATAAGCCTTGCAGGAAGATAGAAGGATGGATTGAAGTAGCATTTAACGAACAAACAAAAAAGTATCTGCATTATCCAATGTGTGCAACTTTTTGTATGTTTCTGGCTTGTATTCCCTATTTTCATCTGAATCACTTCATTTTCCTCTTAATTGATGCCGTTTTTACATTTTGCTCCCCCTTAATTGCTTTTTATAATGTTATTTACAGAAGAATGAAATTCTTCTGTAACGAAATTCACCCCATTCCTAAAAGGGGCGTGCACAAGTACACAAAAGTGCCTACCGTTCCTGTCCTATTGTTTTCTTTCATTATATGTGTTTATATATAATGTTGTGACAAAATAAATAAATAAATAAAATGTCCCAGTCAGGAATGTATGCAATGCATATAAAGCGTAGTATTATGACCTCTGTTACAGATATGTACAGTACACCCAAAGTGTAGTAAATATAATATGTGTAACAATACAGTAAGAATTAACAGGAATCTTGGCTTTTAAACCCATGGTGTCAGCTTTCCACAAGCAAGAGACAAGTTTCCTCTTTTTCAGAGGAAATGACAGTAATCTGAAATAATTTCTAAACTCGTGTCTGAAAGCTTATTATTCAGATCGCATAAGGGGCAGACATTTTGGTGAAGTGCTCCACATTAGGGTCCTGCATCTTGAACAGTGACAGCACTTTCTCCATCAAGCTGAATCGCTCAAGCTTGGTCTGGGATCACTTCAATGGTTCAATCTCTTCTTCTTCCTCTCCTCTTCCTTCTTTTTGTCTTCTTCTTCTTCTTCCTTTTTTTTTCTGACTTTCCATGAGGTTGAATTAGATAAAGTCAGGAGAAGACAGGAAAAGTCTGGCTTCCTGCATACTACAGTACAGATTTGGCACATTGGAAACTAACCCTTTCCCAGCTTCTCTTGACTTCTGGGACCTTCTACGATGGACTTGTGGACCGGTTTGTTCATATCAGTGAACATTCACAACTCAAAAAAGTTCGTAAGTAGAGTAATATCTATATCCCTTTGCATATATTCAGTTACTATTAATTGTGCTTCTTTGAACACTTGCTATCCTACTAATAGCAAGAATGACTTTTACTTCTCTTCTTAACCCAACCAAAATCGTGTCAGTCCTTTTGCCACCATGTCACAATGGCAGCTTATAATCAGATAGCTAGATAGCTAGATAGCTAGATAGCTAGATAGCTAGATAGCTAGATATTTAACACCAAGAATTTTCGGAATTTTGCTTCCTAATTAGCTGGCATTTACCCAACTGTACAACTTACCTCTACAGTGTGGGCCTTCATCTGAACCATCTGTGCAGTCACGTTCGCCATTGCAAAGCTTGGTCATGGGAATGCAAACATCAGTCCCCATGCAGTTGTACTCGTTTGGATGACATCTCGACACCTTGCTATGTGGACCTGGAAAATAGGAAGAGCCACTGCCATTATGAGGGTCTCCAAGGGTCCCAGCAAAAGGAATGGAGCCTCATGTGTATGGATGATGCGACACATACTCCACGTTCCTTTATATCTAGAAAGCAGAATGCATGAGCTCATATAATTGCTAAGGAAATGAATGTGGGAATACAACAGGCACAATGCTAGTCATTACTCCCAAGTGACCTTGGTGAAATGCACACACAATTATTCTATTCCTCGTAAATGTTGGTTTAAAGCAGGGGTGTCAAACTCGATTTCATTGAGGGCCGCATCAGGGTTGTGTTTGACCTCGGGGATGGCGGGGGGCCAGGGTGGGCATGCCCAGCTTGACGTCACTCATATCAGAGGTGCCTGTGGTGGCCCGTGCGCTCTGCCAGTGAAAACGGGCTCCTGAGCTCCATTTTCAGCTGGGATGGCTTCCTGCAACCCTCTGCCAGCTCCATTTTTGCTGGCAGAGGCACTGTGGGCTGGTAGTTCGCTGTTTCCAGTGTGGCCTCAAGGGCAGATCCAAGCACCCCGTGTGCTGGATCCAGCCCACAGGCTTTGAGTTTGACACCCCTAATTTAAAGCATATATTTGAGTGCTCCTTTTCAGTCTTAAAATTAATTCAAATTCACCTAGGAAATTTTCAAGTAGTTTGGAGTGCAAAGGGTTTTAAAAGATTGGAACCATGCTGACTTATGGTAGCTGCAGTCGCTACCTACTGCTGACCCAGATCCTTTTTCCACAAGGCTATGAAATCTCAGATTGTATTTCCAAGGGAAACATACTAAGCGAATTAGTTTGAGTAACTCTGTATTAAAGATTAATTAAACCAAATTCTTTTATGGCTCAGGTTAGAAGCCTTGGTGTGTACTGATCCATCAGTCAAAGTATTCTGCCATGTAGAATAGTTCTTCCATCAGCCACTTAATCATTACTGACAGGAAGAACCTTAACAAACTATTTTACTTATTTTAAAAGCTAATAAATTAGGTAATTAATTTCATGTGACAGGTTTGTGGTACACCCCAAAGGGTTGCATTAGACAGGAATTGTTAACATTATAAAAACCACTTTTAAAGGTGCTGTTCTTTTGCCCATAAATATATGGCCTCTCTAACTGAGTTGGCTACAATACAGAAATAAATACAATTGAAAAAAGAAGAATTGAGAAGAAGGTCTGAACTGAGAGTCTAAAATGCTAAGCAGGGATGACATTTTAAGGGTAAAAACAACAAAAGATTCCCTTTAAAAAAAAAAACTTTTAACTTGATTATCACATAATGTTTCTGCTACAACATCCGGATTTCTATTATGCAATTATTATTAATATTAAATGGCAATTGTTACTGTTATTACTGCTAGCGATTCTCTAACTGTGAGTATCAGCAATGGAAACTAGGATTATGGACAACTGACCTTGGGCCAGTCAGTTTTTCTCAGGCAATGACAATTGCAAACTACTTCTGAAAAATCTTGCCAGGAAAAGTGCAGGAACTCAAAATCAGACATAATTGGATGACTATATCTATATTTAAATTCAGCACAATTCAAAATCTTTATAAACTTCCTAACATAAGCCTCTCTGTGCTAATGCTTATAATTCTAATATCCACCAGCATCAATAAGGGCCACATTAATTGAGATTTAAAACAAAAGTTGCTTAGCATCTTCCTTTTCTTTTTCACAGAGTAAATAACTCTTTCTATACTTTAACTTTGCAACCTTTGCAACCAAATACTCTATCTTCTCCTCTCACTCGGTTACCTTTGTACAAGCAAGAATATTTCAAATTGAGTTTTAAAAAATGTTATAAGTGTAATGTAATACATATTAAACCACATATTGAATCTGTATCTTTACCATGTAGCTTTATAATTTAGCGAAAAGTGACAGAAATTAAAGACTAAGTCTAGTGTAAACCATTATGCACAGCCTTAAGATTGTTACAGGTTACATCTTTATTCTCCAGACACTTGTTTGATAATATACCCTCTGCTTGCGAAAAAGAGAAACTCCATTACTGCCCCCCCAAAATCTCTTTTTAAGTCTTTACTAGATAGGAAAATTTCCATAGCTAAATATCTCAGGATACAGAGTTTAACCTCACCCAACCCTGTACAATAATGCTAAGCCATCACCCTTAATGAAAGAGCCACTCTACAATGGGCAAGAGATAACCAAGCTAGTCTCTTCCAATAGTCAAGGATAACAAGAATTGTAGTCCAAAGCATCTGAAGGATATCAGATTACCTGCTTCAAATCTAGGCAATGGCTAACTGCTTCAGCTACCTTCTTTCCCAAATGTGTCCAAACTATGTCAGTCCCTTTCATCAAGGACTTTTGCTTAGCCCAGAGCAATCAAACATATAATGCAATTCCGAGTCCCTTATTTACTGATGACTATGGGGAGGGGGGGGATCAGAATCCTATAGCAGCTTATGTATTATCTCTACTAGCAACACAATCCTTAAGAGGATGTTGTAAGAGACAACATTCCAAAAAGGAAAGGAGTTGAGAAGAGAAGAAAGCGTGCAATCTCGGGCACTTATTGTTAAAAACATCTTCTGATCCCCTGCTGAAATGACAAGGGAAGGGATGGCAAAAGAAGCTTTTGGTCTTTCAGAAGATTTGCTCAAACATCACTGCTTCCCTTCTTATCCTCAGCTACAGCCTCTTCAGTTGGTTGCCTTTAGATGACAGTGAAGCTACTTGATCTACAGCTGATCAATGGTTGGTGCCAGCCTTAATAAATACTTATGCTTTGGCTAGAAAGCTCAGAGGGAAGCCTCAGTAGGTATTGCCCCAAATTTGTCAGCAGTCCAAAACCTTAATTAATAATTGGTGTCTGCATTTAAATTAATAGGTGCTTTTTAAAATCTGTGGGAACAATCAAGAAGAAGCTAAATGAGCAATAATGAGTTCATCCCAACCTGGGGCTCCATTGTTTGGAATATGCTTGAGATTCCTTGGTGTTTGCATGCAAATGTTATGTCAGCTTGTCTTTATAAAGCTAACCCAACTTGGATATTAACAATGAAACCTCCAGTTTTCCTCTCCTATTTCCTTTATCTCCAGATCCTGTCTGGGGTAACTCTTGCCTGTCATTGCTAAGACAGGACTGAGAAGTTCTCCATCTTCTGGAGCTGGAGCCAGTCCTTTCTCACGCCACTATGGCACCGTGTTGACGCCCCCTTATCTTTCTAGGGCTAGAAGGCTTTCTCTTGGAACACCCCCCCCCAAATGAATTTCTAGTGCTAGGGATAACAGCTCATTTTCTAATATCAATATTAGCAACATCAGTGATGTTGGCACATGAGATAAGCTTCATAAATCAGGGTCCCTCTTTTTTCATGTTTTACAGCAACAGTTCTGTGCTGACCGAAATAAAATGCATTCCGTTATTGTTTTTTGAATGTTGGGTTTTAATTAGTTTATTAATGTCATCTGCTTTTCACCCAAGCTCTCTAAATTGGTTTAGAATGCTAGGACCTATAATCCAACACACTTAAGACAGAATCAAATTGGGAAAAATATATTTGTGTGCTATATAATAAGCACAGAATCATGCTAAGTAAAATACACAATCTACATTTTTTCCCAGAAATCTAAATTGCAGTTAGCAAGCCAACTAAACTGCCTTAATGCATTATTTTGTTCATAGATCAAATTTTGGTGAAGGGAAAGGAAAATGGAATATAATGATTTGAGTTATGAACTTCAACCATTTGAAGCACCATTTCTCCCTTAATAAGCAGCATATTCGGCAGTATTTTAACTGTCCACAGAATTGAAGCTTCTTTTTTTTAAGCTTTATAGTTGACCAAGCGTAATTATTATTGGTTATACTTGGTAAGTGCTCCAGTGAGCAATCTATTGACATCAAATTGTATAGCATTTGATACTAAAACTCATAAGAAAATTGCATTTGTTAATTTTGCAACCAGAAAACAGTAAAAATATTTTTTTTAGCTGCTTTGATCTTCCACAAGTTCTTCCGTTAGACACCGAATAGCAATGTGGAAAAACTAACAATATTTGAATATTTGAATTGATTCAATTCTCAAATTTAGAGGCAAACTGAGATCAGTTGGAGTTTGTCATTGTCTTACTACAGTTGGTGTCTCATTCCAGAGGCATATCTATACAAAAGACACTTAACATCCGGCCTCTGTCAAATATTTCACAATGATTGCCCCATTTTGAAATACTGCCCTGGAGAAATTTGGCAGACATCCCAGAGGCCAAATCCGTTTTCTTGTTATAATCAAGAATTAATTGCACTGGGCCAAAAGATGAAGAATTTGCTGGGTCCCACTTTTCTTGCAGCTAAAAACAAGGATCCAGTTGGGTCAGTCTGAAAGCTCACCTAGCCCATGATCCTGCTTCTCACAGGAGTCATCTAGATGTTTTTCAGTAAACTCCTCAAGCAGAACATGACTGCAACAGCACCTTCCCTTCCCATTACTTCAGACGTGACATTGAGAGCCCATCCTTCTGAACCTGACAATCGCAAATACCATCATGACTCGGGCATCGATATCTTTCTCCACTACGGATCTGCATCATCTCCTTTTAAGGCTAAGTTGGGAGGGTCAGCCCTTCTCATCTTGCTGGAACAAATTCCAATCCTTTGCTATCTACTGAGGAAAATAGTGCTCAGTTTTATCTGCCCTGAATCTCGCTCCATTCAGTTTACTGGATAACCTTGGGGTATAAAATTATAAAGTGGAAACAACCCTTCATCCTATCAAATTTCTCTATAATGCGCATCGTTTTATGCATACTTTGTATCTTCCTTTTTCCTTTCTTCTAACGCTAAAAAGCTTGACATGCCATTCTTCATGGCAAGTTACTTCCGCCCCTAAAATCATTTTAGTTTCTTTTTTACTATGTCTATTCCAGCTCTTCAGTATTCTTTTCCAAGTAACAATCCGTACTATTTATAATGTGATTGTATCACACATTTGTATAAAGGTGGCTTTAGTTTTAATTTCTTTCCTGGTTGTTCTAAGAATTTTTGTTTTTAAATCCATGGATTTTTCTTCAGTAACGTTTTTCTCTTATATATCCCTGATAATTTTTAATGGTGGTTTCTATTAGTTTTAGAAACCTGTTGGCCATAGCCATTAAACTATCCGGCCTATAATTTCCTGGATAGTCTCTAGAACTTTCTGAGAAATGATCTGGTAATTTTGTTTCTTAACACTACTTTTTATGCCCAAGTCCATTTTAAAAATGTCAGTTATATTTGTGCCACATTTTCTGTGACCGATATAAAGAAGTCATTCAGCATCTATTCAATCACTTAGGATATTTTTAACAGACTCCACAGCCAACTTCTTCTGAAATAGTTTCTTGTTTCAGGCACACACACACAGGCATTTTGTATTTCCTCTTTCTTTCCCTATTCTATTTATTCAGCTTATAAAAATAGCTATAATGGCCACAAATACATCTCAGTAACAATACCAAAGCATCCACTGAAACATATTAAATTAAACAAATCAAAATCATCCACTAAAATATATTAAGCCTAACCATCAATCAAAAAAGCCTTTCAGGAAAGCTTGAAAAAAAATCCCCTTTTTCCCTGATCTGTATGAATGCAAATACAGAGGAAGATCTTTAAAAAAAAATAAAGAAGAGTTCATAAGAAAAAAACCTTTTCCTATTGTATCCAAAAATTCCATCTTGAATTTTTGTTGTTGAAAAACATTGGTATTTTTTTCTCTTCTCCCTGGAAGATCTTTCTGTTATGACTTCATTCCACTCCTAAGTCTCAGCCCAACTCAGTTAGTTATAGGCAAAAAATAGAGGAGTCCTGTGTCTACTTTCTTAAGATAATGGACGGATGGTGAGACAAATGAATTAACTCACAGTCCCAAAGCTCACACAGAGCAAGGGAACCAGTGGATTTAAATTCTGTTGTCCCATTCTTGGTTTAATTATGAAGGTTATAAGTTAGGTAGCAGGGAACTACAGATAGTCCTTGACTTACAACCATAACTGAGCCCAGAATTTATATTGCTAAATGAGAAATTTGTTAAGTGGGTTTTTGCCCCATGTTACGACTTTTTTTGCCACATTTGTTAAGTGAATCACCGCAATTTGTTAAATTAGTAACACAGTTGTTAAGTGAAGCTGGCCTCCTCATTGACTTTGCTTGTCAAGAAGGTCACAAAAGATGCTCACACGACACTAGGACAACCGTCATAAATGTGAACCTGTTGCCAAGCATCTGAATGTAAATCAAACCGACCTCCGGGCCTTTAAGCGCAAGCTCAAGACTTTTTTGTTTCACCGAGCAGGGTTGGCCTAAGGGTAATTTTTAATTGGGTGGTTTTATTACTTGTTATTTTACTATTCGGCCTATGGTTTCAGATTTTTAAATTTCAAATATTGTGTTTTTTAATTTTTGTATATGTCTTTTTAACTTGGCTGTAAACCGCCCTGAGTCTTCGGAGAAGGGCGGTATAGAAATGTAAATAATAAATAAATAAATAAATAAATAGATAGATAGATAGATAGATAGATAGATAGATAGATAAATAAATAAATAAATAAATAAATAAATAAATAAATGTGGCCATAGGGATGCTGCAAAGATCATAAGTGTGAAAATGGTAATAAGTCCCTTTTTTCAGTGTCACTGAACTTTGAAACGGTCACTAAATGAACTGTTGTAAGTCGAGGACTATCTGTATTTGATGCACAACATGCATCAATGGTTTATTTTCAACCATTCCTGAATTTCCCACTATCTACTGAATGCTTGCTGGCTGTTCTAAAAAACCTTCTTCCATTGGCATTTCACACAAATCAAAACAATGTTGAGGCTCTCCCTCTGCCAAGGGACACTTTCTATCATTTACAAAGAAGTCCAAACTTCCTTTTAACATGCCCTAATAATGCTTGTGGAGCAGCAGGGAAGGCATTTTGACCATTCTCTATCATACTTATTATGGAAAAAGGAATACGGTTCAATGACTGAGCACATCTCTATATATAAAAGCGAAAACCACTCACACATTAATCACGAAATCTCCAGAACCATGAAGCCTACAAACCTGAAATTTACCACGTATGTTCCTCTTGGCTTCTAGGTGCTCATTAAGAAAGGATTTTTCAAAATGACCATCAGAGCATCAGTATTTCCTATATTATTATAACACGCTCTGATGCTAATTAGTTAGACATTCCACTCCCCTTCCCAATTTCAAAATAATTCTGAAGAGAATGGGATAGCATGGGACAGGCTTCTGTGGGGCAAGACTCATGGAGAGAAGGGGCTAGAAAGCCTGAGGGAGAGAAGGGGATAGGACAGGAGATGTTTCTGTGGGGCAAGGCTGAGGGAGGGAAGGGAATAGGAAAGGATCTATGGGACGAGCCTGAGGGAGAGAAAGGGATAGAGAGGAGAGGCTTCTGTGAAGCTAGCCTGAGGAAGAGAAGGGGAGAGGAGGGACCAATAGTAACCACTCATTAATTTTCAAACACTTAGTCTATTTATCAAGCCCAAGCACATAGTTTCGTAGCGAAACATGGGCGTCCAGCTAGTACTTTATAGGCAAAAAGCCCAAGGTTCAGACTCCAGCAACTTCACTTAAGAGAATTAATACTCCATATGAAGTAAAATTCTCAGCTGGAGAAATGTTCTACTCAGCGGAATATAATCAGACAATTTTTAAAGAATCTTCAGTTAGGACCACTACTATCCTAAGGAAGGCTGAGCACCAAAGAATTGAGGCCTTTGAACTCTGGTGCTGGAGAAGACTCCTGCGAGTTCCTTGGACTGCAAGGCGATCAAACTGGTCAGTCCTAGAGGAGATCAACCCTGACTGCTCTTTAGAAGGCCAGATCCTGAAGATGAAACTCAAATACTTTGGCCACCTAATGAGAAAGAAGGACTCACTGGAGAAGAACCTAATGATGGGAACAATTGAAGGCAAAAGAAGAAGGGGACGGCAGAGAACAAGGTGGCTGGATGGAGTCAGTAGGCATGAGCTTAAATGGACTCCGAGGGATGGTAGAGGACAGCAAGGCCTGGAGGAATGTTGTCCATGGGGTCAGACATGACTTCGCAACTAACAACAACAACCATCCTAAGAAGCCAGTGGTTTCTAGAGAAGGAAGCCAAAAAAAAAAGGGAAGAAGAAGGGGAAGGGAAAGTTGTCAGAAAAGTGAAGTGGGGAAAGGCTTTCTCAGCCAATTTTGCTTAAAACCCAATGAGGAACAGTTGCCCACAAATAAAACTGGCACAGAAACATGAATAATAAGTGACATTTTCCAAAGTGGAGAATTCTTATAAAATGTCTGCGTGTGTTGTTTGATTTTCAACATCCCCAAAGCTGTGAGAAGTACGCCATGCATTTTGCACCCTCAGAAAAAGTGAATGGAAAGCAAATCCACCAAATCAAAACCGTTGTAAAAATAATCACTAGGGAAAAGAAGAGGAAGTAAAGATACATACATATATCTGGTGATTCATCAGAGCCATCTGGACAGTCCTTCTCTCCATCACATCTCCAGCCCTTGGATATACATGTAATCTGATCTTTACATGCAAATTGTTTGGGGCTACATGTCTTCGGTGCTGGGGAAAGAAAGGCAAGAAAAAAAGAAAGCATAAAAAAATTAGATTCTTCTGTAAAACACAGAGGTCATTTCCAGCCTTATGATTCTACGTTCTGTGTCCCTGACATTAATTTCAAAGGCTGCTACTTAAAAAGCCACCAATTTTGACAGTGCCATTGGGCTCATACATATTCATGATACTTCAGGAAAGAGCACTCTTAAAATGAAAGGTATTCATCAGAGCAAAGCAGGAGCAAAAATACAGAACAGATTTTAAACATCATTTAATTTGAATAAATCTCTCAGGAATTCACAATTTATACATGAAAGGCTTAAATAAAGACACAAACCAGGAACCGTGGTTTTAAATTATATAGTCTTTGCACTGGAAAAACTGTAAGAATCTGACTTTTTACAAAAGCTACCATGGTGATTCAGGGGATCCTACTAAAATTACACCTAAAGAATGCAATCTGTAGTGGAGGGGGGAGTCCACATTTCAAATCTGATTTTTAATAGCTTTAAGGCCAGCCATTATTCACTTTGACTCAGCCAGAAGATGACCATATTGGGCCTATCTCACAAAATTATTTAAATAATTACAAAAATGATGAATCAGAAGCATGCTGAGAACTTTATTCTGGAAAAAGTTATGCATAAGTCAAGCCCGTAGCCTTTACTTTTACAATCCAAGCAGGTAAATGAAGAGTTAACAAATGCCACATCCCAAAAGAACATGAACCAACTCTGTTCATTTAGAACAGGGGTCTCCAACCTTAATAACCTTAAGGCTTGTGGACTTCA
The DNA here is from genome assembly GCF_028640845.1 of Ahaetulla prasina. Taxonomy (NCBI): domain Eukaryota; kingdom Metazoa; phylum Chordata; class Lepidosauria; order Squamata; family Colubridae; genus Ahaetulla; species Ahaetulla prasina. The sequence goes on from NC_080540.1 coordinate 167,481,035, forward strand.
ACTCCCAGAGTTCCTCAGCCACCTTTGAGTTGAAGTCCACAAACCTTAAGGTTGCAAACCTCAAAGTTACTAAGGTTGGAGACCCCTGATTTAGAAGCTGTAAACACAGGTACAGGCAAGTTGGTCAACTTGCGAACTTTCTGCCTTGATGTATGCACCATTCTTCTAGCATGGCCTTCCCCAACCTGTCCCTGGAACCGCACTCTCAACATATATAGAAGGCAACAGGTTGGGGAAGACAGAGAAGTTAATATCTGTAGGATCACACCTGTACCCCAGTTAGAATCATTCATTCCAGAAGAAACTGTGGGCTGCTCCCAGTTCCTGTGAAGTGAAGGAGGATGAAGCCAGGAGACACTGCTTTTGGTTATACCTCCAATCTAACTGAATGGCCTTCCTCAGAAGTCATGGTTATTCTGGAAAATGATAACGACTGAATTCTTCCAAAGGGGATATAAATATATCAGCCTTTGGAAGTAGACCATGTCAGGAAGCAGGCCTCCCAAGGTGGAGCTATACCTCATTAATCTGGTCTACAACATCATCATTCTGAAAACCTGATAACATTGCTCCTTCTCTCCCTCTTATATTGGCAATCAACGTAAGCAACTTTGAGTTTTTTCTTAGGCTGTCCTATTTTTTAGGCTCCAGTTTTACTAGCAGCTGGCTGATGGTAACTCTGCCATTTCCATTACTATTACTGATTAAGGTAGTAAATTTATTTCTAAAGCAATTTGCTTTATTACCATGGATATATGTTGGTCTACTACAAGGAATATTTTCATTGTTTGGTCTTGCTATTTATCATTCTGACAGATTCAGCGTTATACAAATGTAATAATTAAGCAAATCAACAGTTCATTCATTCCATACTTGCTGCCAGAAGTACTACAAGGAGGGTGGAGATTGATGGGTTAAGAGGCCCAGGCAATATAGTTGTTAGAAAAGATTTCTTTTCTTTACATTTTTTTTAAAAAAATCACTCTGCTGCATAGTTAGCTTCCTAAAGTCATGCGTGCCTTCCTAGCAGTCTCTTTTTCTCATTCGTTAAGCTGCTATGTTTCGTATCAACTTCCATCTCAACAAAACACCAGTAGGAATAGACCCCAGCTTGAAAGGCCAGCAACAGGTCTAGAATTACAAAGCTTCTTTCAAATAGATGCTTAGCTACTGAGCTCCATGATTGAATTTCCATGCTTGTGCATGCACTGGATTCTCTGATGACCATCAATTAATTATATCCAGGCCAAAACATATAATAAGGCAGCAAGCCTAAGGGAAATTGGAAAGGGGAAATGTGTGACAAGGTAAGGGACAAGGAAACCAAATAGAAAGAATGGGTAGTTGGGATGAGAAATGGGGGGGGGGTGGAATAGAGATGTATATCAGCTAATACAGAGGTCTCCAACCCCTAGGTTGCAACCTGGCACTGGTCTGTGGCCTGCCAGGGACTGGCCGGGCAGTTGAGTAAAGCCCCATCCACACATGCACAGGATCCAAGCAGCGTGTGAAATCACGACCTTCCCAGTCCGCAGAAAAAAAATGCCCTCCACAAAATCGGTCCCTGGCACCCAGAAAGTTGGGGGAGCACTAAGCTAATAGACAGCATGTGTTCGTGGACAGATGCACCACCTACAAATCTGATAAAAGACTATCAAGGGATAGTGATTCTTTCAATTAAAAAATAATTCTTTCTTTCCCTCCGGGATTCTTATAGAGACAAAACAAGGGAAAAGTTGCGTGACACAGTGATGATCTTACAAGAGCAAGGAAGACAACATGGGATAAAACTCTGGCCTTGTTCACTGCAAGCCAGCATAGGGTTCCCTCAGAGATTACCTCCGATGCAAATAAAGCCTGTATGGGAAAAGAGTGCTTGCCTGCTTTTGCTGCAAGCAAGCTTCTGATGCAATTATTTCTGCATGGAACAGTTGCTTTCTGCAAACAAAGCATACGTTTGGCTAAAGAATGTCTTCCAGAAAGCTGTCCATCCCCTCAAACTGTTTGCCCTTTGAAAAGATAAAAAATCTTTCCAAATGAAGAGGTAAAACAGCATGCAATCATTAAGAATGTTTTTCACATAATTCTGTTCCATTCAATACTAAATACCAATAAGTAATGAGTTCTGTTAGGAGACCATTCTCAAAGAAAGCTCTCAGCCATCCTGATAAAGGTAGTGATTGGAAGGAAGCTGGAAGAGAAGGCCATTGACTCTTTATCCCAGGGAAAGATTTGAGGCAAGGATTATGTCTAGCCAGAGAATGAAGAGTTCTTACACACATAGCTACTCCCCGTTGAAAACACTTCTTGCAGCTTGTCCAGGCACAGCAGGAAAGAAAGCTAGCAACACATTTAACAATGGAGTTTTCCAGGAACCTAGTTTGTCCAGGCTGAGTGGGAAAAACGATGTGTTTTTGGCTTAGGGCTGAGCTGCAACAATTACATTTTAAGAAATTGCAGCTCTAATTATATTGGAACTACTTGAAGTTAAGGACCTAATTAATAACTTATATTGATTTCCTTAACGTAGCAAAATCTGCAATATTGTGATTGATGGATCCAAATTTATCCCACATTTCTATGTGTGGGATACATTCATAAGGACTCTGGGTATTACGGGCAGTCCTTAACTTACGACAGTTTGTTTCGTGACCATTCAAAGTTAAAACGGTATTGAAAAAAAGTGACTTGTGGCCATTTTTCACACGCTGCCATCGCACCATCCCCATGGTCACATGATCAAAATTCAGAAGCTTGGTGACTGACTCATATTTACTTGGAATACTGCATTCAGTTTTGGTCGCCACAATGTAAAAAAGATGTTGAGACTCTAGAAAGAGTTCAGAGAAGAGCAGCAGAAATGATTAAAGGACTGGCGGCTAAAACATATGAAGAACGGTTACAGGAACCAGGTATGTCTAGTTTAATGAAAAGAAGGACCAAGGGAGACATGACAGCAGTGTTCCAATATCTCAGGGGCTGCCACAAAGAAGAGGGAGTCAAACTATTCTCCAAAGCACCTGAGGGCAGGACAAGAAGCAATGGGTGGAAACTAATCAAGGAGAGAAGCAACTTAGAACTAAGGAGAAATTTCCTGACAGTTAGAACAATCAATAAGTGGAACAACTTGCCTGCAGAAGTTGTGAATGCTCCAACACTGGAAATTTTTAAGAAAATGTTGGATAACCATTTGTCTGAAATGGTGTAGGGTTTCTTGCCTGGGCAGGGGGTTGGACTAGAAGGCCTCCAAAGTCCCTTCCAACTCTGTTGTTGTTGTTGTTTGTTTGTTGTTGTTATATGATGGTTGTAGTATCCAGGGGTCACATAATCACCTTTTGCAACCCTTCTGACAAGCAAACTCAATGGGGAAGGCCAGATTTATTTAACCACTGTGTTACTAATTTAACAACTGCAATGATTCTCTCAAGAATCGTGGCAAGAAAGGTTGTAAAATGGAGCAAAACTCATTTAACAAATGTTTCACTGAGCAGCACAAATGTTGGGCTCAATTGTGATCATAAGTTGAGCACTACCTGTACTTGAATCGTATTTGAAGCACGTGTACGACCAGTGAGATAAGGCATAAGCTGATGCCTATCTGTGAACCATATTAAAAATTATTAGAGGGTGGTTAGATCAGATGGGGGGGGAATCCTCTTTAAGTACTTTTGCCATTCATACTTTTGCCATTCACACTTAAGCAGAAATAACTTGCTATCCCCTCTTCAGCAGTGGTGGGTTTCAAAATTTTTTTACTACCGGTTCTGTGGGTGTGGCTTGGTGGGCTTGGCAGGGGAAGGATACTGTAAAATCTCCATTCCCACCCCACTCCAAGGGAAGGTTACTGCAAAAATCCCCATTTCTTCCCGATCAGCTGGGACTCGGGAGGCAGAGAATAGATGAGGGCCAGTCAGAGGTGGTATTTACTGATTCTCTGAACTACTCAAAATTTCCACTGCCGGTTCTCCAGAACTGGTCAGAACCGGCTGAAACCCACCTCTGCTCTTCAGTATCTTGAGTAAACCAAACTAAAGTTATTGTTAATTATAATTATGTTTTTTTCTGCTGCTCTTACATTAAAAAAAACCTAATGCATTCCTCGAGGATTTCAATTTTACTTCAATTATATTATTCAGGGCAGATTTCCTGAATTTGTGATAATCAAAGTAATGAGAAAACTCTATTTTATTGGAAGCTTTAGTGGAGTCATGGTTGGAGAATCCTGTTCTTACTGGAACTGTTGTGAATCCTCAGCATATATTTTTCCTGAAAAAATTCAGTTTTTAAAAGCACATTAGTGCATTATAAGAACTAGTGATTGCCTACTTTAAACACACCCCTGGCTGGAGGGGACCTTAAGGCATCCAGGGTTAATGTCCTCTTCCTAACTAGGCATTACTTCAAGCAGTCAGCTCCTCTTCTCCCTACACATGCTACTTGCAAACATATAAATGCCTATAAACATATGGTATCAACATAAAATGTGACAAAGTTTCATGTTTCAAGCCTGCATTAGTACTAGCTTCAAATATATACAGAGGTTCTGAAACTATATTTCAAGCCCAACCAGGGCACTACAAAGAATTAAGATCTGATAATGTTATGTACGCTACTAATAAATATCCTTTCCCAAAACCAATTTTGTTTGCTTTGTTTCTGCCATGGTAGAGTCCAGATTCTTTGACTGATTGATTGGTAAGATAAGAGATGTAAAAATGGGAGAACACCTGAAATAGAACATTCATGTTCGCACAAAGGACCAAAGGCTGGAGAAAAATAGTAGTTGACATCATATGTTCCTCGGGGACTACAGCTAATTATTGACTGGTAAATGACCTAGACAGGCCTTGACTCGATCCAAGAAGCCACCGATAAACCTCAGGAAACTCACAATGGTTCTCTGTTGCCCCTCTTCAGTATCTAATCCATCAGAAGTGCCCTTGTATTTCAAATGAACATCAAATGTTCTAAGGTTCGCAGAGAAAACGGTATCCCTGTCTCCAGTCTGCGCTGCTTAAAAGAGAGAAAAGATTCAAGGACATAATATATAGGCAGCCAGAGATCTGTAGAAAACGTAGGATTTTTTTTTAAGGATATTTATGGTCCTGCTTGGTAAGCAAGCCATTAATTCACACTCGGTCTCTTCCTAAATGGTACAGTTGCTATCTGCTAATTGCTGCCCATCTTCTATGCCTCTGAGCTTTGCCAAATCACATGCTTACAAAATAAATTGCCATCAAAACCTCAAAGTCAATACCATTAACCCTAAGGGGCTCTGACACTAAAGCAATAAGAATGAAAAAGAGCAATAGGAATGAAAAAGTATCACAGCTTCCAAAGAATGAATGGATTTGGAAAAGGGCAGCAGGAGTGTGTGTGGGGGGGTGGTGTTTTTTAAGAATCACACATTCCCATAATCCTGAATCTAAAAGCACCAGGAATGAAACTGGCAGATTCAATCATTCAAAGCATTATTGGTAGAAGGATTCCCCCAAGCATGCTTAAAGGTAAATAAAGGTAAAGGTTCCCCTCGCACATATGTGCTAGTTGTTCCCGACTCTAGGGGGCGACACTCATCTCTATTTCAAAGCCGAAGAGCCAGCGCTGTCCAAAGACATCTCCGTGGTCATGTGGCAGGCATGACTCAATGCCAAAGGCTCATGGAACGCTGTTGCCTCCCCACCAAAGATGGTCTCTACTATTTTTCTACTTCCATATTTTATGTGCTTTCAAACTGCTAGGTTGGCAGAAGCTGGGACAAGTAACGGGAGCTCACCCCTTTACCTCTAGGGATTCGAACTGCTGAACTGCTGACCTTTTGACTGAAAAGCTCAGCATCTTAGCCACTGAGCCATCGTGTCCCTTCTTTAAACATATTAAAACAAATATATCATATTAAAGGAAATATATCACATCAAAGCCAAGGTAGTAGCAATCCCCAGGTTTTTAGTGGGATCCCTTTCCAACTGAGAAACACTATCTCAGTCTATGAATGTTACAACATCCCACTGTTTGCCAGCCCTTTGCTTATGTTGGAATTTTATCTTACTTTTCATCCAGGAACATAAGGGACAGTACAGAGCTGTCCCTCTTCCAATTTTTCCACACAAAAATTACCCTGTGAGATAAGTTGGGCTGAGGGACAGTTACCGGCTCAAAGATACCCAGATGTATATCTATAGCTGAGAGTAAATACACTTGAATTATTAACTTCTAGTTCAGAGTCTTAATCAAAAAGCACCAGCTGAATCAAGTGACAGATGGCCAGTAGCATTGCGAAATACATTTTGTGAAATCCTTATGCAAACAAATTGCCTTGTCTCTTGACGGTCATATCTACCTAACCCACTAGAGCAGGGAGGCAAAGAATGTTGTGGGTTCTTTCCCTTAAGGAGATATATTTGGTGGGACCCAGAAGAAGGGCCTTCTCCATGGTTGCTCCCTGTCTCTGGAATATCGTCCCCCTGGAGATTAGACTGGCCCTCACTCTTTTCCGGAAGGCACTGAAGACGTGGTTCTGCCAGCAGGTCTGGGGAACCCAGAGCGGGATGGAGCCCATTAAATTACTAGCATGAGTGTGTGGTTGTCACAGAGGTGGAGGGTTATTGTTTTATTTTTCTTTCTTTTATATGGTGTTTTTATATCCTTGTAAGCTGCCTTGAGTCACCATGTGCAAGTAGGCAGCAATATAAATTTTCTAAATAACTAAATATGTAATTAAAGAGATAATGCCTAATGCAGGGGTGTCCAAACTACGGCCCGCGGGCCAACTGTGGCCCACGGGTCAGTTTTTATTGGCCCGCAGCAAATTCTGAAAGTATAATTGAATATGGCCCTTTTCGGCCGCCTCCCGGTACTTGCCCGGTGGTTCGCTGCGAGGCTTGCGGCTCCTCCCCATGGACAGGGAATAATGAAGGGAGGGGGCGGAGGAGGCGGCGAGCGGGAAAGAGGCTGCTGGCCGTGCCTGACCCCAGCAGTTCTACCCTCGCCTTCCTCGGGCCGCCTGGCGAGGCTCCTCGCGCCTCCCCATGTCGGACACGCGTGGCGGCAGTGACAGCCATCGAGAAACAGGTGAGGAGGCGGCGAGCGGGAAAGAGGCTGCTGGCCATGCCCGACCCCAGTGTCGTGTCCCACTCCTCCGCTGACAGCTGGGTCAGGGAAATCCGAATCAGGCTTGCCTCTGCAGCTCTGCCCAAAGTCCTAGCAAAGTCCTCAGAGCAGGCAGGAGACCAGTAAGTGACTTCAGCAAGATAAGTTTGACTTTTTGCCTGACTCAGAGACTGCCAGAAAGTAGCTCCTTTATATAGGCCATGGGGTGTGGCACCATGACTCAGCACTCATTAAGGCCTGCCCCTCCCTTCCCTCTGTTGCCTCCGTCTCTCCAATCTTCTGATGCGAGGGTCACACCAATCAGCTGTTGGTAATAAACCCTCCTCAGGCTCACCTGCTGTGGAGGAGGGGGAGGGGTCTAGCTGCTCCGTTTGCCTGGGCATGGAGTCAGGGCTGGGGCAGGGAGATTCTCCTTCTGCAGTTTGTGTGGGCATGGAGCCAGGACTGGGACCGGGAGGCATACATTCCTCAGTGTGCGGGAGCAGGTAAGAAGGCCCCGGCTGCTCTGAGGGCGGGCAAGACACAACACCCAGCAGTTCTACCCTCACCTTCCTTGGGCCGCCTGGCGAGGCTCCTCGCGCCTCCACCCCTTGGGCAGGGAATAATGAAGGGAGGGGGCGGAGGAGACGGCGGCGAGCGGGAAAGAGGCTGCTGGCCGTGCCCGACCCCAGCAGTTCTACCCTCGCCTTCCTCGGGCCGCCTGGCGAGGCTCCTCGTGCCTCCACTCCTTGGGCAGGGAATAATGAAGGGAGTTTCAAGTTCATACCAAATACAAAACAAAAGCCAAGATCAGGGGTGTCCAAACTTGGTCTCTTTAAGACTTGTGGACTTCAATTCCCAGAGTTCCTCAGCCACACCCCAAAATAAGCCACGCCCACAGAACTGGTATGAAAAAAAGTACCCCCCCCCCCCATTCAATGGTGTGGCCTGGGCCTTTGCTTATTTTTCTGTATTTGGCCCTCACCAAAAAAAATTTGGACACCCCTGGCCTAATGCCAAGTAGCTTGTAGAAAAATGAAGGTTTTGAACCGATGCCTACAACATACACAGTAGCTGCAGATCTGTTCAAGAAAGCCATAGCACTCCCAAAGCTTGAGTTTGTTCTGCTGTTATGACAGAGATGGTTTAACAAGACTATCCTATTGCTGACCCCTGGGATCTGCCACTCAGACACAAAAGGCATTTCGTTCCCCACCACTGGCATTCTCCTTTCTCCTGAACATAAATCTTTCCCTGACAACCTTGTCAAAAGGCTTCTGGAGAATCCCAAGCCTTGACCTGGATTTACAGAATCTGTCACGGAAGCGATATATCTTCGAAGGTCTCCAAAGCAAAACCTCCAGCCAAATAACAACATGGGGACTGAAGGCCTTCTGTTTCTAAAAAAAAAAAAAAAAATACAAGAGCTTCCTTGCTTTCCCTACCTTTCAGGACTCATGTGTACGCTCCTGACACTACTGTTTCCACATGCATCTGTTCCAGGGGTGAAATGCTACCGGTTCGCTCTGGTTTGGGCGAACCAGTAGTTAAAAAAAGCTACCGGTTCAGGTGAACCGGTATTTCCGACGATCAGTTGTGCTGTGCAGCTTAGCTTCGCTAGAAAGCAGGAAATCCTGCTTTCTAGCAAAGCTAAATCGCACGGCAGAGCTGTTCCCCCCACTCACCCTCGCTGTTCTACTTCCCTTCTTTTTCCACATGAAATACGTGTTTGGCGTGCACTGTGCATGTGTGTACAGCGTGCTTTTGGCACGCACTGCACATGCGCACGCACAGCATGCTTTTGGCACACACCGCACCTGTACAGGCAGCGAACCAGTGGCGATCCGAGAAGGATTTCACCACTGATCTGTTCCCAGATTGTCTATTCAAGTTGCAGGTAAGCCTATTTTTTGATCCTTTTCCAAATGGAGATAGAAGGCACTGAATGTAGCATTTTCTTCTTGCTGAAAAAGTATATGATCTTCCAGAAAACAAGTTTAATTATTCGGGAGACAAACTCTGAACAAAGTTCAGACATCCTTATTGCCTGTTATCAACCTGTAAAACTTCCATCACAATATTTCCTCCAGTCTCTTCAATACCCACAAACTGTAAATCTCTTCTAGCAAATATACTTTTAGGAAAAAATCTTTTAGGAAAAAAGATTGTTCCTGACTGTTTATTTGTGCCCTGTGATTATCATTAAGTGTTGTATCATTAAGTGTTAAATGTGTACCCTATGACCATCATTTGTATTGTAAATATTGTACCTTGATGGAGGTATCTTTTCTTTTATGTATACTGAGAGCATATGCACCAAGACAAATTCCTTGTGTGTCCAATCACACTTGGCCAATAAATTCAATAAATTCTAAATTCTAATAACAGCAGAGGAGGAGGAGGAAGAAAGATGAGGAAAGAATTTGTAATGAATAAGCTGGTCCCAGAATAAATAAATAACTGTTCTCCAAAAAAGCTATACAGGTAGTCCTCGAATTACGACCACAGTTGAGCCCAACATTTCTGTTGCTAAGTGAGACATTTGTTAAGTGAATTTTCCCCATTTTACGGCCTTTCTTGTCTCAGTGGTTAAGTGAATCATTGCAGTTGATAAGTTAGTAACCCGATTGTTAAATGAACCTGGCTTCCCCCATTGATTTTGCTTATCAGATGTTCGGGAAAGGGGAGCACATGACCTTGGGATACAGCAATAGTCCTAAATATGAACCGGTTGGCAAGCATTGAATTTTGATCACACGATCATAGGGAGGCTGGAAATGTCATAACTGTGAAAAATGGTCATAAGTCACTTTTTCCAATGCCATTGTAATTTTGAATGGTCACTAAACAAATGGATGTAAGTCGAGGACTACCTGTACTACCAGCCTTGTGAGTGGGTCTTTCAGGAAACAAAAGCTCCTACAATGCGGAGGACTGAATTATATAGTGATATGTCTCATTTCCCCAACACAAGAGTGTCCTGACCCATCTTAAAAGAAGCATAGCTTTCACTTTAAAAAAAAAAAAGTTGGAGACCTGGATTCCTAGAAAGTAGCATGATTATTTCCAAGAACCACACTATTATGCTAATGAATGAAGGCTTAAGGGCCAGTTTAATGATCTGTCTGCTTTCATTCTGCGGAGGACTGAAACATATGCAGGGCTGGAAGCAGGAAAACAGTTATAAATAATAATGACATTACCCTGCTAGCAGAAACATGCTAGAAGAAAAACCAGACCTCAGGGGAGTATCCATCCAATCCCTGATCAGCATTCTTAAGCAGTTACAGTACTAAGAAGGTTGTGTCGTATTATTTTCCTCAAAGATATACACTGTTCCTCGAAGAACATTGAATAAGTGGTCGCAGGATCCATCTTCAAATAATTAACAGGAGATTTTTCGTATCAGAGGATTCAATTTGTAGCCAACAAAGCATCTTGCATACAAGTATATCATGTTTGCATTAGTATCTGAAAATGAGCAGCTCGGGATCCTGAGACCCAATCCAGGCATAGAATATAAGCCCTCCCAAACTGGAGTTCCTGCCTGCAAATAATACACCAGATATTCACTAAACATAAAGCAAACTGCTCATTTGAGGATGAAGAGCAGAAACGGAAGTTCCAAGTATTTATATCAAGCCTGGCTTTTATTACTAGACACTACGTTATGTCCAGGAATGGGGATGGTTCTAATATATTGGCTTCCTTGTTGTGGCTCGGAGGGGGGAAGACAAATATAATATAAAAAGAAATGTCAAAGTACATACCGTGTTTCCCTGAAAATAAGACCCTGTCTTGTATTTTTTGAACCCTGAAATAAGCCCTTGGCTTTATTTTCAGGGAGGTCTTATTATTTTGGGGCGTATGGAGCAAGGCAGGGCTCCTCTTGCCATCTTACCTGATTTCCAGCTCTGTCCCCCTAACCAGAGGAAATGGCAGGGAAACTGGCTGCGCATGCGTTTAAATATTTTCAGGGAGGGCTTATTTTTGGGGAAGGGCTTATTTTCGGGGGAGGGCTTATTTTTGGGGAAACACGGTAGCCTTTACATTGGATGTAGTTGCCTTTCAACTCCATCATTTGCAATAAATGCAAATGGAAAGCAAGCTCTGTCACTGTTCCATTTTTCTCCCAAAATGCCTCTCTTTTAAAAAAAATTTAGCAGTTACATGTACGCTTATATATTCGCATATTATCTTTTCTTCTACCTAGCTTTTGTAAAATATACATACTTCTGAACATTTGCCAACGTGTTCCATAGATTCAGGGAAAGGAAAACAGACCATCAACTAATCGCATGTCCGCGTGCAAGAACAGCCACAAATGGTTAAGTGACAGTGTGCATGTTTATAAAACGGGCTGTGTCTTTAACACTGGGTTGTTTCCATGTTTTGCTCCCAAAAGGGGTCTGGATAGGAGACAGTGGAAAAGAGGACAATAGACTAGAGTGGCTGGATTCAACAGGGGCCTTTCTTATCTTCTGCGGAATGAGTAGGTCTGTTCAACTGTATCAAAGGGAAATATCATAAAGCACACTGGGGGTCTCAAATGGTTAAAATAAAGGCATCTGTCAGGAGATTCTGGGTGCCAAATAAGGCTTTCTCTAGAAGTCCCTATGCCTTCAGAAACAGTTCTGCTCGGCCACACCTGACAAGCTTTCAAAGCAGTTGTGCCCAGCTTCTGGAGGACACTGAAGCTTTTAATGTTAGGGAGGAATGCTTTCTTTATGTGTGAAACCTTTTCCAAGATGTCCCTTTCAAAACCCTTGTCTGGACCTGGAAATGATTTTGCAACTATCATAGCCATTTGGCACACTTTTTAAATTCAAAATAAAATCTACTCGGTGCAAACTAAAGTTATTCTTATGAGTGAAAAATGCCCCTAAGTCAGTGATGGTGAACCTTTTCGGCACCGAGTGCCCAAACTGGAAGGTGCGTGCATGTGTGTGCGCCGGAAACTCAAAGACCAGCTGGCAGGTGCGCATGCCAGCTGGTCTTTGGTTTCCAGCATGTGCATGTGTGCTGGCCAGCTGGTTTTCACATGCACTGGAAACCCAAAGACCAGCTGGCCGGCGCAGGCATGCCTGTTTTCTGGCTATTTTTTGGGCTGTTTGCAGGCTGTTTTCCGTGCTCCAGCACCCATGAACAGCTGGCCAGAAACCAGAAGAGCAACTGGCGATGGTGCACATGCCCATGGAGAGGGCTCTGCCTGCCACCTCTGGTGCCATAGGTTCACCATCACGGCCCTAAGTATTGTGGTCTTTCCACATTTTAGGCCAGGGGTGTCAAACTCAATTTGATTTGAGGGCCGAATCTGGGTTGGGTTTGACCTCCGGGGTGGGGGGGAGGCGTGGCCAGCTCAAAATCAGTCGAGGCTCTTTTTTCCAGCTACAATGGCTTCCTACAGCCCTCTGCCAGCTAAAACGGAGCCTGGGGGGGATGGGACATGTGCAGCCTGCCCCGGATCTATTTTCGACCTTGACAGCCCCCTGCAGCTCTCAGTCAGTGAAAACAGAGTGTGGGTGGGCTGCATGCGGTTTCCCTGAACTCCATTTTCACTGGCAGTGAGCTGCAGGAGGCCGTCATGGCTAAAAACGGAGCCTGGGAAGGCCACACATGGCCCTCCCTGTTGTGTCCTGCGTCTCAGCCAATCCGAGCACCGCTCAGTCTGATTGGTTGAGACGCAAGCAACAGGAGAAGCGGGAAGCCGGGAGCATTGTGATTGGCTCCCCATCTGACAGTTCGCAAAGTTGTTCTAAGTAGGTGTTCTGCTGAGAGGAAGAGATTCATTCCTGTCAGAGTTTCGTTAGTTAGTTCGTGCCTGTTGGAGAGCGTTCCTAGATTAAAGAATAGTTGTTGATTCAACGCGTCTCCGTGTTTATTGAACTCAACACTCCCTACCTCCATTTTCACTGGCAGAGACACCGTGAGTCGGTCCTTCAATGTTTCCAGAGTGGCCCCATGGGCCAAGTCTAAGTACCCCGCAGGGCGGATCCGTCCCACAGGCCTTGAGTTTGACACCCCTGTTTAAGGCAATTGGAAATATTTCTATGCATTTCTATATTTCAGAAGGAAGAGGTTACCTAGATACAAAAGTCGGATTATAAAATTTACGCTAGCTCATAGGCATTTGAATCTCCCAGCTACTTTCTATGCTGTTCTGACCGAGTATCATCTCAAAGATTCAACAAAAGATAACTTGTCTCATTTTCAAAATATAGCAGAAAGCATTTACAAAATAAATATGATACCAGGCCTAAGATACTAAGATGTTAAAGAGGGATGTGTCTTTAACAGCCTAGTCCAGGATGAATTGAGATTTTGGCTCTTAACCTTTTTTTTAAAAAAAAAGTTAAGTAAAAGCAGATGCAGCTCCAGCATTCTTCTGTAGAGAATGAGCAGCACTAGCACTTTGAAAAAGGAAGAAAGGGCCCTTCATGCTGGTCATAAAGTCCAGTTCAAATCGGCAGGGTACAGCTGCAAGGCCTTCCATTTTCAAACGTTCCCTCTTTAGTATTTGGGAAGTTCGGGCGCCAATTTGCTAAAAATAAAAAGCAAAGCAGCTCTTCCGGCAGAAAAGAATGAATCTCCCTCTCAATCTTACATTCTCCTCTTTCCTCTTAGTTAAACTGTTGAATATGATCTGGGTTTTTTTTTTATTCAGTTCAGATATACATAAAGGAGGATTAATTCCAACTTTTTTTAAAAAAAAGCCCTCAAAAACTCTATAAATTAAACCCAGCAGTTTTCAACTTGGCTTTCCCTTTTCATACATATAGAAACGTTCCTAAAATTGAAATAACTTTTTTCTTTTGATGTATTAAATTTCTATCCCCCCTTTTCTCCAGCAGCACAAAACAGTGTATATGGCACTCCCATTTCTCATTTTTTGTCACAACAACTGCATAAGGTACACTGGTTTGAGAGAGAGTGACTTGACCCAAGTCAGCCACTGAGTTGCCATGGGTAAAGATAGGCCCAAATCCAGACCTTCCCAGTTCTAATCTAGCATACTCACTATATAATTGTGCTGTATAATTATTCTCATCACAGCACAGTGCAGATAGTCTATGACCGTGATGGTGGCATACAAAGCCATATTGGTGGGCCCACGAGTGTTGCTCTAGCTCAGCTGCCGTGCACATGTGCGTGCCGGCCAGCTGATTTTCGGGCCTTCTGGGCCCACCCGAAGTCGGGAAACAGGCTGTTTCCAGCCTCCAGAGGGCTTCCAGGGATGTGGGGCTGTTTTCACTCTCCCCAGGCTCCTAGAAAGGCTCTGGAGCCTGGGGAGAGCAAAAAATCGGCCTTCCAGTCCCGTGTGCCAAAAGCGGGAGCGCCGGAGGCGCGGGGGGCGAGGCATGTGCCGGGGATGGGGCACATTGAATTATGGGTGTAGGCACGCACACGTGCGACCCCCCACGCTCCCCCTGCTTTTTCTACGCAACGGCAAAAAGGTTAGCCATCACTGGCTAACCTTCATTTAGTGATGTTCGAAGTCACAAAAGCACTGAAAAAAGTGGCTTATGACCATTTTTCACACTTTTCACACATGAACATTGCAGCATCCCCATTGATCACACACACACACACACACACACACACACACACACACACACACACACCCTTGTACTTGTCAGATACTTGGCAATTCACTCATATTTTGACAGTTCAAGTGTCCCAGAGTCATGTGATCATCTTTTCTGACCTTTTGACAAGCTAAGTCAATGGGGAAGTCAGATTCACTTAGCAACTTCGTTATAATTTAACAATTGTGGTGACACAACAATTAACTGTGACAAGAAAGATCATAAAATGGGGCAATGCTCACTTAACAAATGTTTCACTTAACAACAGAAATTTTGGGCTCAATTTTTTTAGTCGTAATTCGAGGACTACCTGAAGCAGCCTTAATACTTAGACTTCATATAATATATTCAACTATCAAAAAAAAGAGAGGGGGTGTGTGCATATAAGTAAACCACCCACTGGTCTGGCCTCAGATCACAAATTTCTCACTACTTTTTTTTTTCTTAAGTATGTTCCTTAAACACAGCAAGTGAGATCACCCCCCAAAATCAAACCAAATATGACTTTTCGGCCACAACTGTGTAAGACTGCAGTCTCTAACAAGACTCAACTGTGCCTGCCATGAAATGTGTTTGACTCATTTCAAAGCATCTCTTGTGGATTTTTGGATCGTGTGGCCCTTATGATCTGGCCAAAAAGCCAACTGTCTGAGACCTCTTGGCCATAATTCTTGAGGAGATGCTAACAAACCAAACCATAAAAACACAACAGGATGTTTGTTTCACCTTGGCAGATGGGTCTGAATGGGTGGCACTGGAAAAGCAATGGTCTGAGTCTTTAATTTTAACAAGCTCAAGAGTCAGTTTGCACAACACAGTAGTCAGTTTTACTCATGTAAATAATTGCTCAGAGTACTGATTTATTGAACTGGCTCATGTAAGATCAGGTCTCCTCTTTCCTTTTTGGAAAAATACATGCTTGGACACATAAATTGTGTATTACACAATGTTGTTAAGTTTTCCTCCCTCTGTGCCGTCAAGAACTTGTTTTGTTTTCATAAAAAAATGTAGCAACCTGGTCAAGCAGGAAGCTAGGAGAGAAAAATGGCAGGCATCCTCCATCTTGCAGAGTTTCAGTTCAAGCACACCTACCTAAGTTTTAAAACTTTTAAAACTTTTAAAAGTTTTAGAACTCCGCCGCCTCCGACAGGACCTGTGTTTCACTCATAGAGTCATCTATTGCAATGTCCTTCCTGTTGAAGACTACTTCAGCTTCAATCACAACAATACAAGAGCAAACAATAGATTTAAACTTAATGTTAACCGCTCCAATCTTGATTGCAGAAAATATGACTTCAGTAACAATGCTTGGAATACACTACCTGTCTCTGTGGTCTTTTCTTAAAATCCCCAAAGCTTTAACCAAAAATTGTCTACTATCGACCTCACCCCTTTCCTAAGAGGTCTATAAGGGGCGTGCATAAGAGCACAAGCGTGCCTACCGTTCCTGTCCTACTGTTGCTTCATGCTTATGCTTATGTATGCTGTTAAGACAAATAAAATAAAAAAAAATAAAAAAAAATAAAAAAAAAATAAAAAAAAACTGTCTTTCATTCAAGGACAGAAAAAATACAGGACTTCTCTGGATTCCCTGCATACCTCACCAAAAGAGAAAGATAGCTTGAAGAGAGTATGTTTAAGTTTAAGGTAAATATCAGAAGGAAGGAGATCAAGATTATTTCTTCATTCTATCACTTGGGTCACTGAAGATGTCATTCTTATCAAAAATCAAATAAACGCAAAAGACAATATATAATCTGAGTTTTGGATTTTCCTGTTGACAGTCAAGAATTGCAAACTCACACAAGATTACTCTGTTTACAAAAGTGGACTAGTCTCTCACATGCCAGCATTTGATATATGTGAACTAGTATACAAAAGTTAGAATGTACATCCCACATTCTTGGTCATTAGCTGGACTTGATCACACAACAGCCCGCCTGCTTGCCCATCATTTTAGCCATAGCAATAGCACTTAGATATATAAGCTGTTTAGAGAGTCTGCCTATTGCCGCCAAAAATCTGGGTCCTCATTTTACCGACCTTGGAAGGATGGAAGGCTGTGTCAACCTTGAGCCGGTGAGAATCGAACTGCTGGCAATCGGCAGAATTAGCCAGCAATACTGCATTTTAAACACTGGCCACCACAAATTTTTTAATTGCAACATTTGTCCTGGAGAATCCTCATCAGCCTCAGGGGAAAACATGGTAACTTCATAGCTATACTACTATTATTTTTATTATTATTTTTATTTTTTTTGCATTTATATCCCGCCCTTCTCCGAAGACTCAGGGTGGCTTACACTATGTCAAGCAATAGTCTTCATCCATTTGTATATTATATACAAAGTCAACATTGCCCCCAACAATCTGGGTCCTCATTTTACCTACCTTATAAAGGATGGAAGGCTGAGTCAACCTTGGGCCTGGTGGGACTTGAACCTGCAATAATTGCAAGCAGCTGCTGTTAATAACAGACTGTCTTAGCAGTCTGAGCCACACAGACCCCTATCATTTATTTGCCAGGTTTATAGATCATTCATTTCAAATAAAACCCTAAAAGCTGATGTGCCCTCTTACCAAAGCAACCAGAATCTATCAGAAACACGTCCCTCCTTTTTCATTGCCAAGTCAAGATGACCTTTAGGTAGCAGAATAGTTAGGAAGAGTCACAAAGAATTTGTTATCTGGTCCTGCTGCACTTTGCAACTGATATTTCACATTCTGGTTTCACATTTATTCATGTGTTTTTTGATTATATGAAGACCAATAACAAAGGTTAGAACCATGCAGAGTTTCCCACTTCAGGGAAGGAAGGAAGGAGCTGTACCATACAATGAACTACCCAACCATTACCCTATTTACAATCACCAAAGATTTCTTGGGATAAATTTTACCAAATGAGGTTTTTTTCATTCATACAGAATCTTAAGATGGATCTTTTTCTAGACAGATTAGACTCGACAGAATAAAGATCCTTGTTCCCTAGAAATGGTGCAGCTAATTTTCTGTACAGCATGCTGTAGTTAATTTTTCCATAGCTTTTAATGGTGTTGGACTTTAAAGATGACAAGCTAAAAAAACAACAACTAGTCACTCCATTGCCCTTCACCTCTTCAAAAACCGAATCAATCAACCAACCTTACAGTATATCTCCTGTCCTAGACAGCACTGATTACCAGCCCCAATTCTACCTCAGTCTGCTCTGTGTCTCACAAATTCTTTTTATTGTTAGCGATTTAATGTCCCAACTCAATTACTTTGTGTACTCAATAAGGGAGCAAGATAACAGCGTTTGAAACAAACCTAGAAAAAAGCTGCTCTGCCCATCATTGAGGACAGCAGATGGAAGGACACCCACTAGCGCGACACAATTAACTGCAAAATATTTCTGTGCATGCTTGGAATTAATATATATCATATGATTAGCTGATTTTTAGGAGGTTGTTTAAAATTTCAGTCATACTTGGTGTTCTTCGAAACTGTGGTTATGTTTTATGTAATTGTACAATAGAATTAATATTTAATAAGGCATGGCTTAAGCACACTCGTTCCATGATTTTTTAATTATCTTGAAAGATCAATGTCTGGTGTCCTGAAATACATTCGGGGACTTGGTTTTGACTCAGCTCTATTCCTTCTTTTCCTTTTCTTCGTCTTCTTCTTTCCTTTCTCCTCCATCACAACGTGATCGTATATGAGCCTTCATAAATTTATACACCCAAAATACATCACTGGGGTTTTAAACGGTTGCCAGAAAATAGAAGAGGCTGTGCAGAAAGAACTGGAGCCCGTAATTCACATCCATAAGGCCAGCTTTTTTTTTTTTTACACTATTATCAAATTCCACAATTACTTTTCCCCCTAGTACAGGAGACCCAGGCAATGTTCTGGTACAGGGGTCTCCAACCTTGGCAACTGTAAGCCTGGAGCTGAGGTGGGTTTCAGCAGGTTCTGACCAGTTCTGGAGAACTGGTAGTAGAAATTTTGAGTAGTTCGGAGAACCGGTAGTAAAAATTCTGACCAGCCCTGCCCTCATCTATTCTCTGCCTCCCAAGTCCCAGCTGATCGAGAGGAAATGGGGATTTTGCAGTATCCTTCCCCCGCCACACCCACCAAGCCACTCCCACCAAGCCATGCCATGCCCACCAAGCCACACCCAGAGAACCGGTAGTAAAAAATTTTGAAACCCACCACTGGCCTGGAGGACTTCAACTCCCAGAATTCCCCAGGCAGCTTAGTTAACAGAGGAATTCTGGGAGTTGAAGTCCTCCTGGCTTACAGTTGCCAAGGTTGGAGACCTCTGTTCTGGTGAACCAGAATATGCAGCACCTAAGAGTTATTAATCTGATCTATTTCATGGATAGGAAACTTATGGCAGCTTTACAACACATAGGTTGACAACAGATAGAGCAGGGAAGACATGCAAGAGACCATAGGCCATTTCTCTCTAAATTGTTACACTTAAACACTGACCACAAGTTATAGCTCAAGAAAAATGCAACCTATCTTCATCTGGTGCCCTCCCAGTGTGTGCCCTCCTGTGTTACTTATCCCATTAGTGTTCCCAAGCAGTACCAACACTGGCAGTGATGATAGCAGATAGTATAACACAGTGATGGCTAACCTTTTACGTCACCGCGTGCTAGCCTGCATGCCAGAAATGGCACATGAAACCATCCCGCCTGGACCGCGCGGCCCCACTGACCTTTGCGCACGCGGGAGGCGCCGATACCCAGAAGAGGCACCCGAACTTCCGGTTTCCAGCACAGACGTGTGCCCGACGAACAGCTGCCTATAGTGCATGCGTGTGAGGTAAACCCAGATGTTTGGGTGCCGGCTTGCGCATGTGAAACAGAAGATCGCTCTTCTGGGTATCGGCACTCCAGCACGCGTGACGGCCAGCTGACCGGCGTGTGTGTGTGCGCAGGAATGCGTAAGAGGAGCCAGCGAGGCCGTACATTCCTCACGGGATGGTTCTGCGTGCTGCTTGTGACACATGTTCCATAAGTTCACCAACACGGGTCTAACAAGTTTCCCCAAAAATAAGACCCTGTCTTATATTTTTTTGAACCCCAAAATAAGTGCTTGGCCTTATTTTCGGGGAGGTCTTATTATTTTGGGACATGTGGAACAAGACAGGGCTCCTCTTGCTGACTTGCCTGATTTCCAGCTCTTTCTCCCTAACCCTAACCAGTGGAAATGGTGGGGACCGGCTGTGCATGCATTTAAATATTTTCGGGGAGGGCTTATTTTCGGAGGACGGCTTATTATCAGGAGATGTCTTAGTTTTGGGGTAACAGGGTTCTATGTCCGGAGGAGTCCAGAGAAAAGGAAATACTGCCCTCTCCACGCAACTCACATAGGACGGAGTTGTCCCCAAGGTTGCTTTTTCAAAAGGCAACTAGTTTCTTTGTTTTTCCTTGAAGACATTTCGCTTCTCATCCAAGACGCTTCTTCAGTTCTTGAATGAGAAGCAAAACAACCATGGCCTGGATGATGGAGAATCTCCATAGAGATAGTATGGAATTATCATTCAAAGAAAGAGTTGAGGAGTTTGATTACATGCATTCTGCCACCCCACTTCATTAAGAAACGCAGGATAATTCCAAAATGCCAAGATATAATTTAATACTGTTCACTAGCCAATGAAGACAGTGGTTAAATTTTATGTAGGCATCCTAATGAAAAAGTGGTGTCATCGAGGCAGCCAGAAATTGATATCAGCCTCAAGCCTTATGAAAGGCAGAGTATAATTCCGTGCTGAGGTATAAAAAGTGTGTCTGTACTACATACTACATCTCCTAAAATTCCTAGGCAGTGTGGTCATTGTTGGACTTCTAGACATTCAGGTCACAGAGGATTGCCCTACAAAACACCTAGGAATAACTTTATGATTAAAAAATACAAGTGTATTCAGACATATAAAGACACATCAAAGAACAGATTAAGGGGCCTTAGAGGTCTTCTAGTCAAGGGGTCCCCAACCCTTCGGACGTCAGAGACCACTAAATTCATAATTTTAAATCCTGTGGACCACTAATATGATCTGCTTAATGACCGTCTGGGTGGGTGTGGCGAGGAAGTCATGTGACTGGGTGGCCATGACCAACTTGATGTCACTCACATCAACGGGCACCTCACCGGCCTCTACTCACCCCTCCCGTCCTACCCACTCCTCCCCTGCCTGCCCGGGCTCCTTAGGGCCCCAACAGGAAGCAGTTGTTGGAGCTAAGCAGCCACCATGAGAAAGAATTGGCAAAACAGGTGGCTCAGTTCGAATTAGATCTGACCGAGAAGGAGGTTCAGCAGAAGCACCTCATTCAGGACTAGGAGCATAGGCTTTCCAAGCAGAGGGAAGACTTGCAGGAGTGCAAGGCCAGGTACCGGCGCCTGGAGGCTCAGCGGGCTGAGATGGTCAGCCAGATCCAGGCCATGATGCAGTCCCACTGGAACAAGGCCCTCCGGCTCTTCACCATCAGCAGCACTTCCCTCCAGCCTTCGCCCAAAGCTCCACACCAGGAAGCTAACGCAGACCCCAACCCACACAAAAAGACACTGAAGGGGGAGACTCTCTGCAGCAACACAAGCGTTCATTGCATGTATCCAGTCCAGGGGCCCTAGTTTGAGGACCCCTGATTTAATGCAATATAAAAAATGCAAATAATTTTTCTGGGGACCACCAAAATTTTCTCAAGGACCACCAGTGGTCCACGGACCACCAGTTGGTGACCGCTGTTCTAGTCCAACTCTCTCCCTCACCCGCTGAAACAGGAAACCCCGCACCATTTCAGAAATGGTCCAATTTCTCTTTAAAAACTTCCAATAATGAAGCACCCACAACTTCTGCAGACAAATCGTTCCACTGATTAACTGTTCTCACAGTCAGAAATTTCTCCTTAGTTCTAGGTTGTTTCTCTACTGAGTTAATTTCCATCCATTGCTTTGCCTTTTGGTGCTTTTAAAAATAAAGTAACCCCCTCTTCTTTTGTTGCAATCCTTTAGTGACACCACAATGAGGGCTGACAAAATCTGACTCCCCCCCCCCCAGTTCCCTCCCCCCACCCTCTCACTTTTGGTTCCTCCCACTCTTTAACCATAAAACTTCAGGAGAAACATTTGGCCATAACTTTTACAAAAGACCAAAGTCCTCTCACCCTTACCCAAGCACAGACTGAGAGATTTCGACTCTAGATTATACAAGCCAGTTCCATCGATCCATTTAACAGTAACAAGACTTGGAAGGGACCTTGGAGGTCATCTAGTCCAACCCCCTGCTCACAAAGGAGATCTAATACTCGGGATTCGAACCGCTGACCTTTCTGATCGACAAGCTCAGCGTCTTAAGCCACTGAGCCATCTTGCCAGGCAATTTGACAAGGGGGAGGGGCAGTGTCCCTTAAAGTGGCACCACCAAGGGATTAAATCCAGAACCTATGGATCACAGCACATTTTCCCCAGCTCCTCTGCATATCCACAGCATGAAAAGACCGCCCCTGCCAGAGGGTGAAAGAATTGTGCCTTTGGAAAGGAAACAGCACTGGCAATAAATACGGATAGGAACGAGGTGATTTGCAAAACAGATGTTTCTAGAGGAGAAAAAAAGAGAGAGAGAAATAAATCCACATGGCATTAATTATGGAATCCCCTTCCCCCTCTTCTTCAGTATGTGAATTCTTATGACCCTGCAAAAAGGAAAGAAAAAAGAGCCTTGGGATTGGAATTTATCCCAAGTCTTGAGGCTTCAGAAAACTGAAATGAGAATTACATGATTCTTAAGAATTATTTTGCCATCTGAGTTATGCAAGAAATGACAAATGCCTTATTGATCAGGAATGGGGGGCCATCATCAGATTTATTTTTTTTAAGGAAGGTTTGTGGGGGTTGGAGCTCGGTTAGATCTGGAATATCAGTTCAGAGTCCTTCCTAAACCAAACTGCAACAATTTTAACAATTACCATCTAATTTCTAGCCATAAGCCTTGCCCAGAACTGAAATATTTTAGATTCCTTAGTTTTCAGGCTCAAAACTCTAACTCCCTGGGGTGTCCCCCCCCCCACTTTTTTTCCCCTTCTTTTTTGGCCCAATCTTAATAGCTGAAAATGAAAGATGGGGAGTCATTCCAGAAATGTCTTGGGATTTTGCTATCCAGATGTGCTGAATTAACTCCTATAATTCTTAGGCCCACTTATGTCTCTGGTTCAGGATCATGGGAGTTGAAGTCCAACAAACTTTATCTGGAAAACATCTGTTTTGAGATGTAAAGGGGAACTCAACTCCTGGTAAATGCATGGGCATTTGTATGTGTAGTTTTTTGGCAATAATAAGAAAGCGGATCTGCCATTCACCTTCTTCCTGGGTGTTTTTTTAAACTTTTAACCCGGTGGCTGATGCAAATGGTACAAACCACTCACATACATATTTCCTTCAAACACTATGAAAAGTAAAAAGAATATAAGAGAATGGTCTGCTTACACTGGAATCTACCAAACAGGTTTTAAATCTATTCTGTAAAAGCTGATTTTGTAAAATGCCCATTGTGCAGGACAAACAACTTGCCTGACTCTCTGGAATCACTCCTATATTTGAACTTACAAGCCACTCATTGGCTGGAACTCTATCACTGAAGCCCAATATAATACTACTTTTTACTGTGCTAAAATCTTTTATCAAACCCACCATTGTATAGTCTTTGGTATAGAGTATTCTATTCTATTCTATTCTATTCTATTCTATTCTATTCTATATGTATCCATGAAAATGTTACAGTGATAAAGCACATTCCTCTCCAATTTACTTTTGCCTCCATTTCATGCCTTTTCCCTACAGGTTATAAAATGTTAAATTATAAGCTGTTCTCTTCTACTTTCTAAGTACACATACGAACAGCACTTTCTTAGTTCATAACCACTTAAAATTTAGATTTGGAATTCTCATTTAGTATTTTTTTTAAGACTGTATGTAAATACAATGAGTCCTTTAATGCTTTCTTCAAGAATTGACTATACACGAAGAGGTTTGGGAAAAACCTCAAGTGGTGGTGGTGTTGTTTTAAATTAAAATTTTAAAAAAAAATTTAAAAAAAATTTTTTTTAAAGTATGTTGGTGCTTTCAGGAAAAAGATAGAAACCCAAAATAAGCAAATAAATAAATAAAGAGAAGAACATAAAACTAATGAATTCTAATTCTCAGTCTATTTGAAAAAATATGCCTTGGGAACTTTCCAATGATGGTTAAGTTTTTTGAATGAATGAATGAATGAATGAATGAATGAATGAATGAATGAATCAGATTAAAAGACTGCAAAACATACAGAAGAAAAACCCAGACTCCGACAGCAATCGAGTACTTCCAGAGACCTCCTATCTCTACCAAGTTCATAATCTTTCTGCCCCTGCTGGAACTCTCAGCACCATTTAATACCATGGCTGTAATGCTGTCATCTTTTTGAATGAATCACCTGCAAGGGCTGAGAATTAAGGATACTGTTCCTATCCTTCCCAAGCAATTAGAGTGGGGGTGTCAAACTCACATCGTAAGGTATGGGAATTTTTTTCCGCTTCGCTAAACTGGGCGTGGGCGTAGGTATGGCTATCATGTGATGCATCTGGCCCATGAGCCAGGAGTTTGACAGCCCTAAATTAGAGGGAGCCTTTTGTCATTTTCATTGTTAGGTGCCCAAGGGTCTGACCTCTCCCCCTCAGCCTTCAAAGGAACAGCAAATAAAAGAGCCAGAATTGTATGAACTTTAAAAACTAGGCTAGGGGATGGTAAAATGTAAAGTTTCAGTGAGGGCAAAAAAATATATAATGGAATATATAAGAGAAAACATGGACAATATATGAGCAAGTAAAACCAAAGACAGACAGATGGATATAGAAAATGACTAACTACAAAACACTTTTATTTTTCTGAATGAATTAACTTTTATGGGAGATTTTTAAAAGATGGTTGAAAAGCAGTAATACAGGGGAAAGTGCTCAAATTACTATGCAAAAACTGGATTGTATTAGTTGTATACTTATGCATATGATGCCATAAATAGAAAAGAAAAGAAAAGAAAAGAAAAGAAAAGAAAAGAAAAGAAAAGAATAGAATAGAATAGAATAGAATAGAATAGAATAGAATAGAATAGAATAGAATAGAATAGAATAGAATAAGATTTTTTTATTGGCCAAGTGTGATTGGATACACAAGGAATTTGTCTTGGTGCATATGATCTCAGTGTATATAAAAGGAAGGATACGTTCATCAAGAATCATAAGGTACAACCCTTAATGATAGTCATAGGGTACAAATAAGCAGTCAGGAATCAATATCAATTTTAAATTGTAAGAATACAAGCAACAAAGTTACAGTCATACAGTCATAAGTGGAAGGAGAGGGGTGATGGTTACGATGGGAAGATTAATAGTAGTGCAGACTTAGTAAATAGTTTGCCAGTGTTGAGGGAAATATTTGTTTAGCAGAGTGATGGCATTTGGGAAAAAACTGTTCTTGTGTCTAGTTGATGTGGTGTGCAGTGCTCTATAGCGTTATTTTGAGGGTAGGAGTTGAAACAGTTTATATTCAGGATGTGAGGGGTTTGTAAATATTTTCACAATATTTGAATTGTTTTTGAATTGTGCAGTATACAGATCCGCAATGGAAGGCAGGTTGGTAGCCATTGTTTTTTCTGCAGTTCTAATTATCCTCTGCACTCTGTGTCTGTCTTGTTGGGTTGCAGAACCAAACTAGACAGTTACAAAGATGCAGATGACAAACTCAATAATTCCTCTGTAGAACTGGATCAGCAGCTCCTTGGGTAGTTTGAGGTTTCTGAGTTGGCGCAGAAAGAACATTCTTTATCGTCCTTTTTTTATCATGTTTTTGATGTTAACTGTCCATTTTAGATCTTGTGATATGATAGAACCTAGAAATTTGAAGGTCTCTACTGTTGATATTGTGTTGTGTAGTATTGTAAGAGGTGGAAGTATGGAAGGGTTTCTCCTAAAGTCTACCACCATTTCTACGGCTTTGAGTGTGTTCAGCTCCAGACTGTTCCGGTCGCACCACGAGGCTAGTCGTTCAACCTCCCATCTGTATGCGGATTCATCATTGTCTGGAATGAGACTGATCACTGTTGTGTCATCTGCGAACTTCAGTAGTTTAACAGATGGATCGTTAGAGATGCAGTCATTGGTATACAGAGACAAGAAAAGTGGGGAGAACACACGGCCTTGTGGGGCCCCTGTGTTAATTGTACAGGTATTTGATGTGATTTTGCTTAGCTTCACCTGCTGCTTCCTGTTTGTTAGGAAGCTTATGATAACACTTACAAGTGTGTTCAGGTACCTGTAGCTGGTTTAGCTTAGTTAGAAGAGTGTCTGGAATGATGGTATTGAATGCTGAAGTGACAAAAGGCAATTTAATAAGCTCTTAAGTGTGAGATGAGAGCCAGATTTTTTTTTTAAAAAAACCTAATTTTTAATGCTTTAAACATCTTTTTTTTTCTTTCTTTTTTTTATTTGAATTTATATCCCGCCCTTCTCCGAAGACTCAGGGCGGCTTACATTGTGTTAAGCAATAGTCTTCATCCATTTGTATATTATATACAAAGTCAACTTTTATTGCCCCCAACAATCTGAGTCCTCATTTTACCTACCTTATAAAGGATGGAAGGCTGAGTCAACCTTGGGCCTGGTGGGACTTGAACTTGCAGCAATTGCAAGCAGCTGTGTTACTAACAAACAGACTTAGTCTGCTGAGCCACCAGAGGCCTTTTGGATATTTAATTATCTTTAAGTAACTTTCTAACCTATTATTTTCCAATGTCAATCCTCTCTACTGTTCTCTCCTTTAGCACCCTTGAATGCACATCATTTCTTTATTTTACTAGCAGAAAAGAACTGCAAGCATTTTTCGTTATTTCCTCTTTCTTCTACCCCAAGTCATAAGGCAATTATGAAGAAATTAGGGAGGAGGGATATCAAGACTTCCTTTTAACCTTGAGTGAATGAACTTTATGATTCATTCATAGTTCATATGACCCCACAAAGAACTCATCTTCCCAACTTAAGAGAGGTACAACTTTATCATTTAACTATAGTTACATTCTTCCAAAGATTAACACTTTTCCCAATAATTCCATATCTGCTTGATTACGTCAGAACCGTGGAATTGCACTTTCATGGGATATCTAATGTTACTGATCAAAACTTAGTTCTTCCACAAAAAAAGGATGAGCTTCATTTGAGATTAATAACTGTAGCGCCATCATTCAGACCAAACAACCCAGATAGAAGTGTTTATAATCCAACTGATGAATGCAACTTTTAAAATCCAAGGCATAAGTAGCTTCTGAGGACACAATCCACTGTTTAATGTCAAAAATGAACTATACAGTCTAGACTCTAGAGTTTAGACAATACCAGAATGATCCACCCTTCAGTCTGAAATTATCTGGCCAAGAAGAAATCCACTATGGAACTGTGTCAAAAGTTTAGCACAGCTTTCAATCCATGTTTTTGGTTCTTGCTTGATTATGAATGCAGGACGTTATGTGGCTTTTTTTTTCTGGTCACTTCCGCCTCAATAAAAAACATGTGGTATGTAACAACATATCTTCCCCGAGCTCAGAATTATGGCTTGTGCCTTAAAATACGCAATTCAAAAATGGGCACAAAAGACATCTACTGAAAGTAAAGTAATAAAGAATCATGCTATTTATTACAGTAATGACGGAAGAGGGAGGCTGATGAATGTGTAACCCTGTTGATCTTAATCACTTGCTGAGGCATCACTGGTTGACCGCAAAGCAGCCAATTTTCAACCATATTCAGCAATCATAAGGGTCATTTTCGAAGAGAGGCACTTCAGGGAATTTCCCAAGTGGAGATTCCTGCAGAATAAGGGATTAATTTAAATCAGTAGAAGGGGCAGAGTACAGCTAAATTAGACATGTGAAGAATGGTTGCAGGAATTAGTTATGTCTAGCTTAATGAAAAGAACGACTAAGAGTGACATGATAGCAGTGTTCTAGCATCTAAAAGGGATGCCACACAAAGAAGAGGGGGACAACCTATTCTCCAAAATGCCTGAAAGCAGAACAAGAAGCAATGGGTGAAAACTGATCAAGGAGAAAACCAACCTAGAACTAAGGAGAAATTTCCTGACCATTAGAAAAATTAACCAGTGAACAACTTGCCTCCAGAAGTTGTGGAGTTTTTTTTTAAAGAAGAGATTGGACAACCATTAGTCTGAAATAGTATAGGGTTTCCCGCTTGAGCAGGAGGTTGGACTAGAAGACCTCCAAGGTCCCTTCCAACTCTGTTATAAGCAAGAGTTTAGTTGCTATCAGGGTGAGGGAACAGGAAGGTCCTTGAAAGAAAACCCAAAACTATTTAAAGATATTGGTTTTGTTCAAAATGACAGAAGTATGGGATCTAACCCAATCCCATGTTTTGAAGATTGCAACCCCATATCCAATCCCAAATCAAACAAAGCATAGATTAATTATTTTTTTCGATCCCAGCATGCTGACTTGACATTCTGGGAGTTGAAATCTCAGACGCATCTGGAAAAGACCAGGTTGCCCAAGAATAACACTGTTTTGAAAATATTTATTTCAAAAGAAAGAACAACTCAAAATGGTGACACCACTTCAGGATACAAAGAGCCTCTTCCAGGAGGAGGGGGAAAGAAAAAAAGTTGGGGTCATTTAGCTAGATTTTTGTCTGCAGATTTAGTTTTGTTTCCTTTTACAGTTAGTCCTTGACTTATGATTACAACTAGGATCAGAATTTCTGTTGCTAAGCAAGACGATTAAGTGAGCCACACTCAATTTTACAACTTTTTTTTGTGCCACAGGTGCTAAGCAACACACTGCAGTTGTTAAAAGAATATTGTGGTTATTATCCAGTTTCAACTCCATTGACTTTGCTTGTGGAAGTCAGTTGGGAAAGTTGCACGTGGCAACCACATGACCCTGGGATAATGGAACCATCATATAAACACATGCCAATTGTCAAGCAACAGCATTTTACTATTTAGAATAGATGGCATTTATTTTATTCTATTCTATCTTAATTATGTGGGGATGCTGCAACAGTCATTAAGTATGAGGATCTGTTGTAAGTCACTTTTTTCAGTGCCATTGTAACTTCAAACAGTTGCTAAACAAACAGCAATAGCACTTAGACTTACATATGCTTTACAGCCCTCTCTAAACCGTTTACAGACTCAGCCTATTGCGCCCAACAATCTGGGTCCTCATTTTACCCACCTTGGAAGGATGGAAGGCTGAGTCAACCCTGAGCCTGGTGAGATTCGATCTGCCAAATTGCAGCCAGCCAGCAGGCAGCAGAAGTAGCCTGCAGTACTGCACTCTAACCACCGCGTCACCGTGGCTCAGTATGGTTGTAAGCTCAGGACTACCTGTATATTTACACCTACCTCTTGAAACACATACACACAACAAGTTTCCTTGAAAACTAAAATATTAGGGCAAAGCATCAGTATGAACACACACACAAAAAAATCCGACAGGAAAAGAAACCACTTTTCAAAATGCGAGCTCTTAACCATATCAGTATGTTTTTGCGATTTTTTTAAAGTGTTTATGCTTTCAGGAAGAGAATGTTTAAAACTAGTATTAGTCCAATCTGGTATCTGGTTTCATGAAGGATAAGTCTGTTGGCTCCTCTGTTTAGATTCCACTGCAAAAGCCACAGGTATTTGCTGTCTGTAATTTATTTCAGTTTGGGGAAGGAGGGGTAGCAGCGGGTCACTTACAACATAAATGTTTACTTTAAAAATGCATACCTTTTCCATTCCTACCCTCCCACATACAATGTGTCCACATCCACCAGCAAGCTTTCCAGTAATTTTAAGTGCTTCTAGCCTACTGTGAGCTCCTCTGCATATAAAGCACCACAAATGTCAGCAATAAGAAATCTCCTTGTTTTCAGAGGCAATGATATATATATATATATATATATATATATATATATATATATATATATATATATATATATATATATATATATATATATATATATAAGAGAACAGAGTCACGGGTTCACGAAAAATATTGCCTTTTAATTGTTTTCAACTGAACAATGGGTGAAGAAGAAACGTTTATTTAAACTTGTGTAGGGAATCTATAGAACTGCACATTTTACTGGAGCCTTACTCCCATTAGCTGCAGCCAGTTTGGCAGAGAGATATGAGGAAGGAGAAACTGGAACTTATTCATGCCTTAGGAATTTATAAAAAAAATTAAAACAGATGCATTTTCAAAAAAAGGATATTATCTGTACATGGATAGATAATTGCTGAAATCATACAAGAAACGCTCACTATAGCATTAGATTCCAAGCACAGTACGTCGAGTTGTTTTTATCATATGAAAGCATAAATGTTTTCAGCTAAATGCAAAAACCTCCACTACTGTATATCATTTACAAATGTTAAGAAAAACACTCCTAAAAATAATAGAATAGAATAGAATAGAATAGAATAGAATAGAATAGAATAGAATAGAATAGAATAGAATAGAATAGAATAGAATTTTTATTGGCCAAGTGTGATTGGACACACAAGGAATTTATCTTGGTGCATATGCTCTCAGTGTACATAAAAGAAAAGATTCCTTCATCAAGGTACAACATTTACAACACAAATGATGGTCAATATATCAATATAAATCATAAGGATTACCAGCGACAAGGTTACAGTCATACATAAGTGGAAAGAGATTGGTGATGGGAACTATGAGAAGATTAATAGTAGTGCAGATTTAGTAAATAGTTTGACAGTGTTGATGGAAATATTTGTTTAGCAGAGTGATGGCCTTCGAGAAAAAACTGTTCTTGTGTCTACTTGTTCTGGTGTGCAGTGCTCTATAGCGTCATTTTGAGGGTAGGAGTTGAAACAGTTTATGTCCTGGATGTGAGGGATCTGTAAATATTTTCACGGCCCTCTTCTTGATTCGTGCAGTATACAGGTCCTCAATGGAAGGCAGGTTGGTAGCAATTATTTTTTTTGCAGTTCTAATTATCCTCTGAAGTCTGTGTCTTTCTTGTTGGGTTGCAGAACCCAACCAGACAGTTATAGAGGTGCAGATGACAGACTCAATAATTCCTCTGTAGAACTGAATCAGCAGCTCTTTGGCAGTTTGAGCTTTCTGAGTTGGCGCAGAAAGAACATTCTTTGTTGTCTTTTTCTGATGATGTTTTTGATGTTAGCTGTCCATTTTAGATATATAGATATATATTCGATTTCTAGCTTTCCATTTATTTATTTTTATAATTGAACCAATTTGCACTACCTATTCATATAAAGTCTTGGTAATGAATGAATGAATGAATGAATGAATGAATGAATGAATGAATGAATGAATGAATTTTTATAAATAGAAACCATACAAGCATTTGTTATTTACCTGGCTTCTTAATATATAATACATATGGAAGCCATGACTTTTAACACTTATTTTCAAAACATTTATATAACAGTAGAAATAAACATGAGCATGAATAAATCCAAACTTCTAAAAAATTGTGTCAAGCAAAGGCCTAAACTGGACCATTTCCTATTACACAAAAATTTTGAAAAAGCAATCCTTAGGCTTTCTGAAAATATAAAATGCTTTTCCACATTTACCTTCCCAGCAATGAGTATGATAATATTACAAAACCTATCACACAACCTTGAATTTGGAGGTTTAATAATTTTCAAGACAAAGGTCTTGGTATAGAGTAGAAGCTAGAGGATAATTCGCACTTGTCTTAAAGGTTATATACATAGCCAACTTGTATCTTAAAGGAGCTAAAATGAGTACCTGGTATGATCTTTGTATCCTCATGTGAGCAACACAAAGAGATGTTTGAATAAATTGCAACTGTTTTATAGTCATTATTGTTATCTAATTAACAAATTGAAAGTTTGCTCTTTCAAGTAAGCAGGTGAATTACCTGAATTCATTAAAGGACAATTATCTAGGACTCAAACAAATAATGCCAATCTGATGAGATCCATGAATGAGCTCACCAAGAATCCCACGGAAGGAAAGAAAAGAAAAATATTTTGGATATAATTATTCAACAATGAAAACCATGTGGCCACAGTAAGTACTGCAAAATTATGAATAATCCAAAAGCACAAAAATATTATTTTTAAAATGGGGAGCTTTATCAAGTATTTAAATCATTTGCATATTTGTCCATACATTAATAAAGATACGGGCAGTTTCTCTTGTGTGTACATACACATGAAGGCATAGATACATCCTTACAGAACCTTTTATCATAAGAGAGTTTAAAAGCTTATAAAAAGGGCTCAATAGTGAACCTCCATCGAAATGGTTTCTTTAATAAAATAAATGTTGATTCCATTTTCAATACAATCCTGAATGCTAAACATGGAATCATAATCACAGAATCACAAAACTGGAAAAAGGTTCAGTGCTTATTTAGTCCAATTCTCTGCTAACAACAGATCTCTTAAAGCACCTTGGAGGAGACAGCTATCCAATACGAAGACTTCCAATGAAAACATATCACTTTATCAGGCAGCTGGTGGACAGTTTTTACCATCAGGAAATTCCTCACAAATCTAGCCTGAATCTACTTCCCTGTATTTTAATCCACTAGATTTAATTCTGCCTTCCTAGATGAGAACCAGTCTACTTCCTCTTTCATAGGATTACTTTTCAAATATCTGTTGATACCTTCACTCAGCCTTCTCTTCTGAAAGCTAAATATACTTTTCCTGTCATTTCTCCTACTAACTAAATACACCAAGTTCTTTTTTAATTGTTCCATATATTACTTTGTTTCCAGTCCCTTAATCATCTTACTAGCCTCCTTTAAATTTGCTCCAATTGTCAATGTATTTTTTTTAGATTGCTTACCTAGAACTGGGCAAATTCCAAGTAGGGCCTTATCAAAGTAACAGTACTGTTGGGATATATGTTTCTTAATATCTCCAAAACCGAATTTAATTGTTCAATATTGCATTACAACATTAGCTCATACTCCAATTGTTAGCTGCTAGATCAGCTAGATCCTTTTCACATATTGTACTGCCATGCTAGTTCTTCCCCATCCTATATTTGTATTCTTTCTTTCTTTTTTCCCCCCTCCCCAAAAGCAGGAGTTTATATTTCACCCTGGTAAATTTCTTCTTGTTTGTTTCAGGCCACTGGCCAAGCCTGTCTGGATCTTTTTTTTATCTTCTCTTCTCTTCTGAAGTGTTCATCACTCCTCTTAATTAGTGTCATCTGAAAATTTGATAATCCTTCCAACATACGTCTTAATAAAATGTTGAACAGCATAGGGTCCAGGACAGAATCTAGTGGCACTTTACCCAATACTATTCTCCAAGTTGACATCTAGTCATTAATGGAGCACTGTCTGGGTGTGGTCATTAATCCAAGTATGACTCTAACAGTTGCATCATCCCGTCACATTTTATTTATGAGGATATGAGAGGCTTTATTCAATGCTTTGCTGAAGTCAAGATACACTGTGGCTGTAGCATTTTCCCAATCTATTAAGATAGTAATTCTGTCAAAAACAGAGGTAAAATTGATTCAGAATTATGTGTTCCCTTGTTGCTTGTTCTCATTGGTAAGATGCTGAAAGTGAAAGACTTAAATCTCTTCACTTTAGTGTTATGCATTTGTTTGTTATAAATCTATAATCCCTATCCTAGTATTCACAGATATACTGTTTAATAATCTGATTCAAAATCTTGCCTGGTACAAACTGATTAAACTTTCCAGGTCTCTTCTTTCCCTTTTTAAAAGATGGGAACATTTGCTCACCTCCAGCATTAAGTTTTCTAAGATTACAGATAGTATTTCTATTATAATTTCTATTAATTCATTCAGTATCCTGATCAATCATCTGAAGTGTTGCACTAATTCTGATAAAATGTTTACCACTGATCACTTGCAGATGGTTTTATCTATTTACAAAACTTTTTCCAAAACATGGCTGGCTAAGAATCCAAGTTTCTCCATCTGCAGTAAGGAATTCAGTACCCTCTATATAAATGAAGGCCGCTGCTTGTCATCTAAGCCTTTGAGATGCAGGATCATAACCCAGGAAATGAACATGATAACAATAACTTCACTAACTGAGCAAAATATTTTCCTATAGCCTAGAAATTCAAAACTACCTTAGGAATTACTGCAATATTAGCCAAAGTTTACCAGAGTAGATCATTTCCCAAGATAAATCAAATGTTTTTCTTAAAACAAAGAATAGGCCTTATGCATAGTAATAAGTTTCTAATTGAACTTTTTGAAGAAATATTCAACTGTTGTTGCTTTTATTCAATGTAAACTTTTTACATCTTGAAAAAATCTCACTATTATTTAATATGCATCACATACCTTTGTTGATTAGTTTATAAAAGAATTATTAGTCATATCATTTCAATTATAGTAGCAAATACAAAAATGTATTATGGTGTATTTTTAAAAAGTTGGAATTACATATCAAGAATCTACTTTCATATCTTTATGGAAATGAATATGAATATGCTTCCACCACAACCCCCCCCTCCCCAAAATCGAACTAGTCTCATATACTGAAATATTGGACAAAGATTAACATTTTGCAAACAGGACAGAATGTTCACCTGTGTTTTGTTAAATACTTTATGGCAAGCTTAGAAATCAAAGCTGTAATTTCTCAAAAGATACGCTTAATCTTTAATTACATTTTAGTATAATTATATAATTATAGTATAATTGAAAGGAAAACAAGACAAGTAGCTCTTAAATTTGCTTCATGTTTTGTTTTTGACTTGGGCCCCATAATCTGCAAACTCAATTTAGGAACATATTTTCAACAATGGGAGTCCATTCCCATTTAATAGAAATAATGGTGGACATGAAAGGGGAATCAGCCAGCAATAAACACACACATACACAGAAAGGGGGGGGGGATGAGAAAAGAGGGAGGGAGAGAATTCTGAATTAAGGATGAAAAACCAGGACTGGCTTCATCAGAAAAACACTTCCTTAAAGCACCAATTCAAATTATCTCTTTGCAGCATATTTATCATATCTCTGTTTCAGTTCTTCCACCTGACAGTTAGCATCAAATTCACTCAACAAGAATAATAAGGCTCTGGGCCCTGGACATGAACCAAAATCACAGATTCATCACTTCAACACAAGGCAAAATAATAGCATTAATCAAATCATCCAAGCTTTTAATGTGATTCACATATGAGCTGGGTAAAATTTGTTTACTATTCTTCATTAAAATATTCTTCATAGCTCAATAAAGAACAATGAGATGTATTAAGAATGTAGCAGGAGCATGTAGAAATGTAGGAATGTCCTATAACTGAATCTTTAAATGCAAAGTAGATGGACTGGAGTTTGGTGGCTACATCACTGGAAGAGAGGAAGAAACAGGTTAAGGACAAGTTGTTTTGGAGACTATCTATATATGCGGTCACTAACAGATGACACCAACTTGATGGCACTAATCAATCAATAATCAATTATAATACACTCTGAACTTGACCCCATATACTACAGCAAAGGCAGGGACATTACTTATAATTTCTTGCAGTGCTACTCCATAGTCTTAGTATTGCTCCTGCAGGCAACCATTTCAACAAAAGGAATTAAGCAGGACAATGATAGGCTGCATAAGAAGAAAGATGTAAAATGACACTACACAACAATGGTGAACGGACATAGAAACATAAAGGGGAACACTAGCTTTTAGCCTAAGCAAGAAATGCTCTAAAAATAGTTTCTTAAGAAAAGACGAGCTATTCAGCACTTTGGTCTTCAGACTTTCAGGCACTCTTATTTATCAGAAGGCAACTTGGGAAGTATGAAAACAAAATATCCAACTGGAGGAACAAAACAAAGAAAAACGCCAGATTCTATCAGAAGTTATCCCTTCTTCATGGATATACAGAAGGGATGGTCAACCTTTTTATACCTACCGCCCACTTTTGTATCTCTGCTAGTAGTAAAATTTTCTAACCGCCCACCAGTTCCACAGTAATGAGCCATGTATCGTCGTCTGCACATGCCTCTCGCGCATCTTGGATTGGGTTTGGGGGGGGGGTCGCCGGCTACCAGCTCTGCTTGTCTGTTACAGCTGGATGGTGTGGGGGGAGATGCGTGAGCTATTCTGGGACGAGGCTCTTTTGTTTGCGGTCGCACTATAGCGCCATTTAGTTTCACCTACGTAACGCGAACTAAACTTATGCACGGGCGATACAAATAGTATATTTTTAGAAATTTAAATTGTCATGGGGAATTTTATGAAAACCTAATGAAAATGTTTTTAAATAATGCTATGAAATTTTTTTTAAAAGTCAATTAAATTTAAAAAAAGGAAAGTGCTTCAGTTTCGGACAAAGCCCTTCCACCCACCATGAAAGCTGGAATGCCCACTAGTGGGCGGTAGGGACCAGGTTGACTACCACTGATATACAGTGATACCTCAATACTCATTGTTAATTGGTTCCAGGAGGCGTGATGGCTATCAAAAATGATGAATACCGAACACATTTTTGCCCATAAGAAATAATGCAGTGAGTCACACGGCAGCCAACAATGACAAGCTCTAGTACCAAACAAATGATGAGTACTGGGACAAAAATTTCACATCAAAATGCAATGAGTACCATATTTGATGAGTTTCAAAGCAGTTGAGTACCAATGTACCATTGTAGGGCACTGAGGTTTTGTTTTGTTTTCCAAGACAAAGCTGGTAGTATGGCACCATAAATCTCCAAAATAAAGACCACGAGTATTAGAAAGTCATTAGATTCCATCCAATGAAGAACATCTTTTTTTCAAGGACTTTAAATCTTCCACTTTGAAATTTGGGCACCTATATTACATTATATTTCAACAAGTGTAAAATTTCTGAGTAGGTACTTTTCACATTCTTTTTCACATACATACATACATACATACTCATTAATAGAATTTAAAAAGGACAAAACAAAACAAAAATCCCATAGGTACTAAGCAGCCACTTGCCAAGTTGGATCCCATTTGATATTTATTAATTTAAAAAAAACCTTAAAACTATTCAAGCATTCAAACAGCTGCACACTGTACAAATAAAACCATGTGAATGGGGTATTCAATTCAGAACAAATAAAATAAATCTGAAGTGAGAGCTTGAAACTTTACACACTTCATAAAGACTCCTTGGCAAGAACCTGAGCTAATAAACAATCCAAAAGAGGGCACTGGGGAAACATCCCTGGGAACTACACAATCTCAGCCACTAGCATCTTTGAGGATTAAATAACATGATACATTATATAGGTAGCCTAAAAGTGCCCCTCTGCTTTTTCTTCATCACAAAAGAAGCATAAAGTTGCCCAATCGTAATCATACCTCTCGCACAGAGGGCAGAAGTATGATCAGCCAACCAATTCTGAGTCTCCACACCTTGTTATCTGAATGTGTGTAGTATTTTTCTTTCAAAAATAAAACTGGTGCCAAATTGAGATTATGGAATACGTAATTGTTTAAGCATTTTTCATTGGAAATGACTGATCAAAAAACCAGTCAAAGCAAATTGAAATCAACTAATATGGTAGCATAGTAATCAACCACAAGAGGATCTATTTATTTTGGACGCACTCAGTTTTCCTCATAAGAGTGGGTACTCTTTCCAGGCTGAGGTCCATATCTGAGGTTCTCTGAATAACAGAGTTGGAAGGGATCTTGGAAATCTTCTATCTAGTCCAACTCCTGCTCGAGCAGGAGACCCTATAACATTTCAGACAATTGGCTGTCCAGTCTCTTCTTAAAATCCTCCAGTGATGGAGCACCCACAACTTCAAAAACTAAATTGGACTGAATTTCATTTAAAATCAGACCTTCAAATAATTTGATCCTGGACCATTTTGATTTTTAAATTCTTTCCTACCCCTCCCTGTCTTAAATCAGTCTCTTCTAACTTAGAGACCACCTCTTCTAACTTAGAGACCACAATATAGATTAACTCTACGAATTCCTATCTGACAATAATGAGGTTCAACCATGAGGTTCAAAATATCTGGGGGATTTCAAATTGGTAGGGCTGTTCTAAATCCATTAAAATATCAAAATCAACATTTTCTATACCTACGCAAGGAGTTGGGCTCCCCTTCCGAACTAACCTCCAAACTGCTGGGCTCTAGGTCTGGCAGGGAGTACATGCTGATCTCCAAGTTGCCCACACAGACTGCTGGAGAATGTGCCTTCTGAAGCCTGGCACAACTGGATACCTGATAACCTCTGAAGTTATCCAGGAGCTATCTGGACCTGATTACCCACTGGTAAATAATACAACCCATTTACGATTTTAGCTTTTTTTTTTCCTTGGGTGTATTATTATAAACAATAAACGCTCATTTGAATCACAATATACATATGAAAATAATAGAACTACAAAGAAATTTTCAAACAAACTTTTTAAATCATAGTCTCATTCATTCATGCCAGAAAGGTTGTATTTCTTACAAAAGCTGAAAGTTCCTTTCTCACTTCCAAGTTACAGTATTGTATCAGAAAACACGCCTTCCCATCTTTCTTTCCCTAAAAATACATATCCTGCAAACTCTAGTCTTAACCAACAGAAACCAAAAATGAAACCATGTATCCTACTATCCTGAGCTATGGAAGAGGCTGATGTTTCAGTCCTCGGAGAGAACGAAAATTTTTCAAGAGGTCAGCAAAGGTGGTGAGGAGATCTAGGAACGTTATGTTCCTCTGCTCTAATTTTTAATTTTAGATTATAATATTTGTTTCTGACTTGCTAAAAGAATATACTTCCTCTCTTCAGAATTCTACTCCTTTCTCCAACTTCTAAAAAATTGTGTGTGGTTGTTTTTTTTTAAATCTGCTATTGCTTTAGTCTCAGTAGAAAAAGAGATATGATCTTCCAGATATCTGGAGGCCAATCTACAGACGTTTAAGCACACACTACTTCCTTTTTCCACAGCAAAGATCCAGACTGCATCAATTCTGTAGCGTTCAATCAAATAACTGCTGCACTGCAGTAACTAAACAGAAGAAGGAACCCAAAAGCTTCACAGACTCACAGCTACATCATAAGATTTAAAAAGAGATATGCAATGCAGAGGGAGGGGACAGAAAAAGTCCTTATAAAACCCGAAGGAAAGAGAGATTCTGTAGGCTCCAGTTTTTATTCATAAACTTTGAATCAGTTCCCATGCGCTGTTATTCTTCCCAAAGACCAATAAGTAAGGCCCGCTGCTGTGATGTTAACAGCTTCAACTACTAATTTCAGGGCCTCACCCTGTAGGAAAAGACCGACCAGGATTAAATGTCAAGACCTTTTAAATTCACAGCCCACTTAATCAATTACTTGGCAGGCATGTGCTAGAGGTTCTGCATCGTATGCCATCAATCCAAACCACTCAGCTCTCTCCACTATAATGAATTGTGTTCGCCTGGCATCCCCACTGTCAATTCATAGACCATTTGCCAGTAAACTGGAACATCTGCCCCACAGAGAATGCCACTCTACTGATCTTGAGCTAATAAACAGTGTATCTTCGATGTGCCTATTGCAATACACTAATATTCAGTTGCAGAAGTAAATACCTCAAATTAACAGAGGCAACGTTAAACAAAATTTACCTCCATATCTTTCTTACGTGATTGGTTCATTTCCCATGTGTTGTGACTCAAGCCCAAGTAGGTAGTAGTAAACACAATCAGTTTAAAAACAAACAGACTTTATTAGAACAGCTGAGAATTAACTCATTCTCAGCGTAAACTAAATCAAAACAAATTCTTCATAACACAATTCTTCAGTCTTATCACCAACCTTGGTCTAATTAGGCAAACTACCAAAGGCTTTTCTTAGCAAGAGTTCAAAAGCAGAAGACGCTGACAAGAAATAAATGCAGCAAGACAAGGAGCAAGTCTATCAACATTGTTTTCCGACAAAGAGCCCAAACGCCATTGCTGGTCTTTTAAGCCTTATGGGAGGGGCCAATCATCTCTTGGCCCTACTCCCGAATCATCCTTTTTGCTTTAGCTGCTCTTGCCTTCTGGCAGCTCTTCTCACGCGTGCTTTCCTCTGCCTCCCTACTGTTAGCCTCTGGAGGCTCTGGAGTCTGCACATCACTCCCAGATGATCTTGGCCCAGGGGTGAAATGCTCCCGGTTCAGACCGGATCACCCAATCTGGTAGCGATGGCGGCGGGTGGTTCGGAGAACCAGTAGCAAAAATCCCTGGCCCCATCCCTGCTGAACCGTGCCATCATCAGAGGGGTTTTTTTTCTTTTAAAAGCATTTTTTCTTCAGCCGAAAAAAATCCTTTTAAAAGAAAAAAAAAGCCTTTGATGATCATGCGGCTCAGCTGGTATCATCAAAACCTTTTAAATTCTTTTTTTTAAAACAACCTACAGAGCCACACTAAAATATCTAAAATAGACCTGCTTGGTGGTCCAATATGTGTGTGCTCACAAGCCACTTGTGCTATCTTTGTAGAGCAGGTGGGGCTGCAATCCCAGTTGTTGAGGAAAAGGATGACATTTCCTAGCAGTAAATGTAAACTTAGGAGGCTATTACTATATTAGTGAAAAGCAGTATTGTCACTTTCATCCTGAAGACTCTTGGCCATAATTCAGGAATCAGTGATCATAACACGAAGCCTTGGGGACCAATGAAACTGAAGAATTTCTCCCAGGAATCTACAGCTAAAATAGACTCAACTAGAGTATTAAATTATAATCAGTTGTACAATGCCAAAGAGGCAGACAAAAGCTGAGGTACGATCCACAACCTCTGTAATAAGAACAATATTAAGTGACAATAATATTAAAAGGAATGTGGTTTTTTAACAATATAAAGTGACAATATTAAAAAGACCATGGTTTTAACAAAATGTACACAATGCAATGGGCTAGGACTCCAACTGCAAATTCTCATTCTGAACAAGTTACTGCACAGAGATAGAACTGATCTCCTTACGGAGAAAGCAAGGAGAGACTGTGAAAAGCCTTTTGCTGCTGAGACAATGCAGAGGGTGAAGGTGGGAGGAGACAAACACGTCAGACAACAAACACATTTGCTTTAAGCCAGCTGGCATCCCTTCAGGGACCACCCATTTTACAGCACATAATCTAATTAAATAGGTAACAGGAAAATGCTGGGATTTTTTACAGCATTCAGGCTAGGCTAGAAGTAACCAGTGGAACTAATCAGATATTTTTTACAAAATGTTCTGCCTAATTGGCATAAATAGAACATTTTTTAAAAAATATATCCTACATAAAATTTAAGCGTCTGAGGGTTCTTAATTTAAAATGTGGCCTTTCTAAGAATACTACCAACTTATAACATTATTCATGGCAATCAACTGGTTTGTTACTGATTTGACAAGCTTCTCCAATACTGAAAACTTTAGTCCATAGAAAGATGGAAATCCTGGTACAATAATGTGTTTATGACAATACAAGTACAGGGAATTTAAAATGGCTTAATACTGTATACAATTCTGTCTATGCACACGTCTAAGAAAGCATATCTACTGAAATCAATACTCACTTTTAAACAAATATAAGATTGTTTCAAGCCAGAAAAGCTTGGAACTACTGACCTGAACTAGCCTAAAACTGAATCTAGAAGCTCTACTGAAAGCAAAAAGGAGTAACTCACCAATAATGTCCATTATTTTTAATTTGGCAAGCAGAGTAATGAAGGGCAGGGTGATCTTTACAATGACCTTCAAAGTGCTTTGAGTAGTAGATAGGCAAAAAACAAAACTTTACAGTCTACAATCCCTACTTGTTTTGGCTCCAATTAGCTAAGTTTGTCTACCTTGGAACAATCTTATGCATGTTTGGTTTTAGAAATATCTTACACGAAAAGAATGTACTTGTTTAATAAGAACACATTTCTGAAAAATACATTCATATTCTTCGTGTACACATTCTGAAGAAATCCAGCTTAGAGTTCTTATGTTTAGTAACAGAATTATTCTTTGAAACATAATCAGAATCCCAGCAAGTTATTCTGGTTGCCAGCACAATAAATATATTTATGCCAGTTTTGAGAAAATAGAAATGTCCTTTGGAAACTGTGTTGTGGCTGAATGTTTTCAAGTCCTCAGAATCCTTTTGCTTCTCTCCTATGAGCCAACTAGAGGATAAGATAAATATGACTATGCTTTAAATGAGCCTACACACCCTTATCTGAAAGGACTGACTGATGTTTTCCCCACCCAAGCTAAGGCTCAATGGTCTTATCACTGGCATCAGTTTCCAAGGCCTCAGCTTAGGTTTGGAATGCCAAATGAAGTGGTGGTGAGAAGGGAGCATAACTTAACATCTCAAAAGGCACCACCAAGTAGCAGCTCCAAGACAAAGAGAAAGGGCTTTTGTTTATCTAATTCAATATCAACTGGGACAAAGTTCACTTAATCTCTCTTCTTTTGGAAGCCCATTGTTTGTTCATCAAGAGAACTAGACAGGCCTCTCCTCTTGGCTTTTATACTGGAGGGAAAGGGATCTATAGAAAGTAGAGGAGCCACACCTAACTGGGGTGAGGTGGCGGGCGTGATATCACAGATGGTGCATCTACTTAGGTCCTCTGTGAGGTATCAGGTATTACATCTCCATATGGGGAAGAAAGTGTTTAACAATAGAGGGTGATGCAGAGGCTGGACTAAAGAAAAAAATGTGTTTGCCTCACACTAATCTGCTTTGAATGGTTAATGGGGAACAAGCATTAAGGCATCTTATCCTCTGTCCTACACCACCTTTTGAATGT
The DNA here is from genome assembly GCF_028640845.1 of Ahaetulla prasina. NCBI lineage: Eukaryota > Metazoa > Chordata > Lepidosauria > Squamata > Colubridae > Ahaetulla > Ahaetulla prasina. The sequence goes on from NC_080540.1 coordinate 167,523,484, forward strand.
GGTATCCAGCTCACCTTAGGCCAGGGGTCTGCAAACTTGGCTCTTTTAAGACTTCTGGACTTCAACTCCCAGAGTTCCTCAGCCAGCTTTGCTCTGGCTGAGCTCTGGGAGTTGAAGTCCACAAGTCTTAAAAGAGCCAAGTTTGCAGACCCCTGCCTTAGACCAAGCCCGTCATCCAAGCAGAGAGTTCCTGCCATTTTCTAGCTTGCACAAATCCGAATTTTAAGTATATCAGAAGTGAAATATATCAGAAGTACCATTATCCAGGTACAGATAATGCACTTAAGACTTAGGAAAGCCCCTAAGTATGGATAAATGGATGAGGAGGAATTTGGCAGCATGAAAGGTCCAAAGCGGCTTGATATGCTATGCAAACCAGGTCCCTGTTATTATCTAGCCTGGCACAACTGCCTATATTTCGGTGACCGACTCTCACATACAGTTTGAGCCTTATATTATGAAAGGCTACCAAACAATCTAAATAAACTAATGCACAATGAAGTTACAGTGCCACAGATGTTCTGATCCAGCAATTCTGAACATATGTGTTTAAGAAGCAACAACAGGGTTAAAAAGAAAAGTCTGAGTTGTTTAAGAAGTTAAAAGTGAAAAAAAAAAAAGGTAAAAAGTTCCGGGTCATACTATCCCTCCCCTCCAAACATATACTCGTTCCTCAATTTCGTCAGACAGGGCAATGGACTCTTTACAGTGGCATGTATAATGCTGGCAGTTAAAAAGAAAACCCACATGATGTACTTTACTGCACCAGCCGCCCATTATTTATAGCTCATAGTCCAGACACAGATTAAACTTCCTCCAGGGACATGCCTACATCATGCAATAAAGCAATTTCAGGGTTGTGGATTAATAGGCAATTCATTTTCAACAGCTGAGTCACTGGACAAGGCTCCAGAATGCAGTCAGAGGTGCTGATGCTGTCCCCATGGGAACAGAGTGAATTAATCGTAGGGTGGAGAGCTGGGAGCCTGGATTCAACTCCACAGCAAGCATGGATTAAAAGACCAATAGCTCCAGACAGGCTATTTACTCCCACCAGAAACTACTCTTCATGGCAGTCTAACTGGTGTGTCAGGGGGTGAGAAGGGGACAGTCGTAGAGCTCCCAGAAAGAACAGAAAAACTTCCAAATAATGCACTGTACACATAGCAAGGAATGGCGGCTTTTCTCAATCTGTTTTCCATAAATTGTATACTGTAGCGCAGTGTTTGTCAAATTCCATGTGGGCATGTAGTGAAAGCTGCATACTAAACTTTATACAACAGGACACACTACATGTGACACTTTTGAGGTTAGTTCGTCAACTCTTATCTCAGAAGCGTATAAAAAACTCTGAAAAATCTTAAGCATGTTTATAACTTTCTATCAACAGGAAAAATATAGATAGCTCAGGGTTGAACTGTGGACTTTTGGTACTCTCTGAGCTCGGTTGTTTACTTACAGACACTTCATTACCCGGCTAGGTAACATCTTCAGTGCCAGAAGGAAATACGGTTTATTCCCTGCCAGTGATGGCAGCGGGTGTTTTTTTTCCTTGGTAGCTTCCTGATTAGGGTATTATTTTCTGCTTGATTGTTTGCCAAGTGTTAATCCCTGCTTATCTGGGGGTTGGCTGCTGGAGACAAAGTATTCTGGGGGTTTTGTTGTTGTTGTTTCCTTCTTAATTTTGTTTTGTTGTCTCTTCTGACTAGTGTGGAAATGTAGTTTATTTCCATATCTCTGCGGATTGTTAACATTATACCTTGTGTTTTAATTTTTAATCAAGTCTTTTAATTTACAGGGTTTTTTTTTCATTTTTCTAATAAATCATTTTAATGTATTTTACAATAGTATCTGGGATGATTTGGAAATTTTAAAAAATGGTCCTTCAATGCAGATAATGTGAAACGTACTGCTCTAAGTAAGTTAAACACCACCTCCTGAAATCATCACTTAGCTGGAAATTTATGAAAATATAAAATTCAACACTTGAGGAGCACAAGAGAATAGGAGATGGTTGCCTACAGAAGAGATAGCATCTGTCTCTGGCTGTTTTATAAGATTGCACAAAGTGAGCAAGTTCTGGAACCCATCACAAAAGAATGTCATGTCATGGAACTCAGGACACATGCCATCTTTGTCAGACCTGCCGTTAGCTCTTGTCACAAGCACTGGACCAACATGTTAAAAGTTGTGTATGTTTTGTTTTCTCCCTGCATGATCTTTACTGTTGTGTTTCTTGAACTTCTTTCAAACCTTCTGTAAGCCATTCAGAGATACCCTCTCTTGAGTTGGTGGCCATAGAAATTAAAAACAATAAATATACATAGCAATCGTACTTAGACTTATATACTGCTCCATACTCGGTTTACAAATGTCAGCATATTGCCTCTAACAAGCTGGGTTCTCATTTTACTGACCTCAGAAAGATGGAAGGCTGAGTCAATCTTGAGCCAGTCAGGATTGAATTCCTGGCTGTAGGCTGAGTTATTGCAATACTACATTCTAACCACTGCACAACCACAGCTTCTCGACATGATCAAGGGGATGTACAAATAATGTCATGTGCCTCATGATATCTTTGTGCAAATTACACTAAACACATACCATTATGACCTGGCTGATACAAATTACATCACTTGGATCATTTGCATGATTATGTCATAGTTTCTATTGGATGCCAAAGCCCATAAAAAATTCTCCACATAACTTGTCCTGTTACTTTCTCAAAAAAGGGGTAGAAAACTTGGTGTGGGGAAAATGGTTGGAGAACTTATAACTATTAGTGAAATACCCATGAAAAATGTTAACTATGAGTCTGCTGTGCAATTTATTTATTTTTTTGGCTCTGCATCTGGAAAAAAAATATGAAGACGCAACCTTGAAAAACTGAGCTACACAGCTAATATGAAGTCATATTGGGGGGGCAATAAGTTGACTTTGTAAAAAATATACAAATAGAATGAGATTATTGCCTTATACACTGTAAGCCGCCCTGAGTCTTCGGAGAAGGGCAGGATATAAATGTAAACAAAAACAAAAAAAAAATATGACCCCAAAATGAGCTGTGTAGTTTATTCAGTTCTATAATATTCCACAATATTTATTCCTATACAAATGAGACCTCAAATTCCAAGAAACGAGAGATAAAGAAACAGGTATTCATGCTTATCTACAATAAATTTTACTACTGGAGATAACCGAGTATATAACATATTCATTGTTGTTCTACTACAGTGTAAGTGAAGTTCTTCAAGAACTCTAAAGCTAGCTGAGGTATTTGGAATATGTTTAGGAAAAGAGTTAAGAGACAAATCACAAATAATAGATGAAAATTGGCAATAACCCTCATTATTCAACATAAAGTACAAATATTTACTTTAGCAGTTGGGAAAGAAATGGAAGGGAGGAAGGCATCACTAAAAATATTTCTATAGTTTTTTGTTTTATTTTATAGCTTTTTTTTCTTCCTTTGTACTGTGCTTCATTAACTTTCTAAACATCAGTTAAAAGCTTAAATAAATAAAGCCACAATTTCTGCATCATGAAGCCACCTTGTTCAACAACTAGCAATCCAACTTTCCAGATAAAATGGATAACAGGGCAGTATTACCCAACAGTGCTACTACTAACCATCAACCTAACATTACGTCTTCCAACATAATGTCGTCGTCAGCATAAATGATTTTTTCAACACAAATAAACCAGGTTAGTTATTAAACATAATTAACTTATCTTAGGAGTTTGAAATGGCATTACAGAACAATGATCAGAAAAAAAGATATTGACTGACATACATTCCCCAAGGTTCATAACTACAAATAAGTAACAGAGTTCCCTGACAAAGAAGTTCAGATATCTTAGTCTTGTTGCATGTAAATGTAAACGTACTGTCCTCTAACGCTAATCCCACTCCAGCTTTCTAATATATCTCCTGTAATATGATATTTTGGACTTAAGGAATCATTCAAACTAGTTTCCTCTTTGGATATCACAGAAATATTTTTTTAAGGAAACAGGAACTATGATTATTCCATCAGAAATAACTCAGTTAATCCAAGCTGCTTTAAAAGAAGACTCTGCTAATGATTAAGCATTAATACTTTGGATATGAGACTCCTCTATGCTGTCTGGAAGAAAAGAGCTCATAAAACAAGGCTTGGTTTTATTGTGCTATAGTGTTGTTTCTGAATCAAAACTATTCCATTCTTCCTTAAAAAGGTGACACGCATGGAGGAATATGGAGCAGAAATTCTCCAATTCAGCCTCCAAAGACTGTTCTACAAGAGAATGGAAGTCCTGATAAAATTGCCCTCTCTTCCACATGCATGTTTTCTCACTCTCTGTTCTACCCATCTCACCACAAAATCATTCAGTCCTCTGGATTGTCCTCATGGTTTCTACATGCTCCTCAAGGAACTTGAAGAACTGTTCTTATCATTCTTTACTTTTGGGAATGGAAGTGGCTTCAGTTTAGTCTTGACCAGGGGTGAAATGCTCCTGGTTCAGACCGGTTCGGCTGATCCAGTAGCGATGACAGCCAGTGGTTCGGAGAACCGATAGCAATGGCAGCTCAAGGTTCCGCCCACCCATCTGGTCGTCGTTATTTCCTAGTTTTAACCAGGAAGTTACCTGTTTTTTACCCTCTGCGCATGCACAGAAGAGTTTGCGCATGTGCAAAGAGTTGGTGCGTGCACATGACACTCGCTTCACTCGCACCACGGTGCATGCATAGATTTCACCCTGGTCTTGACTCCTAGCAAATTGCTGAGACAAGTCTCTGCCATTTATTTAGCAATTTTTTCAGAAGTGGTTTGAAAAAATGCCTGTCCCAAGATCACCCAGCTGGTTTTCATGCCTAAAACAGGACTAGTATTCATGGTCTCCCAGTTTTTATCCTGGTACCTTAACCACTACACCAAACTAGCTCTCTTTTTAAATCTATTTTTTTTTCCATTTCTTGAAAAATTCCGCAACTGATCTCATCCTGATCCTGATCTGTGTTTGTTTCCAGCTTTTCCTATTTTAATATTGTAGCTTTGAAAACGTCCTAGTGAAAACTCTCTATAAAGGAAGAGAGGAAAACAGGTTTATTTATTGCTTAGTATTATGTAGAGATGTAAGTCATGATTCGTCTTAGGGTTCTGACCAGTCTGAAATCATAGTTGCTTTTTGATTTAATATATGTAACAGAAATGCATACTTTCTTTGTGGTTTCCCAATTTATAACCTCCTCTTCAAACTGGACAAGGGCATTTGGGCAAGGATCTTTCCCACTCTACAGGTAGTCCTCGACTTAAAACAGTTCATTTAATGACCATCTGAAGTTACAGCGGCATTGGAAAAAAGTGACCCATGACCATTTTTCACACTTACGATTGTTGCCGCAACCCCATGGTCACATGATCAAAATTTAGATGCTTGGCAACTGATTCACATTTATGATGGTTGCCGTATCCTCGGGTCATGTGATCCCCTTTTGCAACCTTCTGATAAGCAAAGTCAATGGGGAAACCAGGTTCATTTAATAACCATGTTATTTATTTAACAACTGCAGTGATCCACTTAACAAATGTGGCAAGAAAAGTCATAAAATAACCTGACAAGATAAAGCATAATGTAAAATAAACATTATATGAGATTGTACCCTATTAGCTATATTAGAACTGTTAGTCTCAGAGAACAATTACGCTGAAGCTGCAGTGAAAGTCTGCAAATATTCACAATAAAGCAACACTAATTGTTTTCGTCTGGCAAATGTCAGTTTTTCGAGGGAAGGGCTGTAACTGTACTTTACATGCAGGGGATCTCTGGGAAAATCTCTGAGATCTTCAAATACAGTCGTAGTCCTTGATTGACGACCACAATGGAGCTGAAAATTTATGTTGCTAAGTGAGAAATTTGTCAAGTGAACTTTCCACGATCTACACAGCTTGCCCATTTGGCTTTTGGCATTTATTTATTTTTCTTTGTTTTTTCTTTAACAAGGCTTATTGTAAGATTACAGGTAGTCCTCAACTTACAACAGTTAATTTAGTGACCATTCAAAGTTACAACAGCACTGAAAAAAGTGACTTATGATCATTTTTCACACTTATGACCATTGTAGCATCCTCATGGTCACGTGATCAAAATTCACATTCTTAGCCATCGATTCGTATTTGTGGTGGTTGTAGCGTCCCGGGGTCATGTGATCCCCTTTTGCGACCTTCCGACAAGTAAAATGTAAAAACCTTAAAAAACCTTAAAAAGTAAAAACCTTCCGACCCTGTGGAACGAACTTCCCCTCGGACTTCGACAATTACCTGACCTTAGGACCTTTCGCCGCGAACTTAAAACTTATTTATTTCATATGGCTGGACTAGCCTGATTTTTATCTTTATTGGATGGGTTTTTAAAATTGTGTTATTTTACGGGGGAGTATGTTTTTTAACATTTTGGGCATTTAAATTAGTTTTTTAAGGGTTGTTTTTAATTATTGTGTGTATGTATATTTTATTTGCCTGTTCACCGCCCTGAGTCCTTCGGGAGAAGGGCGGTATACAAATTAAAAAATTATTATTATTATTATTATTATTATTATTATTATTATTATTATTATTATTATTATTATTATTATTATTATTATTATTATTATTATTAAAATCAATGGGAAGTCAGATTCACTTAACGATTTTGTTACTCACTTAACAACTGCAGTGATTCACTTGCAGTGGTTCACTTAACAACTGTGGCAAGAAGGATCGTAAAATGGGACACAATTCACTTAACTGTCTCACTTAGCAACAGAAATGTTGGGCTCAATTGTGGTTGTAAGTTAAGGGCTACCTGTTGTATTGCAATAAACAGAGCAAGATCCATAGGGCTGTCCCTAGCAGCTTGATTTTCAACACTCAGGCCAGAAAGAGGGATCTGGGAGCCCATCTGGGCAACCTATTTCCATTGAGATTATTGTATCACTTTGATTAAATCCAGCATGGGAATCAAAATTATGTTCCATGCTGCTCAGCATCCAGTCCCGCTCAGCTGAGTAATAGCATTTCTTCTTTGCATCAGGCTAAGTCATCACCTCTCTGGTGTGCTCCTTCAATTTAAAAAAAAAAACCAACAACAACTGAGGAAAAAATTATGCCAGAAGTACGGAATTAGGAATTTCATTATGCCTGGCTTTGCGCCAACCAGCAAGAGCAAATATCACACAGAAAGCTCAAACTGATCACATGGGGGGGGGAAATAGACTGCGCTTAAAATATGCAGCAGAACACAAAGACTAATCTAGATTTATTCTACTCAGGAGAAGAGAGAAAGGTGAACGAGAAAAGAAATTGTCTCTCATACCAAAGAATGCCACTGTAATTTCCAAAAACTGTTCAGCTGGTGGCAAGGGGCTGTAATTTATCTGATGTTGATACGATTCCCATTGCATCTGGGACTGAGATCTCTAGGCAGTACCACAATATAAACTGCTTAAAGCAGTAATAATAAATCCTACCAAAGCAATAATGAAAAAGTTGTGGAGGACAGAACAAAGTTGGACAGGAAAGCTGATCTCTGTGTAGCTACATCTCGAGAGAAGGGAGTCAGCGCAACAGAAAAGTACTCCTAAAGACTCCTTCCCAACAAAATGTCTTCCAGATGTTTCAAAATGCCACACCCCTAATTCCCAGGAACCATGGTCATTGCACATGCTGGCTGGGAATTAATGTGAGCTGTAGTCCAGCACATCAGGCTGGAGTGCTTCACCAGTCTTCACAATAAAAAGAGAAAGAGAGAGAGAGAGAACCAGGAAAGTCATTCACGTAACATATTATGCCACCGTGCTGCAGTTTCTTCTTCTTTAGTGTAGCACAGGGGTGTGAAACTCAAGGCCTGCAGGCTGGATCCAGCCTGCAGGGTGCTTAGATCTGTCCTGCGGGGCCACACTGGAAATGGAAACAGACCAGCCCACAGTGCATCTGCCAGCGAAAACGGAGCTCGCACAGCCCTCCCAAGCTCTGTTTTCCCTTAGAGGGTTGCAGGAGGCCATCGCAGCCAGAAATGGAGGTCAGGAGCCCATTTTCGCTGGCAGAACGCTCAGGCCGCCACAGGCGCCCCTGACACGAGTGACATCCAGCTGGCCACCCCTCCCCCGAGGTCAAACACAACCCTGATGTGGCCCTCAATGAAATCGAATTTGACACCCCTTGTATAGTGTAATACATAAAATCAGTCACTGTAGCTTTTAAGCTATAGCGTACTGGGAAAAATGAACCGGCTGTGATAAACCACCACTAAACAAACCATGGCTTAGCTCATGTGAACTAGACAGAGACCCAATAGGCAACATCTGCAGAATGGTTACCACCTTTAAAGCGCTCCATGGCATAGGACCGGGTTATTTACGGGACCGCCTGCTGCTACCAATTGTCTCCCATCGACCTGTGCGCTCCCACAGGGAGGGTCTCCTCAGGGTGCCATCGGTCAGACAATGTCGTCTGGCGACCCCCAGGGGGAGGGCCTTCTCCGTGGGGGCTCCTGCCCTCTGGAAAGAGCTGTCTCTAGGGATACGTCAACTCCCTGACCTCCGGACCTTCCGACGCGAGCTAACGATATTTTTGTTTCATTGCGCAGGGCTGGCTTAATATAGTTTTAATGGGGGTTTTTTACTAGAGTTTTTAGTTTCTTAGCCAAATTGAATTAGTTTTTAAAAAAATGTTTTTAATTTTTGTGATTCTTGTTTTACTTGGCTGTAAACCGCCCTGAGTCCTTCGGGAGAAGGGCAGTATATAAATTAAAATAATAAATAAATAAAATTCTTCCATAATATAAAGGAAGTCTGACATCAAATGTCCTATTCGATTGGATGTCAACATTTAAAAAAAACAACCCTTCTTAACCTCTCATAGTCATTCTTGAACTTGGTACATCATATTAAGCTTCATAGCCACATCCCTTTCAATCTCCCTTTATCCAAGAATAAGCAGTGAGAGACTCATTCTTATGAAGCAGCTGAAGCAGAATTGAGGCAATTCAAATGCCAGGGCTTGAGCCTAGGGTAAAATTAGGGGGCCTGTGTAAACAGGCTAGCAAGATACAAAAGACCAGGCTGCCATCAAACTGAAAAATCCCACAACACATTACATAATGCTGGGATTTGTTGCCATTGTTAAGTCAGATTTTGTCCCATCCGCTATCCAACCCTCACAATAAAATGAAGTGGATCTCTTGGCTCTGACTCAGTTGTGCAGAGGGAGAAGAGGGGACTGGACTACATACCAGCGAAAGAATAGTCTTTGTATCTGCGGGCTTCACTTAGTAATCTTGGAAATGATGATTACAAGCATGAAGAAAATGGGCGCAGGCTTAGGGGCATACATTTTGAGCTCATACCAGATGTGATGCTCAAGCACAATCTACCGGAGTGGAGGTCAGAATACTCTGCACAGCTCTACACAGCTTGAAGCAAATCAAGAGTGTGTTGCTCTGGAAACCCACAGCAGCCTTCAGGACAGGCCTTGCTCAGGGGCCCTGATCTAAAACAAAACGAGGTTAAAGAGATATGCCAACTCCCCATTCCACAGCCTCCCGGATGGACAAGTAAGGAGTAGATTGCTCCTCAGGGAAATAAAAGGAGGAAATCTTAAGTTTTACTCTTCATCATATGACCTCGCACCAAAATAACAGTTTCACTGCAGATTTTCCGCTTGGCACAAAAACAAAGATAATTAATACACGTAGGATAAGTAGAGAAAAAAGAAACCCAATCCACAGGGCTTTTTTGTATCTTATGTTTTACATAAAAACGAAACTAAAATGTTTTAGAACATGCAGGTTAGTCTTATCAGGTAGATAACGTGTCGTTTATTCTTCCTCCTCTCTTGCTATTCCTTCCCTGAGTTGAAAACAAACAGCAAGAGAGACTGACATTGACAGCTTACTCACCATTCATTTGTAACTGTGGTTTGCTGAAGAGGCCCCCAACTTATCAATTACAAGACAGTAGCAGATTTATACAACAATCCTAGCCAAGCAATAAGCATCATGACTTTGCCCAATGTCTGAACTCAGCATCTGACTGAGAACAGAGTTCATTACAACTCTGATTACAACTTGCCCAAAGGGAATTACAATGAGTGAAGTGCACAATAATAATTTTACCTTCTCAACAATATATGATAAAAAGGCTGTGGATTCACGGCATGTCACTATTCTTCTTTATAAAGATTAAGAGAATTCGCTATCAAGGCTGAAGAGAAAAATTAGCCGATGTATGGAACTATCCAATTCCATTCATGTTTTCAAAAAAACTAAAATTCAAATGTTGTTGTTGTTGTTGTTATTATTATTATTATTATTATTAATTCAATTTTTATACCGCCCTTCTCCCGAAGGACTCAGGGCGGTGTACAGCCAAAATAAAATAAAACAATACAAAAAATATACAATTTAAAATACAAATTAAAAAACTTATTATAAAGGTGGCCTGAAAACTTTAAAAATATATAAAACTAAAAACCCCATTTAAAATTAATTATAAATTTAAAACCAATAAAATTTAGGCCAGCCCCACGCGAATAAATAGATGTGTTTTCAATTCGTGGCGGAAGGTCCGAAGGTCAGGTATTTGGCGTAAACCCGGGGGAAGTTCGTTCCAGAGGGTGGGAGCCCCCACAGAGAAAGATCTTCCCCTGGGGGCCGCCAGCTGACATTGCACCCTGAGAAGTCCCTCTCTGTGAGAGCGCACGGGTCGGTGGGAGGCATGAGGTAACAGCAGGTGGTCCCGTAAGTACCCAGGCCCTAAGCCATGGAGCGCTTTAAAGGTTGTAACCAAAACCTTAAAGTGCACCCGAAAGGCCACAGGCAGCCAGTGCAGTCTGCGCAGGAGCAGTGTTACACGGGAGCTACGCGGAGCTTCCTCTATCACCTGCGCAGCTGCATTCTGGACTAACTGAAGCCTCCGGGTGCACCTCAAGGGGAGCCCCATGTAGAGAGCATTACAATAATCCAAGCGAGAGGTAACGAGCGCATGAGTGACTGTGCACAAGGCATCCCGATCAAGGAAGGGGCGCAATTGCCGAACCAGGCGAACCTGGTGGAAGGCCCTCCTGGAGACGGCCGTCAAATGATCTTCAAATGACAGCCGTTCATCCAGGAGAACACCTAAGTTGCGCACCCTATCCTTTGGGGCCAATAACTCGCCTCCAACAGTCAGCTGCGGCTGCAGCTGACTGAATCAGGGTGCTGGCATCCACAGCCACTCCGTATTGGAGGGATTAAGCTTGAGCCTCTTTCTCCCCATCCAGACCCGTACGGCTTCCAAACACCGGGACAGCACTTCAACAGCTTCATTGGGGTGGCCCGGGGTGGAAAAGTACAGCTGAGTATCATCAGCGTACAGCTGGTATCTCATCCCAAAGCCACTGATGATCTCACCCAACGGCTTCATATAGATGTTGAACAGAAGGGGCGAGAGAATCGACCCCTGCAGCACCCCACAAGTGAGGCACCTCGCGGCTGACTTCTGCCCCCCCCCCCCGTCAACGTCTGCGACCGGTCGGAGAGATAGGAGGAGAACCACCGATACACGGTGCCTCCCACTCCCAATCCCCCCAACCAGCGCAGCAAGATACCATGGTCGATGGTATCAGAGGAATAACCCCTGTCCCTGGCCCTCCAGAGATCATCCACCAACGCGACCAAAGCTGTCTCTGTGCTGTATCTGGGTCGGATTTTCCATCAACCTTCTTCAACCTTCAAGCTGCTGAGACTACAACTCCCACAATTCTCAGAGACCATGACTTTGTCTTGTGGGAGAATTTTGGGAGTTCTTATTCCAGCACATCTGGAAAATATCAAGGGAAGGGAGGATTGGATTACTATAAATTAAGAAAAAGGGAACATTCAGATGCAATCTGAGATCAAGTTGGACACTGGCACCTGCAAAAAATCATTTCATATTACGGAGGGAAACATTACATATAATAATATTATAGACCAACAACCACAACTGAAATTAGAAGAAGATTGTAAATGAAACCAGGGGAGACGTTTATTAAAAATCAATGTGGTTGAAGCCAAAAAAAATCCATTTCTTTTTAAGGGATATAAAATACCCTAGAATGTTTCTAAATGTTGGCTCTAATCAATCTTCGGCTCTGCTATCCAAAAGAGAGACTGAAAAAGCCCTAGAACCTGGAACAACTCTTTCATTTACAAACTAAATAAACCCAGACTCAGCCTTTTTAAAAGCTCGGCCACTGTGTTCCAACCCTGCCAGCTTTTGGCAGCAGCAAAGCGAGGAAATGGTAGGCATTTCTGATTAATAAAGCTCTCACACAGAGATGCCTTGCATCCAGAGCTGATGGAAAACAACATCTAAATGCTCCAAGGGCAGGAAGGGGAAAAGCTCTCGACCAATGAAATTGCAGATTCAGCAGGGGATCAGTCTCAGGCTAGGCCTATCCAATCTGGGGTGCAGAACTCCAGATGAGCACTATACAGTGGTGCTGACCTCTGACTTAGCATCTCTCCCCTTCCAAAATCCATGTGGCTTTCACCCTAGTAGTGTTCCAGAAGTCTTTAAACCCCAGCTCCTCTGCCAGGCTCTGGAATAGGATTGCTCTTGAGCTGTTCCCAGGTGTCCTTTGTGTAATTTGTTTTGTCCAGACATAGTTTCTTCTATTGCCACTTTTTATTATTATTATTATTATTATTGTTGTTGTTGTTGTTGTTGTTGTTGTTGTTGTTGTTATTATTATAATATTTACACAAAATGACAGTGTACACAGCAAATGAGATAACTATGCTGGATTTCGTATCACAGATCACCACTCAAACACTTCCTAAGCGTTTAGGACTGCGCAATGTATCGGCGAATTATACGAGCAGATCCCAGTAAGGAGGCCTTCTGCAGCTGACCAATGGTGATCTTGTCAGCACCAATTGCTTTTAAATGCTTTCCTAGGTCTTTAGGCAAAGCTCCCAGTGTGCCAAGTACCACTAGAACTACCTGCACTGGTTTACCCCAATTATTATTATTATTATTATTATTATTATTATTATTATTATTATTATTATTATTATTATTATTATCATCATCATCATCATCATCATCATCATCATCTCTTTTATTCATTAAACATGAAACTTGGTCAACTGAACATTTAAAAATGGGTCACAAATACTATTGACTGGTGCTAATGGTTGATACGGGTTGCTGCCAGCATCCTAGGAATCAACCAAGTAACTTCTTAAAATATATGATGTTCCGATTAGCATAATTTTTTGCAGTTCCGCTGGTGTTATTGCAGGAAGCTGCAATTTCTTGATGTATTTTGTAATTATTGTTGCTGTTGCTGCAATTATTGTAATAATAATAACTATTGTAATTATTACTGTTGTTGTTATTCTTTTAGAATATAAATCCATTCAGAGACGTTCTAGTGTGTGACGATCTTAAAACTAACACATTTTAAAAGGACATCAAAGAGACAGGGTGCCTTTTTTTTGTGGCTTTCCAGTGATCACCCACATTTTGGCAACCCATCCACATCTTGTAGCACCTTTTTAAGTCTTATTCCATGGGATCATTTCTGTGAGTCAGAGAAGCAACCAGATGCCTGTGAGTTAAGCCTGTTTTTTTAACTTATTAAAAAAAAATGTCTTTGCAGTTCAACATGGTCCCTATCCTAAATCAAGATTGTTGTTTAAATCATACATTCACTAGTAAGCTGATGCCGAATACAATCCTATAATAATCAGCTCGCACAAAGGGGGAAAAAAGAAGACTCAAGGCTATTCGCCCTGTAAAACCACCAAGCAATTGGGAAGAGCAACAGACAATGGCATTCTCAAATATCCCCACCACCCCCTGCATGCAACAAAGTCAAGTAAAAGCCCCCCCTCACCCTCACCAAAAGAGCAACACAGAAAGGCAGTCTTGTGGTTCATGGGTCATCTACCACCGAACTGAGAGACAAGAGACAGAAAGAGAATACAATTGGCGGTCATCCCACTCTTTTTGACAATAACTGGCCATCTGTGAAAAAAAGGTTGGTGTTTTTTCCTACCAAAAGACTGGTCCTTCAGCCGGTTCCAAGCGTTCGGGTCTCTCACTTTGGGCGGTGTAGGTCTAGGCTGCAGCACCCACTCCGCACGTGGGGAATTGGGAGGTTTCACTTTGATTGAGTCTTCTACTGAAGAAATAATAGAGTCATTTTTTTTCCCCCTTCTGGTACTTTTTCCCCAAATCCCATTTAAATCTTTCCCACCATTTTTTTTTCCTCATTAAAAAAATGTTCGGTAAAAAATTATTTCAACAAAGCTGAAGTATGTCAGGGATAAGGAATAATATAACACTATTGAGAGAAAACAGTAATGAAAATGAGATAGAAGAGCATCATAGGATATGGCATTCTTAAGAAGGTAAGTAACTTGTTTCCAAACTTCTCAAGGTTACATATTGTACACAGGGGAGTTTTCAGTTTTGATTACATTAGTGAGAGTAAATAAGCATCAAGTTAAAGAAGTAGTTTGTTTGCTTCAAGGAATTCTTTGCCCATGAAGAATAATTAGAACACTCAGAACCAAACAGACATGCATGTACAGGTAGTTCTTAACTTGGGATCAACAACTGGAGCCAGAATTTCTGTTGTTAAGTTGGACCAAGTTGTATTGCAATTTTCACATCAGTCACTAAGAAAATCACTATAAATGTTAAGCAAATCCAGTTCCCCCAATGAATGCTTTTTTGCAGGAAATTAGCAAAAAAGGCTGTCAATTGCAAGCACAAGACGCTGCAACCAGTTGCAAATGCAAGCTGGTTGCCAAACGCACCAATTTCAATCATGTAACTGATGTGTGTTTGAGAGGGGGGAAGAGGGGGAGAGAGAGAGAAATATAGTTTTAAGTGCGAGTACAGGTCGTAAGTCAAGTCTCTCTTTCCAAGAAGTCATAACTCTGAATCATCATGAAAGGAATGGTCATACGACAATTGCAATCACATGACAAGACGCTGCAACCAGTTGCAAATGCAAGCTGGTTGCCAAACGCACCAATTGCAATCATGTAACTGATGTGTGTTTGAGAGGGGGGAAGAGGGGGAGAGAGAGAGAAATATAGTTTTGAGTGCGAGTACGGGTCATAAGTCAAGTCTCTTTTTCCAAGAAGTCATAACTTTGAATCATCATGAAAGGAATGGTCATACATAAAGGACTACCTGTATTTTGTTAATTGTGCAGATACATGTGACTCCATACATTTGTTTGTTTATTTATCAAACTAATATAGCCGTTCATGTCACTAAAAGCGACTCTATATTGGCTGTGATAGCATATTAATCTGAATAACAAATCAGGTCAATAACATTATTGCCTAATGCATTGTACTAACACAGCCCATTGGATCAGTTGGGTTGTATAAACTATGATTAAGATGTTGACGTATAAACAAATCCTGCAGATATCTGCCACATACTTGCACATAAGTAACTATAGGCAAAGGCAGCCAGTCTGCGCCTAATTTTTTTCATTTTAGAAGATACGCATTCCTCATTCTTTTATAACTAACTGTTCCTATCAATATTTTTTCTCCCATGCATAGCTATGAAATAGGCAGCAGACCTACTCCCCTGTACAGGAGTTCTTTAGGAGGCTCCCTTTAAAGGAGGCTTTCCGGATCACAAAAATAGCATCTGCTTTAGAATGGCACAAGGAGGCCTCTGTAGAAAGGCCATACTCAAATTGGCTATGTCAAGCTGCAGAAAGTTGAGTGCCAATAGACCCTGGAGCTACTGAGGGGCTGGGTGGGGAGCAGGCCTAAGTTATCCAGGACTGCAGCAGCTTCATGGTCACTGGTTGGCCCTAGAGCCAGCTAAGGTCTCCTGCAGATGGCTGGGTGGGAAGTTCCCCCTCGTCCCCTCTGCTTGCAATCTTCACTGGCGGCTTCCCCACTGCCTTTCTGGGGAAGCCAGCAGAGAAGATTGCAAATGATGATCCCAGGACACTTTGCAACCTGCAAGCACCTGAAATGCAATCACGTGATCATGGAAGGGTGGTGGTACTATATTTTACAAAGGCCGAAAATGCTTTATGGGCCATATAACACCCTTTCCGAGCCATTGTTAACTGAGAATGATCATTAAATGACTGGTTGCAAGACAAGGACTACCTGTACGAGTGGGAGAGATTGCAGAAAAATGGGGTTCACTTGTTATCTCTTTTGCCGTTTGAAGCAGATTTTTTTCCCTGTTCATAATTACTTTTTTTTTTCCTGATCTTTTTTACTTTCCCCCAAGCTTTTACATCTTCCCCAAATACTATAGGCCCGTTATGATTGGTTATTACTGATGCCTGTATCCTCAAAATTATGACAGAACATGCTGCTATCTCATTCTTAGCTCGCAAAAAAATTCCCCTTCCTTTGTTAATAAAGCATTTTACCCTTTAACATTTCATTTATGCAATATTAACTTTTTTAACAAAACTGACGAGTAAAATTAACTTACAAGAAGTTTTTTAACACATCCCAATGCAAAGAAACAAAAAAAAAGCAAAAAACCAACCAGCCAGCTGAAAGAAAAACATGAGCAAACCAAAAAGCTGTTCCATAAACAAAAATGATGCATGAGGGGAGGGGAGGGAAGAAACTTCAATTTTGTTCCAGAAACCCATTTAGCTTCTATTAAAAAACAGAGCAAGGGAGACAGAGTGTGTCATTTGGCACCGTGAAACATCCCATCCATTCAGAACTGGTAAAGCAACGATTAAATAGAGATCTGGTTATGTCTGGTCTGGAACACAAAAAGTCAGACATTACCCTATTCGTCTTGGCATTCACACCAGAGCTATTCTGCTAGGAGACCAAATTACCTGCTTCCCCAAAACAGAATGAGACAGAACTTGAGTTTAGTGCTTCAGAGTTTATTTACGGCCTTTTTTTAAAGTTAGCATTGATTTTTCTATTATAAATTTCAAGCGGGGCATTTTCATGCAGTGAGTTGAAAGCTCTAGGCAGGAATCGGTGTGATCGTAAAGGACTCGGCTTCCATTTTAAAGAAACTATTTAAAACAGACAGTCTAACACAACCTAATGCCTTCCAGATGTTTTGGAAATCCTCCATCCCAGCCAGGGTAGCTTGATGGCAAGGAATATTTGGGAAAGAAGCAGAGGCTATCAGGTTGGTTATCACTGTCCAAAAATTATCTTTGGAGGGGATAAATGAAGGGGAAGTTAGAAGTACCATTAGAAATTCTGGGAGTTTATTTATTGCTTTTATATCATGCCTTTGCTCAAGAGGGGGAAAAGTGTCTCCCCTTATGTTATTCTCTCATTTAAGCTGAACGAGGAGACAGTAACTGACTCAAAATTACTGAAAATACTATATATTCAAGTGGGGACTTGAATCTGGACATTCCACGGCCAAATCCAAAACTTTAGCTTAAACTACCTTACTGCCTGATTGAGGAAAACTAAAATAGAACTTTGGGTGTTGTTGTTTTTTTAAAGAAAATTAGTTGGAAGAAATGGAGTCCAAAGATTACACACATACTTGCTGTTTCCTATAGCTATGCAGAAATCATAGCACTGTAAAGCATGACTCAGAAGTTTGACTGAGATGGAACATAGCAGAGATATAAATGGATAATTACTGTGTCACAAGTGACTCAAGTAGTTGTTGAACAGAGCAGAAGAAGTGGTAAATGTTTTACTTAGTATAAAGTACTAAGTACTATAATTAAAAGCAGAATGCTAGTTCAGAAGAATAGCACATTCTTTACATGCAGAAGGTCCAAATCTTGATATCCACTATCCAATCCCTATATGAAATCATGGAGAACTACTGCCAATCAAAATAGACAATGATCCAGTTCAGAGGTTGGGTTTCACAGTCTTTGCATTTGTGATGCTTAAACCATGTTTTTGTAACTACAATCTGTGGACCATGCTAGAATCGATTGGTTTCTCACTACTACTGCGCATGTCCAAGATGGCGGCCGCACCGCTGAACAGCTGATGCGGCGACGGGCCTATTTCGGGCCAGACCGGGTGGGGGTCCTTGACAGCTTGGACCCCGCCCGGTAGGTGAGAGTCCGGGAGTCAGAGGCTGGGCAAATTGAGGCGGGCGTCTCGGGTTCCCTTGGGAGGAGTCCCGAGCGCTCTCCTCCGGCGGCGCGGCCGACGATGGCGGCGGCGGTGACGGCGGCGGCCCGGCCTTTTCCAGCGGCCGGGCCTTTTCCAACAGCGGCAGCGGCAGCGGTCCGGCCCGCTCCAGGCCGGGCGGCAGCGGCCTGGCTGGGCGGCAGTGGCCGGGCTTTTCCAGCGGCGGCGGCGGTGGCGGCGGCCGGTTTTTCCGGCGGCTTTCCGGCGGCGGTGGTCGGCGGCCTGGCTTGGCCCTGCTTTGGGAGGGGCCTAGAGCCTCTCTCCCCTTTGTCCCCCCTTGTCTGCGGTGCCGGTGTGGGAGCAGCCTGGCCCTTATCCAACGGTGGCGGCGGCGGCCGAGTCTTTCGGTGGCGGCGGCCTGGCCTGAGGCTCTTTCCCCGGCAGCGGAAGAGTCGGTGTCGGTGTCGGTGTCGGTGTCGGTGACGGCGGCCTGGCTGGACCGGCTTGGCCAGGGCCTAGCCTGTTGGTGGTTGACTGGGTTCGGCGATTCGTGGCATGACCCAGCAAACCTGGCGGGTGAGTGGCCTATTCCAGCTGGAGGCCAGGCTTAGCGGCCACAAAGAGGCCCGATGGTCGCCTTCTTTGTCATCTTGAAGGCTGTCCACGGGTCCAGGGGACGCCCTCGCTACCACCTGGAGGACGTCTATAGACCGTCAGTGGGGGCTTTTTGAGTCCTTTGCCCCCCCCCGGACTTTTTGGAGAGAGATGCCTCGTCGGTGGAGCAGCTTGGCCCACTAGGCGCGTGTTTCGTCCTCTTTGTCAACTTGAAGGACGATCACGGGCCATGTAGGCATCTTTGAGGATGCCCATGGGCTGGCTGCAAGGGGATCGTTTGAAGACCTTTGGTCCCCAGTGGGGGAATTGAGGATGGTCCTGGACAATCCTAGCTTGACTATTGTAGGACTATATCCTCTCCCCCCCCCCTTTGTGCCCATAGACCACCCCTCGGGACTGGAGAAGAGGGGTTGGAGCTCTGACTTAATCATGGCGGTTTGTTCATCTACCGCCCAAGACCTATATCCCGTCTGTCTTCTACTCGGAACTCCTGGTGCGTCAACTTCCATCTTGACAGGTCCAGGATGGGTCCGTTTGCCGGACTTTTATCATGCGGACATTTACAGCGGCTGACCTTCTTGCCCTGCGAGATTCCCCTCTCTCATGGTCTGGCCTCCACATTATCGAGGGTCCATCTTGAGGACGGGTTTTGGAACCCCGAGATGGCATGCCAAAATAGGAGACTCAGGGATTTTAATTAATTATTTTAATAGGGTTTTAAAGGGAATTTTAATGGGAATTTTAAGGGGGTAGGAACTGACGGGTTTGGGTTGGAGGAGGTAGTGTTGGGTGGGGTGGGAGGTTAGGGTGGGTGAGGGGTAGCCCGTCGGGAAGGAAACCAGTTCCAGCGCATGCTCGTGGCGACTATCAAATGGGTTCGGAGGTTATGGGGGGGGAGTGTGTTCCTTTGTGTGAGGGTGAGTCTATTTGCACGGTAAGTGGGAGGGGCAGATATGGCGGAAGGGGGGGATCGTATCAACATAGGGGGTCACGCGTTCGATGTTTACAGGCGATCGCGTGCCCCGATCCCCCTGACTTTTCCCGTTCCCCGGATGGTCAAGACCCTCAGAGCCTGGGCCTGCGTCTGATGTTATGCAACGCACGGTCCGTGGCCAATAAGGCCCCCCTAATACATGATCTGATTCAGGGGTGCGCGGATATTATA
The DNA here is from genome assembly GCF_028640845.1 of Ahaetulla prasina. Taxonomy (NCBI): domain Eukaryota; kingdom Metazoa; phylum Chordata; class Lepidosauria; order Squamata; family Colubridae; genus Ahaetulla; species Ahaetulla prasina. The sequence goes on from NC_080540.1 coordinate 167,543,339, forward strand.
GGCGCACGGAGACCTGGTTGGGCACTGAAGGTGTGCCCTGGTCGAGATGTGCCCACCGGGTTTCCGTGCATTCCATCAGCCGAGGCCCAGGGTAGGGGTGGAGGGTGGCGGTTGCTATTAAAGAGAGTCTAGAGCCGAGGAGACCACTGTACCTCAGATCGCGGTGTGAATCCTCTTTGTGAGGTGGGGTCATAGATGTCAGATGGGCTTGCTGGTGGCGTACCTGGCTCCTTGCTGCGTGACAGCTGCCCTGCCCGAGCTCCTGGAGGTGCTTGCCGGGTGGCAGTGGAGACCCCAGACTGTTAGTCATGGGGACTTTAACTGCCATCTGCCGCTCGTCATCGACGGTAGCTCGGGAGTTCTTGGCCTCCATGACGGCCTTGGACCTGACTCAAGTAGTGGATGGCCCCACTCACATCGGGGAGGCACACTGGACCTGATTTTGTCTCTGGTCAGTGGTTGAGAGATCTGGACTTAAAGGAAATAGTCATTGAACCTTTGTCATGGTCAGATCACTCTCTCCTTCGCCTGGACTTTCTGACCGCTACCCAACACCGCAGGGAGACGGAACCATTACGATGGTACCGTCCCAGGCGCCTGATGGACCCAGAGAGGTTTCGGACGGAGCTTGGGCCACTTCCTGAGGGTCTGGCTCACGGCACGGCAGAGGAACTAGCTGCAGCCTGGGAGCGGGCTGCGGCCGGGCCTTAGACCGTGTCGTGCCTTTGCGGCCTCTGACCCGGCGCAGATCCCAACCGGCTCCTTGGTTCTCCGAGGAGCGGAGGGGGATGAAACGCCGGAGAAGACGCCTAGAGAGTTCCTGGAGGTCCAGCCGTTCAGAGGCTGATCGGACACTAGTTAGATCCTATACTAGGACCTACCTAGTGGCACTGAGGGAAGCGAGGCGTTCTCGCCTCCTCCCTCATTGCGCCGGCAGATAACCGCCCAGCTGCCCTGTTCGGGTGACCCGCTCCCTCCTTCACCAGGGGAGCGGGATGACCCGCTATGGGACGTGCTGAGGAGTTTAACGGTTATCTATACGATAAAATCGTTCAGCTTAGGGACGGTCTGGACCAAAATTGTGGCGATTCAGGCGGGGTATCTGAGGCGGTCTTGGTGATGTTGTTTGGGATGAGTTTGACCCTGTGACTCCCGAGGACATGGACAGGTTGCTGGGTAGATTGAATGCCACCACGTGTTTACTGGACCCGTGCCCCTCCTGGCTGGTGCTGGCCACTCAGGAGGTGACACGAGGCTGGCTCCAGGGGCTTACGAGTGCTTCGTTGTTGGAGGGAGTCTTTCCGGCCGCCTTGAAAGAGGCGGTGGTGAGGCCCCTCCTCAAGAAGCCTTCCCTGGACCCGGCTGTTTTGGGTAACTATCGTCCGGTCTCCAACCTTCGCTTCGCGGCGAAGGTTGTAGAGAGTATGGTGGCATATCAGTTTCCCCTGCACCTGGAGGAAACTGTCTATCTGGACCCGTTCCAGTCCGGCTTCCGATCCGGTTACAGCACTGAGACGGCTTTGGTCGCGTTGGTGGATGATCTCTGGAGGGCCAGGGATAGGGGTTATTCCTCTGCCCTGGTCCTATTAGACCTCTCAGCGGCTTTCGATACCATCGACCATGGTATCCTGCTGCGCCGGTTGGGAGGATTGGGAGTGGGAGGCACCGTTTATCGGTGGTTCTCCTCCTATCTCTCCGACCGGTCGCAGACGGTGTTGACGGGGGGGCAGAGGTCGACCCCGCGGCGCCTCACTTGTGGGGTGCCGCAGGGCCGATTCTCTCGCCTTCTGTTCAACATCTATATGAAGCCGCTGGGTGAGATCATCAGTGGCTTCGTGTGAGGTACCAGCTGTACGCTGATGACACCCAGCTGTACTTTTCCACACCGGCCACCCCAATGAAGCTATCAAGTGCTGTCCCGGTGTTTAGAAGCCGACGGGTCTGGATGGGGAGAAACAGGCTCAAGCTCAATCCCTCCAAGACGGAGTGGCTGTGGATGCCGGCATCCCGGTACAGTCAGCTGAGTCCGCGGCTGACTGTCGGGAGCGAGTCATTGGCCCCGATGGAGAGGGTGCGCAATTTGGGCGTTCTCCTGGATGCACGGCTGCCTTTGAAGATCATTTGACGGCCGTCTCCAGGAGAGCTTTCCACCAGGTTCGCCTGGTGCGCCAGTTGCGCCCCTTTCTAGACCGAGATGCCTTGTGCACAGTCACCACGCCTTGTGACGCCTCGCCTGACTACTGCAATGCTCTCTACATGGGGCTCCCTTGAAGGGCATCCGAGGCTGCAGTTGGTCCAGAATGCAGCTGCGCTGGTGATAGAGGGAGCCCTCGTGGCTCCTGAGTGACACCTATCCTGCAGGCTGCACTGGCTACCTGTGGCCTTCCGGTGCGCTTCAAGGTATTGGTGAACGCCTTTAAAGCGCCCATGGCATAGGGCCGGGTTACTTACGGGACCGCCTGCTGCTACCGAATACCTCTCACCGACCGTGCGCTCTCACAGAGAGGGACTCGGGTGCCGTCGGCGCGACAGTGTCGTCTGGCGACACCCAGGAAGGGCCTTCTCTGTGGGGGCTCCGCCCTCTGGAACGAACTCCCCAGGACTTCGTCAACTTCCGGACCTCCGAACCTTTCGCATGAGCTCAAAACTCACTTATTTATTTGCGCTGGACTGGGTTAGCTTTTTATGGGTTTTTAATTGGGTTTTATCGATGGGTTTTTAATGGGTTTTTAATGGGTTTTATTATTTGCTAAATTTTAATTGCGGCCAAATTGAATAAGTTTTTTAGTGGTATTTTAATAGTATTTATTTTGTAATAGGAATGTTTATTTTATCTGGCTGTAAACCGCCCTGAGTCCTTCGGGAGAAGGGCGGTATAAAAATTTAAATAATAAATAAATAAATAAATAAATAAATAAATATACTAAGTGATAGCTAAGCCCCAATCAAACAAACCACATTACACAGTTTGTGGGAACCAGGCCAAGTTAAATAGCAATAACAATAGCACTTAAATTTATATACCACTTCACAGTGCTTTTACAGCCCTCTCTGAGCGGTTACAGAGTCAACCTATTGTCCCCAACAATCTGGGTCCTCATTTTACCAACCTCGGAAGGATGCAAGGTTGAGTCAACCTTAAGCCTAGTGAGATTCAAACTACTGAACTGCTGGCAGCTGACGGTCAGCAGAATTAGCCTGCGGTACTGCATTCTAAACACTGTGCCACCAAGGCTAAAACAACTTTATGTGTCCCTATCTTAAGGAATCCTATAGATATGCAGTTGTGTAACTCCTCCAACCTGTAGAAAACACATGGCATTGCTCCAAACCAATTAATCAAGCTCATAAGCCAATCTAGACACGACAGAGGAAGTCTTAAAAAGGATTTTCCGATTTTTCAAAATTAAACTGCAGGGAGACGGGATTCATCACACACTGGCACAATACTAGGAAAGGCAGTTTTTTAAAGTCTCTTTTTATCCAAAGGAAATGAACAGATTTAGGTTCACAAAAGCAATTAAAAATTATTCCAGACTAATTCCCATGCACTTGGCATAATGGAGCCTTCCACATGTTTTGGGGGTACTGCAGAGCTGAACTCACAGCTCAATGGTTCTGGACGAAGCAAGAAAAAAGGGTTCTTAAGCAGGTCAGAAGAAACTATAAGCCATCACAGAGGTAGACCATTGCTTCAATAGATTCTCTGCTGCTAAACCGTAGAGTCCTTCCTTCCAAAGGAAGCTTTTCACACATCCTGCAGCTGGAAACTTTGCAGTAGCCATCATTTCAGGAAGCAATTTAAAACAAATACTTCCTTTTCCAAACAAGGCAAGAAACAAAGTGAAACAAAAGAAACTGACTGTGCATGATATATTGGGAGAACCAATGGGTATTGTTCTCAAAGTAAAGAGTTTTAATCTGCAAGGACCAGAAAGTTAAAATGGGAAAAGAGAGAGTGACAAGGGCTTTAAAAAAATCTTTATTTTCAGGAATCCACAAGTCACACCATTTTTTCCCTTCAAGGTACATGCACATACCGTATTTTTCAGCGTATAAGATGCACCGAAGTATAAGACGCTCATTAGTTTTGGGGAGGAAAACAAGAAAAAAAATTCTGCCTCTGCCTACCAAGATCTATCAGTATTCATCTGGCTAGCGTCCCTGCAGCAAACAACAAACAGCCTGGTCAGTTTCGGCACATTATCGCAGCTGACTGGTGGTTGGATCGGCCTCACGGAATACCACCAATCATCTGTTCCAGGTTGCGGGGATTGCCACAGCCCATCACCGCTTCTGCACGTCACATTTTTGGCCTCCACGTGTTGCTTTTCTGGCCTCCGCATGCTCCGTTTTAGACCCGTTCCAGGCTTCCGGAATTGCCACAGCACATCGCCACCGATCGCTGCCTCTGCCCATCACGTTTTTAGTCTCCGCACAACCTGTTTTTGGCCTTCTCCCCGCCCCGCCACCTGGAACCAGCCAAAAACGTGATGCACGGAGGCTGAAAACGTGACGCGCAGAGGCCGAAAATGCGATGCGTGGAGGCAGCAGTCCGCGGTGATATGCTGTGGTGATCCCCGCAGCCTGGAACAGGTCTACAATGGAGCATGAGGAGGCCAAAAACGCAACGTGTGGAGGCCAAAAACAGCCAAAGGGTGGGGGCCAGCAGGTAGGTGGGGCTTAGGCAACATTCGGTGTATAAGACGCAACACAATTTTCACCCACTTTTAGGGGTGGGAAGTGCGTCTTATACTCTGAAAAGTATGGTAATTTTATAGACGGGTCATGTTTGTGTATACCCGTATCCACTATTTCTGGAAGAGAGTTCCTCTTATTGTATACTGAATTTATAAGCACATTTATTATGCTATAAAGTTCTTATGATCCCCTTTTCCACCTTCCACTCTCCAAAGTGACTTTTTACCTTGCTGAAAAAGCTACCATGCAACTAAAAGTCCATATCCCTGGCTGAGAGTTCTTAAGGGGATGAGGCATGTGTGGCTCTTTGTACTGGAAAATGTAATCTCACTTCAGAGGCGGCATTTTCCACCACTCAGAGCCTGACATGCTTCATCTGTTGTCATACGCTATATAGCTATTATCGGAGCACTTGACCATCAAAACCTGACCGACTACCAGGAAAAGGAACAAGAATCCTGGAAATATGTCTGTTGATCTGTCAATATGCCAGTTATCTCAAGCAATGTAACTGAAAATCTTCAGTAAGGCTAATTAGAAGTATCCCAGAGATTTCAGGGTTCAGCAAACCAACGCTAACAAACCCTCTTGCTTTAAGGCGTGGTGGCCTCCCATTAGCACATTACACAAATACCTTTACTAATCTTCTTATACAGATTCTGTACAACCCATAATAAATCAAATCAGCTATATCAAGGGGGAAAGTTAGGGTTCTTTAAAAGTAATAAAAGCCTATTTCCAATAGCCCCAGGCAAGAGGGCCAATGATGAGGGATGTTGGAGGGCACCAATTTTGAGCACTTTGTCCTATTAGACCAAAGCTTCCCAAATCTGGTGCCTTCAGCATTCTATAGATAGTGGTCACAGCTACATAATACATGCCCCACACCACAACAGAATATATGCATCTTTTTATGTGCCTTTGAGTCAGTATTGACTCCTGGCGATTACTTGAACTTCTTCTGCGCATGCTCGAGTATGGCGGCGTCTTGATTCTCGTGGTGATAGCGGGTCGGGTTTCCTAGGCCATGAAGCCGCGTGGGGCCGACCGCCGAGCTGCCTGAACCTTCCGCCTCATATTTTATCATTCCGGCGGCCAATGGTGAGGTTTCGGACCTTGTCGGATCCTCGGCAGTCGAGAACAAGGCTGGAGTCCAGATTGTGCAGCGGACGGCGGCGGCCATCTTGGGGGGTGCGGAACAGCGCTCGCTGAAGATGGCCTGCCAGATTGCCGCTCTGGCTGCTTTGGCCGCAAATAACATCGGCGGCTGGAACTTTTAGCCGCATATGGCATCAGCAGCTTGGCCATCGGCCCGGACATCGGCTTGGACATCGGCGGCTCTGGCGGCTCTGGCACATGGTAAATCACCATGACTGGACTGGATTATCTACCGTGAATGATATTGGCGGGATTACCAACTATTATTTGTGAACAACTTCGGTAGCCTTTCTTCTGCCATGTCTGGCATCAATGCCTTGGACTCTGGCGGACTCTGGCAGACCGAATTGTGCCGCTATATTTGGCATGGGCGGCATTGTGGACAGAATTTACATCAGTCCGAGGTACTTGAATTCCAAACCCCGGGCGTTCCTTCAGCCTGGTCCTTATTATGATCAGGCCTGTTTCAGACGGTGATTTCCCTGTACTGGCGCACCAGACCGCCGATTTCATCAGCGGTCTACAGATAGTCCGATCCCCGATGTATATAATTGGTCTGTGGATTCCCCTTCGTTTGTCTTGGACTTGTCGGTTTCGGCTGATCCTTTTGATCTCCCGGTTTTTAGGGGTCTTGCGGCCATTTTGTGGTATGGGTCAGCATTACTGACCTGGTCTGGCCTGTTCCCCAGGGCGCAATTGTCATCAACGGCTGAAATGGTGGGGCCTGACTTTGGTCGTGTCAGTCATCTGCTGTTTCCCTACCTGGACCTTCGGCCATGGTTCGACCCTGGTCACAACTTTCATCTGCGACGCAATAACATCTACGACAAGCTCAAGTAATAACAACATCCAGAACAACGATGTGATAGGGATTAAGCAGACAGTGGGGTCGGTTTTATTACAACTGCAACTTTTATGTCGGCTAGGGATCCCCTTTTTTTTCTGCTGTTATTCCAATCTCCCATGAGTTACTCGGCTCTCGAATTCTTATGACTGCGAGGTTCCCCCGCCTCGCAGGAATGGCCCTCCGTATTATCGAGGGCCTACCTTAATGAAGGGTCTTGGGACCCAGAGAGGTGGCATGCATCGAAGAAGAATCTTTGGGGGTTTTTTAATAGTTTTTTAAACAGGGGTTTTTTAAAGGGGGGGAGGGAAGAGTCGGGTAGGGGGAGAAACCTGTCTGGGAGGGTATGTCCAGTCCCAGCGTCTGCTCATGGCATCATTCTACCTGGTCCGAAGGGGGGAAAAGGGGGTGTTCATAGCGTAGAGTATTGTTCCATCTGTACAGTAAGTGGGAGGGGCAGATATGGCGGAGGCGAGGGGCTGCATCATTCTTTGGGAACACGTGTTTGCTGTTTAAAAGCGATCACATGCTCCGGCCCCTCAGTCCTTACTCGTTCCCTGGATTGTCAAGACCCTCAGAGCTTGGGTCTTCAGCTGATGCTGTGCAATGCCCGGTCCCGGTGCCTGGAAGCCGTACGGGTCTGAATGGGGAGAAACAGGCTCAAGCTCAATCCCTCCAAGACGGAGTGGCTGTGGATGCCGGCACCCCAGTACAGTCAGCTGCAACTGCAGCTGACTGTTGGGGGCAAGTCATTGGCCCCAATGGAAAGGGTGCGCAACTTGGGTGTTCTCCTGGATGGACGGCTGTCATTTGAAGATCATTTGGCGGCCATCTCCAGGAGAGCTTTTTACCAGGTGCGCCTGGTCCGCCAGTTGCACCCCTTCCTTGACCGGGATGCCTTATGCACGGTCACTCACACTCTTGTCACTTCTCGTTTGGATTATTGCAATGCGCTCTACATGGGGCTCCCCCTGAAGTGCACCCGGAGGCTTCAGTTAGTTCAGAATGCAGCTGCGCGGGTGATTGAGGGAGCCACACGCTGCTCCCACGTAACACCGCTCCTGTGCAGTCTGCACTGGCTTCCTGTGGTCTTTCGGGTGCGCTTTAAGGTTTTGGTTACCACCTTTAAAGCGCTCCATGGCTTACGCCCCGGGTACTTACGGGACCGCCTGCTGTTACCTCATGCCTCCCATCGACCCGTACGCTCACACAGAGAGGGTCTTCTCAGGGTGCCGTCCGCCAAGCAATGTCGGCTGGCGGCCCCCAGGGCAAGGGCCTTCTCTGTAGGAGCTCCTACCCTTTGGAACGAACTTCCCCCTGGTTTGCGCCAATTACCCGACCTTCGGACCTTTCGCCGTGAGCTGAAAACGCATTTGTTTATTCAAGCGGGACTGGCTTAAATTTTTAATCTTAAATAATTTTAATTGGGGTTATTATTTATGAATTTTAAGGGTTTTAAATTTGATCGTTTTAAATTTCGGCCATTTATGGAATATGCTTGTTTTAAGTTTTTGTTTTAATTGTATATTGTGTTGTTTTTATAATTTGGCTGTACACCGCCCTGAGTCCTTTGGGAGAAGGGCGGTATAAAAATCTAAATAAATAAATAAATAAATAGTCCTTCCAGTTTTCTGCAAAGTTTTTTTAAGTGATTTGCCATTACCTTCTTCCTAGGACTGGCCCAAAGTTACCCAGCTTGCTTGCTGCCTAAGGTAGGAATAGAACTCCCAGTTTCTTCTCTGATACCTTAACTACATACTAGACCAGGGGCCTGCAACCTTAAACACTCAAAAGAACCATTTGGAGCCATTTCTTGGGGCAGAGAGAAAGTCGCACGTCTCCCCGAGAGACCAACGTGCGCGCAGCACCAAGGGCTGGAAGAAGCAGCGAGTACAAGGCCACTTCGCTCCCGCTCTGGAACATGGAACAAGTCTCCATCCACCGCTGTCACCCTTACCTTCTCGAGGCGAGGAGTGACTGGGAGGGGAGGGCGAGGGGTGGGGCCAGCCAGTCGTGGGATCTGGTTCAGCAGGGAGCCACAGCAAGGGGCCCAAAGAGCCGTATGCGGCTCCAGAGCTGCAGGTTGCCGACACCCGTACTAGACCAAATTAGCTTTCTCACACAAAGAAAACAAACCAAAAGGCTAAGAGCATCAATTGTGACAGTCATCTTCACTTTGACTCGCTGTTCAGACTCACTAGATGTCCTACAGATATATCAGGTCTATAATATATAGAGTTCTACCCCAGCACTGCTAATTGTGGATATTACAATTCAAACTTGACCTAGCTTTTGTATGCCATTAATCACATCTATCTGCATCCTGTTTCTTTTGTAGTTCTAATAAGAGAAACAACAGTAATACTTTTCACTATTAGAACATCATGCACACACAATAAAATGCTATATGTCTGGTTTTGACTTAGAATTGTACAAACCTAATCTTTCAGGGGCTAAGATAGCTGAGCTTGTCGATCGAAAGGTCGGCAGTTCGGGGGTTCGAATCCCTAGTGCTGCCATGTAACAGGGTGAGCTCCCGTTACTTGTCCCAGCTTCTGCCAACCTAGCAGTTTCGAAAGCATGTAAAAATGCAAGTAGAAAAAATAGGGACCACCTTTGGTGGGAAGGTAACAGCGTTCCGCGCGCCTTTGGTGTTGAGTCATGCCGGCCACATGACCATGGAGACGTCTTCGGACAGCGCTGGCTCTTCGGCTTTGAAACGGAGATGAGCACTGCCCCTTAGAGTCGGCAACGACTAGCACGTATGTGCGAGGGGAATCTTTACCTTTACCTTTAATCTCTGCATTTATATATCATGTTCATAGCCTAATACTGGGTGAGGAGGAACTATAGCTTATTCAACAAGACATGATTAGGCAAAACATTACCTAGAACCATGATGCAAACCTATGGCACACATGCCACAGGTGGCATGCGGAGCCATATTGGTGGGCAAGCGAGCTCAGCTCTGGCACGCATGTGTGCACCGGCCAACTGATTTTTGGGCCTTCCGGGCCCACCGGAAGTCAGGAAACACGCTGTTTCCGGCCTCTGAAGGGCCTCCAGGGGGACGGGGAAGGCCCGTTTTTCACTTTCCACAGGCTCCAGAAGGCCCAACTTTCTAAGAGCCTGGGGAGAGCGAAAATGGCTCCCCCCCCCCGGAGACCCTACAGAGGCCAGAAATGGCCCATTTGCCAACTTCCAGTGGGACCGGAAGGCCCATTTTTTGCTCTCCCCAGGCTCCAGAGACTTTCTAGGAACCTGGGGAGGCCAGAAACAGCCTGTTTCCTGACTTCTGGTCCCACTGGAAGTTGGGAAACAGGCTGTTTCCAGCATCTGGAAGGCTTCCGGGGAGCCTAGAAAGGCTCTGGAGCCAGGGGAGAGCGAAAAACAGGCCTACCAAGCCCACCGTGCCAAAAGCCGGGTGGAGCACACACATGCGTGGGGAGTGGGGGGCATAGAATTATGGGTGTGGGCACACACTCCCCCCCCCCACGCTCCCCCCCCCATGCTTTTGGCACTTGATGGCAAAAAGGTTAGCCATCATTGACAGAGAACAATGTCTCAATCTCCTCTGTATGACTTTTGCAGAATGGCTCGTCACCAAGAGCCTTTTCAACTGAAAAACTGAAACCTTAATCTATCACAATAGAAGCAAAAAATGAGCCAGTCCTATCTTTCTTTTTACTCCTCTAGACAAACACAGCAGCTTCATTAGATGCTAGTAATCAAGAGGAAATTGCTAACAGGTAGAACATTACAATGTTATTGGCATAAGCCCACTTGCCATCAAGGGAACAAAGGCAGAAAGATAGCTCTGTTTAAATGTTGAGCAAGACACAATAAGGTGCCATTTGAATCCATTATCCAACCTCTTGACCAATCTCATGTCTAAGCCACTTCTCGGGGGAACAATTTCTGCATGGAATTAAGAAAGCGGACTAGACTGAAGATTTCTAAGGAGTTCTTTAGAACACCTTTTCTAGCAGGTCATTAAAAAAAGGAAAATATGGTTAGAAGCACATTTTTCAATGGCGATGGCATCTTCCAGTGTCCTCAAGCCTTAAGTAAGGCCCTATTGTACAAGCATAATTGATATATGTTTGCTTTCTCCCTCTTAATTGTACCTTCAGTTGGGTTCAAGGTTCATGCAAAGTTAATCTTGTGATCAAGACAAGACATTAAAAAGGCAACTGCTTGCCAAAAAGGTAACTACTTGCCAAACTCTTTCTAGTGGTTAAATTTGGCTGTAAAAAGGACATGTCATTGCCAAACTTTTACAGCCAAACTTAACCACTAGAAAAAGTTTGGCAAGTTTACTTGGGGAAAAAAATATCAATTTAAAGAAAAGCTGGGTGCCACCAAAAAAGTAATAGCAATAGTACTTAGACTTATATACCACTTCATAGTGCTTTACAGCCCGCTCTAAGCAGTTTACAGAGTCAGCATATTTCCCCCAATAATATGAGTCCTCATTTTACCAACCTCGTAAGGATGGAACGCTGAGTCAACCCTTGAGACTTGAACTGCTGACAATCGGCCGTCAGCAGAATTAGCCTGCAGTATTGCATTCTAACCACTGCGCCACCATGGCTCCTATCCTTTCCATGACACATTCATACAGCAATTTTAATAGCAATAGAGAACAAAAGTGATATTTAAAAGGATCCTGTGACCCTTCCAAGCTTAAATTGTGCAGATGTGCCTCCTTAATTCTTCCCATATGCATTGTTGATTGGTGGATCCTGTTTAAAAAAACAAAACAATTGCAAAAGGTAGAAAGAAGAGATCTGCATAAGGCAATGTTTTCAGAGCCAGGAACTCATCTTGTCTCCTTCCTTTTCCTCCAGAGTAATCAGCATGAGCTTGTCTGCTCTTCCTTGGAACTTCTTTATTAACCAAAACAAAAAAACAAAAACCCACACCTGGAAATAATCTTGATGACCTTTTTTGTTTATCTCTCCAAAATGGGATTACCTAAACCAAGTAATATTTTGATAAGGGCAGAAACTTCCTACAACATGAGAAGTAAAACTTTGCTTGAGCTGACTTTGCCTAATTAAACTCTCCTCTACTTATTTTTTGATCTACATCCATAGCTGAAGTCACTGAGAAGAAATGTTGGGAGAGGCAAGTCAACCCTGATCTTTTCTCCTCACTTTCAGCCAATAGTGGGTCTTGTTAGAAACTGAGCCAAATCCTTCCAGTATTTGCTTCCACCCTGCAAGCACAACATTCCCGAGATCCTAAAGCCATCTGACTTAAGTCTGTTCTGATAGCCCTAAAGAACCAGCCAGGTTCACCTACCTAATCAGCTGGATCCAGAATCAAGACAAGGGAAGGGTTACAGTTACCCCATCCTTTGAATTAGACTGAGCGTGTGGCTCCAGAAGAGTGTGGTTTCAGGAAGTCAAAGACCACACAGGGCACATGGCAGTTACAGATAGGGACTCCCAACTTCCTTTTCTTCCCAACTATTGAGGGTTCATCTAACACTGACCTTCAAGAACCAGAACTTTTATGCACAATCGGCAAAGGAAAGATGATTCTTCCCCATCTTCTTGTCTCTTTAATCAAATGACATGCTATTATTTCTCCATTTTCAAGTGAAAATTGTAGCTACACAAATGATATTCCCTTTTAGCACCCAGCTATACCAATGCTGCATTTGATAAATCTGTCTCCCTCTGTATTGTGTCAGGGAGCCCTCAAATTTTGTTTAGGGTGTGTTTGCTAATTTTGCTTAATTTACTGCTCATGAAGGAATTACATTTTGCAGCAAAGTTTATTTGGGTTGCATATCAGTGGGGAAATCCAATTTTTTTTACTACTGATTCTGTGGGTATAGCTTGGTGGGAATCTCCATTCCCACCCCACCCCAGGGGAAGGATACTGCAAAATCCCCATTCCCACCCTATACTGGGACCAGGCCGAAGTAGTATTTGCCAGTTCTCTGAACTACTCAAAATTTCCGCTACCGGTTCTCCAGAATCCGTCAGAACCTGCTGAATTTCACCCCTGTCGCATATGTTATATTGCTTGTGTATTTTGTCTGATCGTTCCTTCAAAGAGCTTAACAAAGTATGTGTTTGTCTTATCTCACTTGCCCCCCCCCAAAAAATGTTCCTTAAAGCCCTATAATCCTATTGGCAGATTAGGGTGAGAGACAGTACTTGGTTCCATGAATAAATAGGGTTTTGATCCCTGTTCTCTCCAAACATTAATACATTGGTGGACCCTCTTTCTCATCACCAAAGCTTTTCTACCCAGAACATTTGTTCTTCAGGACAAGAACCATTTCCTAATTAGTAATTTTAATTATTGTATTATCCTTCACATAGAGTTGTAAGTGGGAGTGGGAGAATCAGGACAACCACAATGTTATCTTAATACTTAGGGAATAATTCTAGGCATATCTATGAAAAAGTAATAGAAAAGCCACAATTCAATGGGATTTATTATTTTATTATATTTTCAGGCTTAAGTGTCAGTCCAATTATTAATCAACTCTAAACAGCTTACAATCCTGCTCCTACGCAGAGAATTAAGCCAACCAAGAAACAAACCAACAAGGCAGACAAAGGGAAGTCAAAATAAGTTTGAGAGCTGCATATGGTCCCGATACTGTACATCCCTATATAAAACTGAAACCAAACAAACCACATTATGACTTAGCAACTTGGGTGAACTCAATTATAGTTTTCTGACTTTCTATTTTGTTATAATTTTGCTCATTCACCAAAAAGGACCCCGCTTACTATTATGCTACAACATCTACACCAACATTGCAACAAATCTCATCCTGGTAGTAAAAACAGTATTTGGACTCAGAACTTGTTTCTTTTATATATATATTTATTTATTTTTTAACAACAAACAAACATAAGAAACTTATCAAACCAGTTACAATGTGTGGACAAGCTAAAACACAGGGGTATTTTAGAAAACATTTAGTTAAAGAGGCATTGTTATTAAATTGGGAGAAGATAAAGAAAGGTTATTTTAAAAAAATTCCAATTTGGGAATCATCTATTGAGGCATTCTCATATCCAATAACATTTAGAAAGGAACAAATTGTTAGGTACAATGAATTATTGAATGAAAAGGTTGAGTTAAAGACTAAGCTAAAATTAGAGGCAGAAGACATAACAATGAATTGGTTTTCTTATTTGCAAATACAATCCAGATATGATAAAGATTCTAAAACAGAAGGCTTCTATAACAATATAATGAGTTTTGATAAGATTTTAACAGGTTCAGATGACAACTTGATTAGGAAATTGTATGGATATTTACTAGAGGTTAAATTGGAGGAAGAACAAGTAAAAGAGACAATGATTGCTTGGGGGAAGAACTTTGGTTATGGGATAGATGTAGAGGCATGGCAGAAAGTTTGGATGTATAACTATAAAATGACAATGTCTACAGCATATAAAGAGAATTTGTATAAGATGTTTTATAGGTGGCATCTACCCCTGACAAGAATTGCTAGAATGTTCAAGGATAAATCCGAAAAATGTTTGAAGTGTCATCAGACACCTGGATCGTATTACCATATGTGGTGGACATGTGTTGAAGCGAAAAGATATTGGACTAAAATACACACGTGGTTGGAGAAAATGATCAAAAAACTTATTGACTTTAAGCCAGAAGTTTTTTTGTTGGGAATTATACCTGAAATATATACTAGAGATGTAAAATACTTTATTTTACTTTATTGTGAATATCATTACAGCAGCCAGGATTGTGTTTGCTAAAATTGGCAAAACGAGAAATTGCAAGAGAAAATTATTAGGAAGATGATGGAATGTGCAGAGATGAATAAATTGACATTTGAAATTAGAGAACAAAAAGATAAGCAATATTACAAAATATGGGATTTATTTTATTACTGGTTAGAAGGAAAGATATGTTAGAAACGACCTAGACTGAATAAGAGACCTAGATAATATAAGATATATGTACGAAAGAGATGTCTATTTTGGGGTTGCACAAGAAGATATGTAAACACCCCACCAGCTCATTGTAACTGACTCAGAACTTGTTTCATGTGTAGCCGTATTGGTTGATTTGTCTGGAAATTTTGATTTTGAATCCAAGTAAAACTATTAGTTTTACAACTACTTTATAAGAATTGGTTTTTAAATCAAATTCAAGATAGAAATATAATAATACAGAATCAGACAGTAGGTAGGTAGGAAGGGAGGGAGGGAGGAAAGGAGGATCATTTTACTAAGGGAGGGAGGGAGGGAAAGGAAGGAAGGAAGGAAGGAAGGAAGGAAGGAAGGAAGGGAGGGAGGGAGGGAGGGAGGGAGGGAATTTAGCATGCAAAATTGCCTTGTAAACGTATTACTCTTCTGCAAAACAGATCAGGAGAACCAACTGCAAGAAAACTTATTTGATGCTAGAGAAAAGTTCTTTATCCAAAGCAATAAGACTCAGCAGGGGAGGTATGGAAAGCAGCATGATCCAATGACTTTTTTCCCCAATAACAGGAAAGGCAAAACCAAGACACTTTAACCAAACTGTAACGCATAGAAGTATTTGCTGTTGTACTGAGTGCCCTGCCAAAGTGTATTAAGATATAAATAGTTTTTGGAAAGCCAATCAGCAACAAAAGCAGAAAGTGTGGATTTGGTCAGCAAATAATTCTGTAGCCATTTTGCACTGGGCCATGGAAAAAAAATATAAATTCATCTCTCAACAGCACAGCCAAACAATAGTAAACAGAATTCACACACTCTTTAACTGTCTTGTAAAGGTATAGCTCTACTGCAAGATATGCTAGGAGATCCAAAATATCAGAAAACCTACAGTATTAGAGCTCTAAGGCTCTGCACACAGTTGCAACTTAGCAAGAATAAAAGAGGGGAAAAAATTGTGCCACTGGAACTTCTGGCTAAAATAATTCATCCTGGCTTTGTGGCACTAAATTAGGATGTTGTCAGTGGAAGAAAACTTCTACAATGAAAAATAAATCGTTTCTTTACTTCAAAAGTGTAGTTAGCTTCCAATTTACTTCCTAACCAGTAAGATAATGAGATTTCCCCATCTTTGGGCCACAGATGACTCCAAAATTGTATCTCCAAAATTCAAAGAGTAAAATAAACTTTTCAGCAGTGGAATTTTGATTGGACAAGGGAGCTCAAGACCTCTACAAAAAAATAATACTACCCTCACCTGAAAATTGCCAGGAATCCTTTAACTCAGGAGAAAAAAACACAAATAAATATCAGTTTCACCCTTCCAGTAACATAACCTCACAACCAGAAGGCTCTCTGCAGCCTGCCAGAAGGCTGAGTTGAATTGCAGCCCTCAACCATCCCATTCAGAAGGTGTTCCTCCCCTATGCTACACTAATAGGGAACATGGTATGTTTTCTATATGTGAATTCCACTTATCCATCCATACTGGTTCCCCTTATGATTTTTTTTTAAATAATCATTTTGAAAAGCACAAGTTTGACTGGCCATAAATTTCAGGCTCAGCACAAATTTGTTGCATCCTTTACAGTGGCACCATTTTTATTACCCTTTTAAAAGTATTAATCATTCTTTTGAATGGTACTAATGGTGATCTGGCACATTTTAAAAAAAATAAAGTAACAGCAAAACATTACTTATTTGAAAGAGTGTTATATGGCTATAATCTGAAATGTTGTAATACATTTTTAAAAAAAATAAATGATGAAACAAATTAAGGTGCTTTTACATTTTAAAAGAGATACAATCACTTTTCCCGGATGTGAAAATTGTTCACTAGTTGGTCATGCAATACCCTTCCATTTTTCTAAAAATGTGAATATGCTGACTCCAAGCCAGCAGGGAGGGTTTATTGTTATTCTTTATGGAAGTATTTATTTGTTCTTCTACCCTAACATAATTCAGATACCATCTCTGAGAAAATGAGGGGCAGAACTGGAAAGCCTTCTCTAGCCCATCAGCTGGTTCAGAAACTGAGCTGCAGCTCCCCTCTCTACATCCAAAGGAAGTGGTTCATTCCTAGGTTTAGGTCCGTGATGGCGAACCAATGGCACACGGGCCACAGCTGGCACGTAGAGCCCTGTCATTTGGTAAGGATACTTGGATGTGATCTACAAATGCCAGTTAACAAATCATCTTTCCATCTTTTCTTATGGTATATTTGCTGATAGCTATTTGAGAAGGACTCTGAAGAAAAAGCAGAAGTGAAGAACACGCGGAGAGCTGGATTCTAACAAGTCCTCCTTGTTTATGAGTGTACACACATTTCTGTCTTCCTCTCCATAAACAGAATAGCATATCAAACATTCCAAAGAGTTTACAGTGATTCCAAATGACAAGAGATTTTAAAGTAGACTGCTATCTTCTCTCTGGAGCCTTTTAGATCAAAGAGAAATATTAAACATTTAATGAAACAGAAATCCACAAGACAGTAGTTTCCAGAGTTAGGCTCTCTGATGTAATGAGCAGCAGGACAAATACAAAGAGTGGAATGCCTAGTTCCCATTAAAAATTTAAGGTATATCTGAAACCAGATCTATGTATTTATTCTGGAATCAAACAAAAATAACCATCCAGTCAGAACTCACAGCATAGAATGACAATTTTATGGTATCATTAAATCAAACAAGAAAAGAAGGGGATTGTCGTGTCCCATTCCTCCGCTGACGGCCGGGTCAGGGAAATCCGAATCAGGCTTGCCTCTGCAGCTCTGCCCAAAGTCCTAGCAAAGTCCTCAGAGCAGGCAGGAGACCGGTAAGTGACTTCAGCAAGATAAGTTCGACTTTGCCTGACTCAGAGACTGCCAGAAAGCAGATCCTTTATATAGGCCATGGGGTGTGGCTCCATGACTCAGCACTCATTAAGGCCTGCCCCTCCCTTCCTTCTGTTGCCTCCGCCTATCCAATCTTCTGATGCGAGGGTCACTCCAATCAGCTGTTGGAAGTAAACTTTCCTCAGGCTCACATGCTGTGGAGGAGGGGGAGGGGTCTAGCTGCTCCGTTTGCCTGGGCATGGAGCCAGGGTTGGGGCCGGGGGATGCTCCCTCCTCTGCAGCCTGCTTGGGCATGGAGCCAGGGCTGGGACCGGGAGGTGCCCCCTCCTCTGCAGCTTGTCTGGGCATGGAGCCAGAACTGGGGCCGGGAGGCATACATTCCTCTGTGTTCGGGAGCAGATAAGCAGACCCCGGCTGCGGTGAGAGCGGACAAGACACAACAGAGATCTTGCAAGGATCTATACAGATGTTCCTATTAACCAGGCATCTTATTTCAAACCAGCATACTACAGGTAATCCTTGATTTATCACTACAATTGAGCCCAACATTTCTGCTGCTAAGCAAAACATTTAAGTGGATTTTGCCCCATTTTATGACCTTTCTTGCCGCAGTTGTTAAGTTAGTAGCGTGGTTGTTAAGTGAATCTGGCTTCCCCACTGACTTTGCTTGTCAGAAAGTCACAAAAGATGATCACATGATCTTGGGGCACTGCAGCCATCATAAATATGAGTCAGTAGCCAAACATCTGAATTCTGACCACGTGACCATGGGGATGCTGCAATGGTCATAAGTGTGAAAAATGGTCATAACTCACTTCTCTCAGTGCCGTTGTAACTTTGAACTGTCACTAAATGAACTGTTGTAAGTCAAAGGCTAACTGTAATTTGGGAATTTCTTCAAATGAAAATGATTAGTAGAGAAGAGACATTGTGTACTAGACCAAATTGAGAACCGGCACGTGTGAAACTAAGACAAAACAATGTACTTTTGCAGGATTATAAAATGCAACTGTGTCTAAAAGTGTTCCTCCACACCTATCATACTTCCTGATCAAAATACAGTGCTTGCTAAGCCATAACCTGGGCTTTATGAGTCCCAGTTTAGAAGAGGAGAAAAGCACAAAACACTTGACAAGGGCAGATGATTATATATTAGTTTGCATCAGCCAAAACAAGTTTCTTTCTTATAAAATAAGGCTTTATAACTCCAGATTTTTGGGGGGGAGCAGGATGGTATTTAAGAGTGAGAGTCTACAAAGCAGACAACAATCTAATTAAATTCTCAAGGTAGATGGGACAAGTGTGCCAGGTTATTTTTGGTCTAAGTTAACTGTTAAATTTGTGAATCTAAAACACAGGTATCAAACTCTTGGGGGGGGCCCTGTACAATTAGCACAGGGGCCCCCCAAGGCTGTGTGCTCTCCCCACTTCTCTTCTCTCTGTATACCAATGACTGCATCTCCAATGATCCATTTGTTAAGCTACTGAAGTTCGCAGATGACACAACAGTGATTGGTCTCATTCGAGACAATGACGAATCCGCATATAGACGAGAGGTCGAACGACTAGCCTTGTGGTGCAACCAAAACAATCTGGAACTGAACACACTCAAAACCGTAGAAATGGTGGTAGACTTTAGGAAAAACCCTTCCATACTTCCACCTCTCACAATACTTGACAACACAGTATCAACAGTAGAAACCTTCAAATTTCTGGGTTCTATCATATCTCAAGATCTCAAATGGACAGCTAACATCAAAAACATCATTAAAAAAGGACAACAAAGAATGTTCTTTCTGCGCCAACTCAGTAAGCTCAAACTGCCCAAGGAGCTGCTGATCCAATTCTACAGAGGAATTATTGAGTCTGTCATTTGCACCTCTATAACTGTCTGGTTCGGTTCTGCAACCCAACAAGAAAAACACAGACTTCAGAGGATAATTAGAACTGCAGAAAAAATAATTGCTACCAACTTGCCTTCCATTGAGGACCTGTATACTGCACGAATCAAGAAGAGGGCGTGAAAATATTTGCAGATCCCTCGCATCCTGGACATAAACTGTTTCAACTCCTACCCTCAAAACGACGCTATAGAGCACTGCACACCAGAACAACTAGACACAAGAACAGTTTTTTCCCGAAGGCCATCACTCTGCTAAACAAATAATTCCCTCAACACTGTCAGACTATTTACTGAATCTGCACTACTATTAATCGTTTCATAGTTCCCATCACCAATCTCTTTCCACTTATGACTGTATGACTATAACTTGTTGCTGGCAATCCTTATGATTTATATTGATATATTGATCATCAATTGTGTTGTAAATGTTGTACCTTGATGAACGTATCTTTTCTTTTATGTACACTGAGAGCATATGCACCAAGACAAATTCCTTGTGTGTCCAATCACACTTGGCCAATAAAATTCTATTCTATTCTATTCTATTCTATTCTAAACTCGCCACGTCATGTTGCCGTTTGACGACATTTTTCCCATTTGTGGAGCTGAGGTGGACGTGGCCTACACGTGATGCCTACATTGCAGGCCGCCAGTTTGACACCCCTGATCTAAGAGGAAAAAGAGGGAGAGGTCTGGTTTGGAGTTTCTCCAAAGAAAGATGACTATTAAATCATCTTCAGGCAATGTAAAAGAACAGTGATCTTTCCTTTGAAAAATATGGAAATCAATTTAAGTATAAGTTGATTTCCGTATTTAAATATAGTGACTAAAACCGTAATTTACTCAGTGATAAAAATACTTTGTTGAGCTCAACAAACCCTGAAGCCCTACCTATAAAGCCCACCAGCATCACTTTTGCATCAGAATACCGTGTAGGAACATCAATTTCAGACGCAAAACATACAACTAGCCCCACAGCTACATTTTTTAGAGAAACCTAACGTTGCCTGAAGTCCTGCAGCTTTCATCAAGGTGCCCCACCAGCCATTGTAGCTGTGCTGGTTGAGAATGGCAGCAATTGCAGACCAAAGTATCTAGAATGTACCAATTAGAATAAAGATGCTCTGGAAGTTGTCCATCCGTTTCAAGTTATGGCTGAAGCTCACAGAAAATTGACAACTACGACAATGATGCACCAGCAACTTATTTGTTTATTTAAATATCAGAGACAATGACTATATGATTTTTTTTTTCTGTTCTGGGCAAACCAGAACTCAAGAGTTGTGTGAATGTTCCCTGGTTCACAAATACATCTTACAGAAGGAATGACTATACATATAAAACATATAACATTCCTAACGAGGAAAAGCCCAAAGTGAAAAACATCAGCTTTCAATATCTAACACCCTATAGAACTAGGAATAACTTAAGCAGCTCCACAGAGAAAAAGGAGGGGAAGGAAAGGGATTTTTCCTTTATTGTCCCAATTTTATTTACTGCTATCACTTTTATACAAGAACTTTAACAAGAACACTGGGATGGTTTAAGGAGAGGGATTCTTATTCCCAAATCTTTTAAAAATAGAGAAAAAAGCTGGAGAACGTTGTATAGAGAGAAAAGCCAGAATCACATTCCTGCTAGGGTGGAGTTCTGTTTTCACACAGCTAGTAATATGTATTGACTTATGGCAAGGCATCATAGCTCAAATACTGAAAGCTGGAAACTGATCCTTAATTTGTATGCTCCTGGAAAATAGCAAAGTTCAGTAAAGTGTCAATT
Organism: Ahaetulla prasina; assembly: GCF_028640845.1. NCBI lineage: Eukaryota > Metazoa > Chordata > Lepidosauria > Squamata > Colubridae > Ahaetulla > Ahaetulla prasina. The sequence continues at coordinate 167,564,479 of NC_080540.1, forward strand.
CTACAGAGCTCAGCTGAGCAGACCATCCGAATATGGGCTTCAACCCAACAAATCTTGATGTTTTGTGAATCCGTCTGGAAATCTCATATTCTACATTATATGCATTTTACTCTTTTTGTTATTTATTACATATGGTTATGTAATGCCCAGAGTCAAGGCAGTTTACACAATCAACAAAACAGCCATTCTTCAACTCTCCCAAACCCCAAAATATGTGAGCTTGGAAGACTGAAATCAAACCAGGAAAAAAAAGCCTAAAAACCAAACTAGAAACACCAAAAGGGCAGCCCAATACTACCTCAAATGCACAAAATGCTTCCTAAAGAGGAAGTCGTAACAGCTTTCAAAAAGAAAAAAAGAAAGTCCTACTAACTTGGAGGCTCAAAGAAACTTCAGTGTTCCACAGGGCTACCATTGAGATGCATTCTCCAATCTCCCTCAGGGCAGGGACCCTAAGCATTCAAGGGAGCCACAGTCTACTCCTGAAGGTGAATGGGAGCTCAGCTGTGTATCATTTTCTAGTTGACACCAGCAATTTGGATTTAAGACATGGAAACCAAAACGCAACTGCGGCATATGAATTTGACTCATTCAGCTCTGAGTCACCTCTTCCCTACACTGGTCCATTAAACTGAGGCCTCAAAATAATGCTGGAAAGCAAGTTCAATATCACATAAATAACATTTATCAAGTAGGAATGAGAAGAGATAGAAATAATTTTTGAGAAGAAATTTTTAATCAAACTGTAAATTACCTTTAAACTTGGGGGGGGGGGAAGTACTCTTTGTGCAAACTGTGTTGATGACTTTTTAGACAAAAATTCTTGAAATGTTGTCACCACCATCTCCCTACATTCATGACCCAAAGTCCATTCACTGTCTCAGCTCAATCTCTCCAGGGTCGAGATCCATTTGTCCCCCCAGTTATTAAGTACAGGAAAATTTTGATTGAAAAGCTTCTTGACTAGCACATTTGTGCTTAGAATTATTATGGATTAGAGTACATAAAATAATTCAAACGCAAATAAATAATTTTATTTTGGAATCATTTTTGGATTCAACATTTTGTTTGAACATGCTTCTGAAAATCAGAAGGAATAGGGAGACAAATTAATATTTATTATCAATAATATTTTCCATTATTTTTTTAGTGGTCCATAATCTCAAAGATTGGAGAAATGAATTTTAGATTCTGAGCTGTCTCTTTCAAAACAGCTGTGAGGATCTTTATGAAGCAGCATTTATTTGATGTCGGTATTATTGACTTTCCACAAACTATTAAACTTGGCTGTTCTCCCAAGCCTTGGAGTAGGAAGGGATTGGGTCCCTTGGGATTTTATTTGTATAATGAAGTTGATTCTCCAGTCAGCTGCATTCTTTTTTATACATGCTGTTTTCCTTTAATTGTAAGCTGCCCAGAGTCATTGAGGAGTTGAAATTGAATAAGTTTAAATAAGGGGGAGGGAAGGAAAAATGCTATTTAAAATAAGAGGGGATAGTTAATTCTTTGAAACCTCCAGACAACAGAGGTCAGCACTGGATGCAGATGAGGAGAGTGGTACTATACCATGTTTGGAGAGCACAACAGGCTGGAAAAAGGGACCAACATTGCACAGCACATATATCTATCTTTCTGTCAAGTCCAATCTTGGGACATTTTAGTGTAGTCTCAGAAGACATGGCCATTGTTAAAATGAAGAACAAAAAAATAAAGTCTCCTTCAAGTGGCTCTCAGCTCCTGGTGACTTTCACAGAACCTGTTCTTGGCATGATACAAAAATTATTCATGCTTTCACTCTTCTCAAAACTGCATCTGTTGAGAGCTAAAAGAGCTGGCGCTTCCATTTTAAACAAAGACGAATTTTTAAAATAATAAGACAAAGAAAAAGTTTAATTTATAAAACCTCAAGTCTTATTTATAACATTGTTAGTTAAATAAGATTTCTAAATAGCTACTCACCTGTAGGAAATGAGAATGGCATCCAGTTAACCAGAACAGCAAACCTGGTAAAAAAGTAGGTTTGCTCCTAACAATTTCCAGCCATCTAATATCAGGTAATGCAGGTAATGAGATATTGCAGGTAATACGATATTTCCCCCAAATAAATACCTTAGGTATTCCAATACCAATAGTGCTTAGACTTATATACCACTTCATAGTGGTTTACAGCCCTCTTTAAGGAGTTTACAGTACATATTTCTGAGCCCTCATTTTATTGACTTTTGCTGAGTCAACCTTTTGCCAGTTAGCTGCATTTTACTGCCCCACCCCCAAAGTCCTCAAAATGTAATATACAATCTGATCCCATAACATGGATTACACCTCTAATAGAGCATCTAATCATTTGAAACTGCTTAGAAGGAACAATCCAGTGCCATAGCTCAAACATGGCTTTTTGACACTTCTTTCCTGGAAAAACAATAGTAGAAGAAAGTCTTACTTACTGCAAGTAAGACCTGCTTCTATCTCTCATTTCAAATTCACTTTTCTTTAATTCCCAAGAGATGCATTCTCTACAGACTCCAGGATTCAAAGTGGATACAACAGGAAATACCAAGATAAACAGGATGTCATTTGAGCCAACAAATAGCAGAACCATAATGGACAAACTAATCTCTCATATTGTTGTAAAAAAAACATTTCTGAAAATACTTTCTCACAACATAGAATCAGTGTTAAGAAAAGAGAAGGGGGCTTTGATTGATTCAGATACTTCTTTTTGCTTATTTGGGGCACCCCAGAGCATTTTCTGTACCCTACTTCAAATACCTTTGTTTTTGCTTGGAAATACCTCCCAATGGGTCACTCAACAATGTGTCACACAACTTAAGAATTTAGGGTTTTTAAAATTATAAATCCACAGAACTATAGTAATTCAATGCCTAATCAAATCTTAGCTACTAATCACAAACTCAAATTGACATTTTCAAATGCCCCTGGCCATATATTATTAGTGTATTTACCTGAAAGACTAATCTTCACCCCATAAATGAAGAGCCATCTTTTGATTCATTGAGTAAAACTGACAGCTAGCATTCTTACATCTAATATTCCTTGGAGAAAATTTAGGATTATCTTCCTCTTAAGTATATTCAGCATTTGAAAAGAGAGACAAATCACTCAAGATTCCTGAAAGCAGAACATTGCAACAGATATGCCAGTAGTCCTCGATTTACGACCACAATTGAACCCAAAATTTCTTGTTAAGTGAGACATTTGTTGAGTTTTGCCCCATTTTACAACCTTTCTTGCCACAGTTGTTAAGTGAATCACTGCAGCTGATTAGTTAGTAACCCAGCTATCGAGTGAATCTGGCTTCTCCATTGACTTTGCTTGCCGAAAGATTGCAAAAGGGGATCACATGATCTTGGGACACAGCAACGGTCATAAATATGATCCAGTTGCCAAGCATCTGAATTTTGATCACATGATCATGGGGATGTTGCAAAGGTCATAAATCACTTTTTGCAGTGTCGTCGTAACTTTGAACAGTTACTAAATGAACTGTTGTAAGATGAGGACGACCTGTATTTGGACAGAAGCTATAAAAATGTGAACTCTTTCAAGATTCATTAACATAATTTTGCAGATTAAATTTTATCCACTACTGATTTTGGTGGGAAGGTAACAGCGCTCCGTGATGTCGTGCTGACCTCATGACCGCGAAAATGTCTTTGGACAGCGCTGGCTCAATGGCTCTTGAAACAGAGAGGAGCATGCCCCGTATAATCGGCAATGAGTAGCAGAGTAAAATCCACAGGGACTCCTTTTTTACTGATTAAAAAATTATAATCTGAATGTTTGGACCTATGTATTACATAACCTTCAGATAGAGAAAAAAAAATCCAAGCATGTATCTTACTAAGCATTCTTGTAAAATGGACAACTTTCTATAGAATAACTCACCTTATTTACCTTTTAATAAAGCAGCTATTTTTAATATGGTTCAACATTATATACTTGTTTTACATTAGAGCAATACTTAGCACTCAATTGTAGCAAGGCAGTCGTGGAAATTATAAGACATTCTGGACATAGTGCCAAAAATATGTAAAGAAAGAGCTGCAATCAGAAATATAAATCAAATTTACAGAACAATCTAATACATGTTTATGGAAAGCAAGTTATGGCAAATTCAGGAATGTTTATTCCCAGGTCAGTGTATATCTAATACTGCACCTTTAGTAAGGCCGTAGGGCAAAAAAACCATTTTTGATGCCTGATTAATCTTTAAAATATCTTATGTAAGGTTTTAAATTATTAGATACTATTCTTGCTATCCTTCAAAATTCCTTTGATATTAAATGTTGTTCTGCAATCTTCACTATAATCATATCATGGAGCCAGCTGGCTGACCTTGGGCCAGTCACGCTCTCTCAGCCCTAGGAAGCAGGCAAGGGCAAACCACTTCCAAAATCTTGCCAAGGAAACTGAAGGGACCTGTCGAGGCAGTTGCAAGGAGTCAACACACTGACTCAAAAGACCAATACATCCCATCCCCAAAACAACAAGTATTAAACAGGTCAATTTCAGCAATTTTATTTAAATCCGATAATTTAGTTTTATTCCTGATGGTGGTAGCATTATTCATTTGCCATATTAGGGTAAATGAAAAAGTTTGCAAGCTCTGGGCTTAACATGGCCCGAACAGACTGTTTTCTTGTTTGCTGTCAAGAAAATAATCATATACCAGTAGTCCTTGACTTACAACCATTCGTTTAGCGGCCGTTCAGTTACAATGGCACTGAAAAAAGTGACTTATGACCTACAACTGTTGTAACATCCTCATGGTCATGTGATCAAATTCAAATGCTTAGCAGTTGGTGTGTATTTACGAGAGTTGCATTGTCCCTGGGTCATGTAATCACCATTTGCAGCCTTCCCAGGCAAAGACAATGGGGGAAGCCAAATTCGCTTAATAACTGCATGACTCACTAAACAACTGCACTGATTCTCTGAATAACTGTGACAAAAAGTTCGTAAAATGGAGGAAAATTCACTCAACAGCTGCCTTGTTTCAGCAATGCAAATTTGGGGCTCAATTGTGATCGTTAAGTTAGGACTACCTGCATAAGCCCATGTTCAAAAATAACAGTAAGTTTATAGACCTAAGATGGCAAACCTATGGCACGCATGCCACAGGTGGCATGTGGAACTATATCTGTGGGCACACAAGCGTTGCCCTAGTTCAGCTTCAGCGTGCATGTGCACACCGGCCAGCTGGTTTTTGGGCCTTCCGGACCCACTGGAAGTCGGAAAATGGACTGTTTCCGGCCTGTGGAGGAACTCCAGGGGGGGTGGGGAAGGCCGTTTTCACCCTCCCTAGGCTCCAAGAAAGCCTCTGGAGCCTGGGGAGGGTGAAAAACAGGCCTTGCAGTCCCATTGGAAGTTGGGAAACAGGCTGTTTTCGGCTTCTGAAGGGCCTCTGGGAGGGGGAGGCAGTTTTCGCCCGCCCCGGGCTCCAAGAAAGCCTCTGAAGCCTGGGGAGGGTGAAAAATGGGCCTACCAGTCCCACAGTACCATCGCGTGCCAAAAGCAGGGGGAACACAGGGGGGCTCATGTATGCATGCACAGAGGGGGTGGGGCGCATTGAATTATGGGTGTGGGCACACATGTGTGCCACCCCCACCCCCCACTCCCCTCTGCTTTTGGCATGTAATGCCAAAAAAGTTCGCCATCACTGTTATAGACCGTATTAAAGTGGGGTGGTGAGACATACAGTCTAAAGGAAATTGACTGCCTCAAGCCATCTTAGAAATTAGTGACTTAAAATGAGAAGGAATCACAAAGATGACGATCCACCATTTGAGCACCCCTCTAAAATGCAAGCTGCCTCATCAACACCTCTAATGCCCATTCAGCCCTGACTGAATGGAAGCCTCCTGGAATTAGAAGAGTCTTGGCTCGACTCGAAAGTTAAAAAAAAACAACAGAGAAAAACAAACATTCTGGAAGAAAGTCATGACAAACATTTCCTAAGGACACTGCAGAGGTGGAATTAAAATTTGACTCAAGGGTATCTTTACCTCTGTAAATAGCTCATTAATACGACACTCCTTTATTTAGAACCATAGTGTCCTTAATGGAGTTGTGACATCAACCGACTAATAGCAAATTTTAATTAAAAATATATATACTTCCTCTCTCCGAGCCGGTTTTTAAAACTGAAATGTGTTCCTCAGATTAAGTCATATATCCTGTATATTAAGTCCATTACAGCACGATAAAAATCCAACCATTACCCTATCCGTGATTTTTGGCAGGGCTTAGCATCCAGCATTCTCCAGAAAGGAGAGTGCTGATTAACCCAGAACTTGCTTCCTCCTTTCTAATTTGTCAGTAGATTCGAATGGATACTAGCCTTCTGTTGCTTCTGGAAAATTACTTACAGATTTTTGAACTCCAAAGGAAGAAAACAGTGCAACTATGAAAGAGATTGTCTCCGATAGTAAAAGGCAGTCCTTTTCCAGATTTATTTCAGCAAAGGCCATATAACCATTTCTTAAAGAGACTGCTGCACCTGTAACATTCCTACGTTTAGTAAGGGTGTAGGGTTCACCCATTGCATGAAATTATAGGTAGAATTTTTGTTGTTGTTGTTATTTTGGTTTCATTTTAAGTCTTTACTGTTTTGTTATATTTTATTCCGTTTTTCCCTTGCCCTTTTTTAAGTCTATTTTTTATTACCTGTAGATTGTATATGATGGTTATGCTGTCATACTGGTAGCTGTTTTTGGTCATTGTTTCTGGGTTTTTTTATCTTGCTAATCATTCATTGTTGTTAAATAAAAAAATTGGGATTGGTTTCACATTCTGTACAATATAGACTTATATACCGCTCCATAGTGCTTTGTAGCATTCTCTGAGCAGTTTACAATGTCAACATTTTGCCCACAACAATCTGGCTCCTCATTTTACCAACCTTGGAAGGAAGGCTGAGTCAACTTTGAGCTCCCTCAGGATAGAACTCCAGCCTGTGCCTGAAATGCTACACATTTAACCATTGCATCACCAGAGCTCCTATCTAATACTATCTATGGGGGTTTACAAACCATAGTCTGCAGCTCCACTAAACCAGTTAGCATCTTGTGTGGATAGAATTTTCCAAACCCAACCCTACTATCTGTTTACACATTTTCTTTTTCTGATGTCCTAGAAATAATTCATACTTACCATGGACAAGTAGTATTTTGAAGAACAATTTAACCAAGTCATGTTTCAATCTTGCCTAGCTTTGGAGAAAGTAAACAAAACACAGTTTACAGCTTATCAGAGCAGAAATGTCCATGCCCTCAAGTCAAAGAAAACTTATGCAAATAAATTATTCACCTTTTAAGGTTGTGATTTTCAATATCAATTAAGCCTTTGTCAATTTTCAAATGTCTGGCTGAGATTAGAACATCATGTTTCTGTGCAATAGGTGAAAACTTGGAATCTGCAATAATGGATAATAAAATTCCAAGACTCTCTATAGATCCTAAATAGACAATAGGACAAAAGAGGAAACAGCTACATGAGGCTTAAGGACTGATTGATGCTAAGACACAAGGCCAGCATTTATTTATTTATTGGGAAACCTTACTATTGTCCAGAAACCCTTGCTTTCTTCCTATTAACATGCAAATGGTTTACCAATTCAAATACTTTCCTACTGTGATTATACAGCTATTGCTCAAATCTCAGGAATCAAACTGTTGAAATTTCTCCGTATTATTCCAGTTCAGGGTACAGAAGACCGTATTATTTTACAATCAACTGTTCATGGAAGTCCCTTTCTTTTCTTTCTTGCACAATATGTTCTGTTCTTTTGGACAGCAAAGAGTATAATTAGGGGAGAACACTTTAGAATGCAGGAAGTCATGCTGGACAACTAGTTCAGGAGACTGGATTCAGGAATCTAGAATTTCTATAATTTTATAACTTCCCAAAATACAATTGTGCATGATATCATCTGGACCTTTCAAGTAAGAATTTAAGTTGAGAAGAAGGTGATCACATGAAAGGATGCATTGCTAAACTAACATTCCTGGGCACAAAAATCATCCTAAGGGGAGCCCTGGTGGTGCAGTGGTTAAAGTGCAGTATTGCAGGCTAACTGCCCACAGCCTATAATTCAATTCTGATGGGCCTCAGCTTTCCATCCTTCTGAGGATAGTAAAATGAGGACCCAGATTGTTGGGGGCAATATGCAAATAATGCCTCTACATTATAAACTGTCCCAACAGCACTGTAAACTACTATGTAGCAAGATGTAAGGCTAAATGCTATTGCTATGGCTATGCAGAGAGATTTTATTTTTTTAATTTTATTTATTACATTTCTTTTCTGATGTCCTAGAAATAATTCATACTTACCATGGACAAGTAGTATTTTGAAGAACAATTTAACCAAGTCATGTTTCAATCTTGCCTAGCTTTGGAGAAAGTAAACAAAACACAGTTTACAGCTTATCAGAGCAGAAATGTCCATGCCCTCAAGTCAAAGAAAACTTATGCAAATAAATTATTCACCTTTTAAGGTTGTGATTTTCAATATCAATTAAGCCTTTGTCAATTTTCAAATGTCTGGCTGAGATTAGAACATCATGTTTCTGTGCAATAGGTGAAAACTTGGAATCTGCAATAATGGATAATAAAATTCCAAGACTCTCTATAGATCCTAAATAGACAATAGGACAAAAGAGGAAACAGCTACATGAGGCTTAAGGACTGATTGATGCTAAGACACAAGGCCAGCATTTATTTATTTATTGGGAAACCTTACTATTGTCCAGAAACCCTTGCTTTCTTCCTATTAACATGCAAATGGTTTACCAATTCAAATACTTTCCTACTGTGATTATACAGCTATTGCTCAAATCTCAGGAATCAAACTGTTGAAATTTCTCCGTATTATTCCAGTTCAGGGTACAGAAGACCGTATTATTTTACAATCAACTGTTCATGGAAGTCCCTTTCTTTTCTTTCTTGCACAATATGTTCTGTTCTTTTGGACAGCAAAGAGTATAATTAGGGGAGAACACTTTAGAATGCAGGAAGTCATGCTGGACAACTAGTTCAGGAGACTGGATTCAGGAATCTAGAATTTCTATAATTTTATAACTTCCCAAAATACAATTGTGCATGATATCATCTGGACCTTTCAAGTAAGAATTTAAGTTGAGAAGAAGGTGATCACATGAAAGGATGCATTGCTAAACTAACATTCCTGGGCACAAAAATCATCCTAAGGGGAGCCCTGGTGGTGCAGTGGTTAAAGTGCAGTATTGCAGGCTAACTGCCCACAGCCTATAATTCAATTCTGATGGGCCTCAGCTTTCCATCCTTCTGAGGATAGTAAAATGAGGACCCAGATTGTTGGGGGCAATATGCAAATAATGCCTCTACATTATAAACTGTCCCAACAGCACTGTAAACTACTATGTAGCAAGATGTAAGGCTAAATGCTATTGCTATGGCTATGCAGAGAGATTTTATTTTTTTAATTTTATTTATTACATTTGTTTGCCGCCCATCTCACCACAAGGCAACTCAAGTTGCACAACTTCAGTTTGAAACAATACAGACCAGATCCAGATTTTAGCTTCTATATGGATTCCTTGGAAGAACAGATTTGTCTGTGATCAAACGTATGTATGAATCACTGAGTGCTCATACAGGTCGAAATGTTAAATTATTTTTTCCAAATTAACGCAACACTATGTACAAACTGATACTGAATCATAAGTATTTATGACTTAATACTTTGCACTCTCTCTTAGCACAAAATAAGTAATTCGTTAAAATTAGCAGAGTCTTATGCTTTTCTCTTCAATTCCCTAGAAACTCTTTATCTACTGATTATGTGCCATCACGTTAAGAGTCAATTTTAGTGGCCACATAGATTTTTCCACAATGATTTATTTTCAACCTGTTTTTTCAGTTCTTCTAAGAGAACATCAATGCCACTGTAATTGTCAGCCCTTCAAGGTTATTCACATCTGGGAACAGACTTCCAAGATTAGCGCTACACTTTATGGAGATAGGCTATGGTAACAGAATCCTGCAAGCCTGTGTTTTCCCTTCCTTGCCTCTCGTACTCCAGGGAGTCAGGGAGGAGCCAGTTTGAGTCTCTTCCTAATACTTTCCATGTTTCTGGGCTCAAAACTTGTTTTTCATATATTGTGTTGAAACAAGTTTCCAAATAGTTTCTCCAAGGTCATCTCCATGGCTCCCTATATTAATCAAGTCCATCCACTCTATGGCTGGGTCATCCTGTTCTTTTTCCTTCTACCTTTCCCAGCATTATCAACTTCTCAAGGGAGTTGTGTCTTCATACAATGTGCCCCAAAATACGATAATTTGAACTTGGTCATTTGTGCCTCAAGTGAGAACTCTGGAACGACTTCTTCTGTGTTTTCATTGTTTTGTTTTCTCAGCTATCTGTAGAACTGACAACAGTCTTCTCCAACACCAAAGTTTAAAAGGATTGATGCTCCTTCTATTCTGCTTCTTCAAGTCTTGATTCTGACATCTGCAGAGTACGGCAGAGTATGAATCCGATTTTGTACATATAGACCAGGGCTGTCAAACTTGCGACCTGCGGACCAGGATGCATCAACCAAGCATATATGACTTCATTTTTGTATTTTTTGTTTATTGCATCTGCAATAATGTCTCTTGTTCTTTAGCCTTTTCTAAAACCAGCCTGTGATATTTCCTATCCATGTAAGGCATTAGTCTATGATGGATACACATTATTTTACTAGCATTTTAAATTAAGGTTATTGTGCAATAGTTTGCACACTTTGATAAGTCTTTTTTCTTCCATAAAGACTGACCTCTCCCAATCTGTTGGTTAGTGTATCATTTTTCAGATTTGTAAAGATAGTCTGATTAGAACTTCTAGTAATTCTTTGGTTGTTTGGTAGTTTAGATTTTTTTTTTAAATTCTGCTTTTATTCTTTTTTAGAAATAATTCAGGATGGTGAAAATATTGAATACTCCTTCCTCCTCCTATTTTCCCCACAACAACAATCCTTTGGACTGAGAGTGTGAGTGGCCCAAAGACACCTGGTTGACTCTCATGCCTAAAATAGGACTAAAACTTCAATCTTCTGCTTTCTAGTCTGGTTCCTTAACTACTATGTAAATATTCCCTCAATTCTTGTAGCCTTCCATCTTGAAATGAACAGGGTACTGACTTAAGTCCACCTTTTAAAAACAAATTTGCAGGGCTGGTCACAATCTTTTCTTAAGAACATGCAGAGACAAAGAAAACTTGCTAGAGGAAATGGGGCAGAGAAATTGGGAGGATGGAACAACCAAGTACGTGTGCAAAGCCATAGAGACCATCTTCCTAGAGCAGGGGTCTGCAACCTTAAACACTCAAAGAGCCATTTGGACCCACTTCCCACAGAAAAAAAAACACCGGGAGCCACAAAACCCTTCCCGTGTCTGACTATTTCTTGAGCGGCCACAAAACTAGCATATATAGTTGAATGAAACATTCTGTTTTCTTCTGAAATTTTTATTTCCTTGGATTTATCCATGGTTGGCTTACCAGGGGTTGAAAAGCTCAATAAATTGAGCACCAGCGAGTGTTGCACATTGGCAGTTGTGACACATATTTTGAGTGACAGGGAGCTGCAGCAGAGGGGTGAAAGAGCCACATGGCATAGGACCGGGTTATTTACGGGACCGCCTGCTGCTACCAATTGCCTCCCATCGACCAGTGCGCTCCCATAGGGAGGGTCTCCTCAGGGTGCCGTCGATTAGACAATGTCGACTGGCGACCCCCAGGGGGAGGGCCTTCTCTGTGAGGGCTCCTGCCCTCTGGAACGAGCTGCCTCCAGGGTTACGTCAAATCCCTGACCTCCGGACCTTTCGCCGCGAGCTGAAGACATTTTTGTTTCATCGCGCAGGGCTGGCCTAATAGTTTTAATGGGGGTTTTATTAGAGTTTTTAGTCTCTCTTAGCCAAACTGAATTTAGTTTTTTTAAATGTTTTTAATGTTTGTATTTTTATTTTTACCTGGCTGTAAACCGCCCTGAGTCCTTCGGGAGAAGGGTGGTATATAAATCAAAATAATAAATAAATAAATAAAAACATGAGGCTCCAGATCCGCAGGTTGCTGACTCCTGTCCTAGAGCAACGTCAAATCTAGAACGAATGCTGTGCTGTGTTTCTTCTCCCTCACATGCCCACAAACTGTAATCCCTAAAAGATTATAAATTATGAAAAAGACAAGAACTTCACTCAATCATATCAATATTCCATTGAGACTGCTATTTTATTTGACAACCAGATTTATCCAGAGGAAAAATGACCCTGAATTTAAGATGAACCCTCCCCCCACTAAAAGAAAGGTTCATCTACTTTATTTAATATTCATCTGCTTTCTTTGATATTCACTGAGTAAATCAAAGATTCTCCCCTTATAAAAGTAATTTATTTGAAGACAATTTGAATTATTGAATCTTTCCTTGGAAAAAAAATTGTGGTATTTTTTGCATCTATGGTTTTTGTTTGTTTTATTTTAAACTGGAATTCTCTGGAAATATTTCAAGATGATATAATACTACACACACATACCAAAAAAAAAAAAAATCCAGTAGGCGAATAAAACTTTAAAAACAGCAGAACATCTTAATACTTTGAGATGCTCACGGAAATCCTGGAGGCAACAACATTCAATTTCTCTTGCTTTGTAGCAGTTGATATTCAATAATCTACCATCTCCAAAGGAGATTCCATAAACTAGCAGCTATTTTTAATATATAATTCCCAGAATTCCTGGGGTTTAAAGGAAGAATAAATTCCCAAAGCATGTACCCATCTTTGTTGTGATATATTTCTTAGAATTTATCTCTATCATAATAATTAGAGCTGAGTTAATCTTTCCACCAAACAAACCTGAGGGATTGGATTAATTTGTAATAATCATTGCAATCCATTTATCTTGTCAACATAGTGCACAGAGTCTACAAAGGAATTAGAAGACTTAGAGAAAGAGTAACACGAAAGACTTCAAATTCTCTCTCAGACACACAGGCACATACAAGTAGTCCTCAACTTATGACCAGTCACTTAACAACAACCATTTGAAGTTACAACAGACCTCCCCAGGGCTTCTTACAACCCTTTTTCAAAGTTACAATAGTCACAGACTCTTGCACAAACACGCAATCGCATTTTGGGTGTTTGGCAACCAGCTCACCTTTACAGCTGTTTGCAATGTCCTGTGGTCATATGATTCCAATTTGCAACTTTTTTGCCCTTTCCAACATTAACTTCTGGTTTCCAGAAAAAAACATCCATTGGGGGAAATGGATTTGCTTAACAACTGCAGTGTTCACTTAATGGCCACTGCAAAAAACATGCCAAAAATAATAGGACCCAGTCATGTGCAATATCGTCTCTCTTTTATTCACCTCAATAAAGGATCTAGATTCTACCACACTTCATTTGTAATGAGCTCCCATCTCTCCATTCAAACAAATTATTTGTTTATTGCTGTAAGCTGCCTAGAGTAGCCCAACGGCAAGATAGGCAGCAAATAAATATAACAAACAAAAAAACAAATAAATATATAAAAACACAACTATAGGAACAAACTCATTGACAATTTTTTTTAAAATCAGCCTTTGGCCTAAACAACTTCACAAGCCCTTTTTCTGAGGACAAAAGTGAAGGTGATTTATATACACTACCGTAAAGCCACCAAAATAAAGCATTAAATATTGAAACATACTTGATGTTGGACATTATTGTTTTATAGAGATAGCTCCTTTTCAGATTAGGACCACAGTGCTTGGGGGGTGGGGTTTGTTATAATTTTATTCTACCCTTTTTTTGCGTCAGTTGTCATTTGCCTGGGATATATTATAAATAATACCTTTCAGCATAAACAGGAGCCATACGAGGGGATTTTCAAAGAGATAACAGGGGAAAACAAGGTAGTAAAAAAGAAAGAAACCTAGAGCTCTCCCATATGCTTAGCAGAATACAAATTCATCTAACTCAGTTTTGTCTACAGGGCTTAAAAGCAGAAATTTACAGTTTTAAAAAGGGAATGTTTTCATATGCAAAGTATCTAGGATTGTCTGGATTCTAGCACTTTCTCATGTCACTTATTTGTAAAAACAGATAGTAGCCTGTTCTAAGCATGGCTTGAAAAGCTGCTGCTTAATATTATGTGTTGTATGGTCCTAAGCAGGGGTGAAATGCTACCAGTTCGGACTGGTTCGACTGAACTGGTAGTGATGGCGGCGGGTGGTTCGGAGAAAGGCAACGCAAGGCTCCGCCCACCCACCCGGTCGTCTGACTGGCCCCGCCCCCATCTATTCTCTACTTCCCGAGTCTCAGCTGATCGGGAGGAAATGAGGATTTTACAGTAACCTTCCACGCCCAGCAAGCTACGCCCACAGAACCAGTAGTAAAAAATTTTTGAATCCCACAACTGGAGAGAATGCATGGATTTGGTTCAAAATTTGCTGCAAGGTATCTTATTACAAAATGCAAGACATTATTGCAGCTTCCTCAATCTTATCTATGGAGGTTCTCAGTCATCCAGGTCATGGTTGTCCCAAAGGTGTTTTTTCAAGGGGCGACTGAGAGATCTCAGAGCTGAAGAAGCTTCTTAAATGAGAAGAAAAGAAAAACCAGAAAGTCCAGTTGCCTCTTCAAAAAGCACCTTTGGGACTTCCTCAATCTTGTGTCTTCCACATCTGCTGGACCACAGCTGATTTAATTCCCAATCCTTGGAGTGATGTCCAACGTATTAATGGAACAAAAGGTTGGAGAAGACTTCTTTCTCAGTTTATGACTCCCTGATGACCTATATCTAGAAAGATACTGCAGTCCAGAAGCCGAGGAATTCTAACTGAAGGGTCCTTGGTGCTCTCTGAGCTTGGTTGTTTTACGCGCAAGATGTTCCATGCTAGCGCTGATGATGTCACCTAGTTCAGGTAATGAATAGTTTGCAAGAAAACAACCAAGCTCGGAGACCACCAAGGACCCTTTTTTTCACCCCTGAGCTACAAATATTCACCTACATTAGTAGAGTTTCTACTGCTCAATAATTTGGGAGCCCTTTGCTGGGAAGAATTCAAAGCCTTTGTCTTAGCTGTTTCTCTATGATGAAGCAAGAAAACAAGCAATGAAACCATTCCATGAAACAGAATGGCAAGAATATTGCACCATTTTTTCTTGGGGTATGTGGTTTGGCACAGCTCACATCTGCACTGAATTAAAAGGCTCCTGGAAAAAAATAAAAGACTTGGTCCAAAATCACTCCATGTAAGCTCCCAAGAGGTTGAAATATGCAGAAATCTTTTAAAAGGAGTTCCAGTCCACGTGCCTGGCCATTTGTGCCGGAAACTGTGAATTCCCAGACACTCAGCTGGATTCTGCCCAATTCTAGAATGATCAGTCTGCTACTTCATGGGAACTACAGTTGCATTGTGCAGTCTGATTGCACAAAAAATGGATGTGCTATGCCAAGGTGTATCTAAGAGTTCAGCATATAACTGCCACATGAATTATACAAATCACTCTCTCCTTGCTTGTGTCCATTCTCAACTAGACAAAAGGAATGCTAATTTGATACTGAATTATGGCTTGGGTGAAGCTGTGCAGAGACACTGTCTAGAAGCATTCTGTCTTTCTTCTTGAGTAATGCATAGGGAAAGGATACAATCTCTCTTCTGTTGAGCATCTTTACCCAAAAAAGAGAGGGATGATCAAAAGCTTATTTAGTAAGCTTTATGGAAAGAGATGTCCTTTGGAACACATTTCCTCTCTACAAGGCCAAATAAGCCTCTTTTGCCCTTCGCTTAACTAAAATAATATTATACTTGTGTATCTTTAAAATCTAAGTGCTATCTAGCCGCATGCTATTCTTGTCAAGTTGCCATCAGCTGAAATAGGAAGGAAAAATAATAATTCCTGTTACTAAGTTGGTGGTCCATGGCCTACAAAAATTAAATTGGTACTTAAAAGTGCCACTAAAATCAACTGGCTAGAAGCTAAGTAATTTCACAATTAAAGACTATCCTAGAATGGACTTGTAGAGTATCAAATACTAGACACCTTCTATGCAAAATGGTCAATAAATATTTAAATATGCCAGACCAACAGATCAGATTTATCAACACCTGGGTATCTAAAATATCTTCAACTTTGATCAAGGATGAATTGTTGCTCTCCCATTATAATGCAGACTTAAAGAAATCAAAAGGAACTTGCTTTATCTCTTTCTTTGTTATTAAGAGATTATCTTCATAGGCATTTTTCATAAGTAGTTATATGATTCTGAATAGTGTTTTATGGATAAGACTGATCTCTTAATAACAAAGAAAGAGATAAGGCAAGTTCCTTTTGATCAAGGCCTTCACCATCAATTCTTCGGGTTTGCAAAATACCAATCCAACACTCATTTATTGCCTGGATTCTCAGGCAACTATAAAAGGACTATTAAAATCAGGGCAAAACAATAATCAGTCATCTTACGCTTCACTGAGTTGACCAGAGCCAGTAGAAACAACATAATCAAAAGCAAGCATCCTGGCACAAGTGACAGTTTCCCATTTCTTCTGACACAAAATTCCAAAATAACCTAGTGTGGCAAGGCACATCACCTCTAGCCCACATGCTACAATGCTGTAACTTGCATCCTACAATACAACTGAACTATGTAAAAGTTTGGGGGACAATGGAGTGAAGAGCTCCAAGAGACTGGAGTTGGAAGAGCAAAGGAGAATTCCTTGTGCGGTATCCAAAGGAAAAATGGAGATTCCCCAAACTTATTGCTTGAATCCATGAATGGCTCTTTGAAGAAACATGAAAATTATGGTTTCCCACCCTGTTCAGGACAGAGTAGGAAAATACTGCCTTGTTATTTAAGCATACCCTTCAAATTATGCTTAAATCAAGCATCCTGTAATAGAACAATCCAATAGTATTAGTAGCCACATCTCCAGCTTGTCATTTTCTGTATCTTCACTGTGTACTCAAGGGGTGCAGCAACCTATCTCTAAAATCCCAATTCCCACCCTTGCTTAGGTTCTGGAGATGTACTAGTATTCTGCAAGTCCCAGACCCAGTATGGGTAAGTCCTCAACGTATGACCACAATTGAGCCCAAAATTTATGTTGCTAAGTGAAACATTTGTTAGGTGAGTTTTGCCACATTTAGTAACTTTTCTGGCCACATTTGTTAAGTGAATCACTTGAGCCAAAAGGGCCTCTTGTGGCTCAACAGACTAATGCAGTCTGTTATTAATACAGCTGCCTGCAATTACTGCAGGTTCTAGTCCCACCAGGCCCAAGGTTGACTCAGCCTTCCATCCTTTATAAGGTAGGTAAAATGAGGATCCAGATTGTTGGCGGCAATAAGTTGACTTTGTATATAAATATACAAATAGGATGAAGACTATTGCTAACATAGTGTAAGCCTCCCTGAGTCTTCGGAGAAGGGCGGGATATAAATGTGAATAAAAAAAAACTGCAGTTGTTAAATTAGTAACATGATTGTTAAGTGAATCTGGCTTCCCCATTGACTTTGGTTGTCAGAAGGTGGCCAAAGGGGATCACATGACTCCTGGACACTGCAGCCGTCATAAATATGAACCAGTTGTCAAGCATCCAAATATAAATCACATGACCATGGGGATGGATGCAATGGTCATAAGTGTGAAAAATAATGATAAATTACTTTTTTCAGCTCTTTTGTAACTTCCAATGGCCACTAAATGAACTCTTGTTAAGTGGAGGACTACCTGTGTGCATAAACAGTGCCACATTAGGAAACCCTGTTTTATTTGAACCAGGTTGTTGCAGCTCTTTGGAGCATAACAGGTTAAAAATTAATAGCAAGTGTAAGGCAGCTTGTTATCTTCTTTCTGAATTCCAATCTTCTTCCTCCATTTTTCATTGCAGTTCAATGAAAAATTTCTCCATTTTTCATTGTGGCTCATTACATATTTATTGTGGTTGTTATTATCAATTGTGATTACAGCATTTTTATTTAAATATGAAGGAAAATCTATTCTTTTTTCTCTACTACCCCCCCCCCATCTTCTTTGAAACTTTTTTTTGGATGTGGGGAATGATCTCTCACATACATCTGATTACAGACAGGCAAGTTCCCCAACTGTTGGTATCCTCAACTATATTCTGATACAATGATTAGCATCTTGATCATTCCATTAAACCTCAAGAAAGACTATTCCTGGAAGCAAATAGATTCCAGGCCTTGCCAATGAAAATATACATATATACCTTCATACCATTCTTCTGATTAAAGATTCCCATATCTCAAGGCACACATTGCCTATATACTATGGATCCCAGTCTATTATAGTAACATTCCTTAGCAAAGGTTTAGCATGGATCAACCTTCAGTTACAATGATCAAAAAAGAATTCCCTCCCAATAAGATCTTTCATTCATGCAACTGGGTTATATTAATTTTTCCTAATATTTTCTCCTACCATCCTGTCTCCAATTGAAACCTTTCACAACAGCTTGATATTGTAAATGTCTTCATGAACAAATAGTGTTCACATGAGTTCACAGATTCCACATTCAGGAAATCACATGTAGACATGTTTTCATATTCTTCAATGAACAATTTACTTTATTTCCCCTGAACTTTAAAATGCAATGGGGTAATAGTCTGGCTCCTTAACTGTACTACAGTATTAGCAAGTCAAAGTTATTCAGAGAGAAAAAATTGTCTTGCTTTGGGTAAATACAGTAAGATTAACAGTCCATGCAACAATCTGACTACTTTCTGATGTCATTCAGATTCAGATGTTATGCTGTTTTCCTCAATGATTATGTCAAGGCCAATCATGAAGAAATCCACTCTATGGATATTTCAGGCCTTCCTTATATTGTCAGATTTCATTCTTATTAAACCTGTTTATCTTATAAGAGAAATGAGGACCTCTGGTTTTAGCCCTAAGACAGGCTATTAGGCCAGCCCACCAGGCCTAAAATGAGGGCCTGTCTCAAAGGCTATTTCCTCCTACTGTGTGTCTGGCAATTCACCACCACCAGATCTCATCTCAATATGCAGAGATCGGGCTGGTGTCAGAGTTACACAAGATAAGGTAAATTCTTCAAGTCAGATATAGGAATGTCCTCCACGTTTTGAGACAACTCTCAGAATTCAAAGCCAGCAGGATCCGCACTGTTAGTTTCTTCATGGGACTTAGGAAAGGGTCATCTGTTAGTAGAGCTAGCACTGGGCCAAAATGCAGATGATCTTAGTACAAATCTCCACATACCCATAATACCATTTAGTGATCAGAAACTAGTTATTCTCCCTATCATGTACTTCAAAGGTTTGTCGAAGGCTGTTGGAGGAAGGATACGACAGAACTTAAATACATTCTGAGATTCTACTGCAAATCATCATAAAAATTGAGACAGAGAAAAAGCAGTTGTTTGTCCTACCCAGTGTAAACCACGGGTCTCCAACCTTGGCAACTTTAAGACTTGTGGACTTCAACTCCCAGAATTCCTCAGCCAGCAAAGCTTTAAAGAGTTTAACTTTAAAGAGTTAAAGTCCACAAGTCTTAAAGTTGCCAAGGTTGGAGACCCCTGATCTAAACTATATATGTACAGCAAATAAATGACATATCTCCTCCTGGACTATATTGTTGCAAATGCCTGTGAATTTCTTGTGGAAGACACTGGGGGAGGTGGGGGTAGAAATCACACACCAAAAATTAAGATGCACTAAAATCCTTCTCTTTAATTTTTTTTCTATAGTTTACTATCCGGTAATATCACGCATATAATTCCCCTATTTATGTTTTGAGGTGGTACGGTCTATGAAGAAATCATTGCTGGTTGAGTAAACCAGACCAAGGATGTCCTCACACATACACAATCCTTTGTATTACAAAGTAGTTTCGGTGCCTCAGTGAAACACCAGGCTACTAGTGCACTACTGCTAATATCAGGACCTCCATGTGTTCTAATGACTTCTAATACAGTCATTAAATGTGAAACTTCCAGTTCAGTAACTCAGCACAGTATGATGTCCTCAAATCAAAAACCAGTCTTGCTTTCTTTCAGAAGAGGTACTAGAGATAGGGCCAAAGAAACTTGCAAGTGCTTACATGTAGCATTCAGTAATTTTTCTTGGCTCATGCATATAATAATATACACATACACAAACACACCCCTATCCTAACATGTTATATAAAATTTTAGGGCAACAGCAGCTTTGGTCTGGAATTAGTATAATACATCAATTTTACTGGAGTGTTCAAAAGGCTTCTTTCCTACTGGTTCAATGCTTTTTCCTTCATTACCCAGAACTGTTTTTATCGGAATGTCCTTTCTACCCAATGTAAGTAAAACAATTCGAGTCAATTTAAAAGTTCCTGTTGCAATTGGATAATAAGGTTTGTGAAAAACCACTTTTACCCAATTTTGGGTAATTTAAATAGATTTGGGAAATACAGTATTAGTTCCTTGTTAAACTCCCATTTCAAGTTTGTAGTAATGGAGCTCAAAAACCATAAACCAAAGACTTAACAGGAATAGTTTAACAACTAAATCAATTTGCAAATAAAGAATTTTTTAAAATTTAAATACAAAATAAAAACTCACAGCAGGGTAATGACCACTGGAAAAGCCTGCTACATGCATTTTTAAGGTACTCTTGACTTATGTTACGCAAAGTATTAATCCAGATCCAGGTGGACCATGTAGCAGACTGGGGAAGTTGCTTAGTAAGTAGAAGAATAGAAGATGAGAAACAAAGAGCAGCAGCAAGTTTTGGGTACCATATTATCTACCCTCTTCATTTTTACAAGTCCATCAACCACGCATTTAATTTGAAAGATAATAACATTAAGGCAGGAGACACAATATGTCAGTGGTAGAAAAGATGTTTAGACATGCAATTCAAGTCCCTGATGAAAGATTTTTTATATTAGAACTGAGAAAGTTCTCAGACTCAGAATTGCATGTCTAAACATCTTTTCTATTTTCAAGGGGAGCCAATACTAGATCAGGTGAGCCACTGATCTGGACACATGGGACATCAGTAAAACATGGCTTTTCAAACTTGGTGCAAAGGCAAGCTAGTTAGATTCTGCAATAAAAGTCTTTCTGCTTTTCACAAACCAGAAGAGTTTTTCTTAGACAGACCAGTCCAAAACAAATAGGGGCCAGAGAAACAACAAGAAATATTCACAGGGAGCTATGGCAATTCTATTATAGGATGGAGTCCCCCTCTCTGAAAGCCCCATAAAGTTTTCCCATAAGTCTGAATGCCACACCTTGCAAAGAAACCAATCCTTTAAAATTGCCTCAATTGCACTGTCTTTGTTCTTGGTCTTTTTGCCTAATCCCTATGCATCAGCTATTTATTCAAAGCTGAAGGGGAAAAAATATCACTCAATACATTGCATATTTCATGAAGTCAGGATGGGGTGGGGAAAATGAAAAGAATATTTCCAGGACTAAGTTCTTGCTTCAGTGATCCCTGTCTGAATATTAAGCCCTAAAGAATGAATGCCATCCAAGGAGATTTGGCAAAATGCAGAGTAGCCTAGCAGCTCGCTGGCATTAAAACCTTCCAGAGAGAAGTTGGAAAGGGAAAAATGACCTCTTCAATTCAGAAAAGGCAGAGAAGCAGGAGAATTAAAAAAAACAAAAAACAGTTGAGTTTTAGATTTCATGCTGTAATAACAGGTCACACACTTTTGGCTTGATTGCAAGATATCCTGAACTATACCATCAGTTACCACCTGTTTTACCCACCCTTCTGCCTAGCCAGTTGTAAACAACTCTTACCTATCTTCAAAATTCCTCTTCTGTAAAGAAGCTTCAAAATATTACATGTAAAGAGGATACACCGCACCCTGCATATAGCACATAAAAATCTTTTGGAAGGCAGGAAGCCATGTTTTAAATGCAGGAAATTAGACCTTTCCAGAGTGGATCTCTCCATATTCAAAATCTGAATTTTCAGTGAGTCTGAAAAATCACTACTTTGATCTATGGCCACCCCTCAGAGATATTAATGTTTCACACCATTTTACCTTTGGTGACCAAAAAAACAAAAAGCATACGCAATGCAAAGGGATGAGAGATGTACTCCTTCTCTACAACCATTTTGCAGTAGATATGATACTTTGCAAGAACTATTTCAGTAGCAGACATAGTTACTTTCCTGATCCTTCAGGCTAAGATTTTCCATGTCTCAGTTAGAGGAAATAGAAACTTCCTTAAACCCTTATTCTTGCCTCTCCCCACTAAATAACGCCATCACTACATTCCAGCTCTCCATCTCCTTCAAAAAGTATCATTGTTGCCAATGTATGACCTAACAGTTACCTTATTATCTCTTGATATATGCCATGGCATAAGCAAGAGGCACAATGCAGCCCCTCCTTCAATTTGGGGGAAGAGGACACAGATTATTGGTTTTGCAGATGGGACATCTCAACCCAGGTTCCAGTATAATCCAGGCCTTTGGGGTCACCAGCTTCATGGGCATCTCTTATAGTGCACAACTAGATCTTTAGGACAATCAACAAAACATTGATCTTTGACTCTCCTTTTCATTATTCTATCCCCAAATGTATTTTGTGGGGAAGCTTTAATCTCCATTTTACAGCTTCCTTGCCAGTGAAGAGGTGTGATCTACTTGAGGTACCAGCTTCAGGCCTACGCAATGCCAGCAAAACAGGCTCCAAATCTCAATCAGAGTCTGGCTGAAAACAGAAGCAGCAATATCCTAAGTAAATATTTATTTATGAGGAACAAGGAGCCAGAAAGATAGTTGAACTTGGGTATCTTCTTGGCACAGATAAGAATGTACAACGAATCTAGAAAGTACAAGTTTTATATTTTAAAAAAATAACTGGAGGGATGTTGAATACGTGTTAAGGCTGTAATTTTCTACACTACTACCTGGCAGAATCCCCCCCCCCTTGAACTCAATGGGACTTGCTTCGGAATAAACATTCACTGGAATGCACTATTTCGCTCTCATTGTGTTCTAAAGCTACATATTGGCAGCAGGAGAAGAAATTCCATGGATCTCTCCATTCAACATTTGAGAACAGATTTCATTTTAGAAAAGATTACTCTCATTAAGTAGATTCTCATTTTATAGCCTGGTCTTTTTGCCACGGGTCCCCTTCCCTCAAAACAACCTAACTCCTACCTATCTTCATACCTATTCACACAACCATTTGTTCCTCGAAAGAAATCTGCATAAGCCTCAATGGTTTGGCAGGAGCAGGAAACAAAAATGCAGGCAAATGAATGTAAAATATGCAACACCTTCTTTCATACATTGGAGGTGGTTTGTATTTGGGGAAATGTTTTTTTTTTAATGCAACCTTCTCTCCAAAGTGGAAAACATGTGAATTCCTGGACAGTCCCCTTCCTCATCCCAGATTTTTAAGGCAAAACTGTTGTATTAAAAGGGGGGGTCAAGGGAGGCGTACTTTTTAAAAAGACAAACGCAACAAGTAAAACTAACCAGAATATGGTAAAATGCATGGTATAGAAGGAGGGGGAAAGGATTCAACTCACCTTCAAGGGTAAAAACAGGGGCGATCCCTATTAGCATGTGCAAAATTCCTAGTAAAAGCAGCCACAGCCCCACTTCTACTCTGTGGGGCAGCATGTTTGTGCAAAAATATTTTTTTAAAAAAATAAAATAAAACCAGGTTGCCAGCTAGTCCACGGAAGACGCACGGTTGCAGCTGCTGTTTCTTCTTCGTAGCTGTTCACCGTCTACACCTCTTCTTCTTCACTCTCTCCTTCCGAGGGTCTTCAATTCTTTCACCATCCACCGAAGCAGAACCGGGAGAAGGGGGGGGCGACGGCCAGGAAAAAGCCCCTCTCTCTCCTCCTCTCTCCCTCCCAGCCCAGGAGATGAGAAAACCCAGCAGCGGCAAAGGCTGGGGAGGGGAGAGGAGGGGGTTCAGCCCTTCTTAAGCGAGAAAGAAAGATTGCATGCAGGGGGAAAAAATTGGGGGGGGGGTGGATTTTGAACGATCAGCAGCAGTCCGCTTCTTCTGCACTAGCTTAAAAACAAGCCAAGGTAATCGCAGCGAGCATCAAAGGTTCCAAGAACGATGCATAGGGAAGAAAGAAGCCGGGGGAGTGGGGGGGACGACAACACGCCGACAGAAGGGAAAGAAGAAAATTTAAAAGGGGGGGGGGTACTTCTGGATTCCGAGAGAGGCGAAGACGAGCAGCTCCTCTTCCTTCCCAGCCTCTCCGAGTGATGGAGAGGGGAGGATGCACGGGGTTGATGCCGTTTCTGCACCCCCCCGGGAACGCTCTCTGCACGACGCGCTCCTACGCCTCCCGCCACCACAGCCGGACGAAGGAAAAGCAACCCCCGCCTGCCGCACCAGTAGCCTCAGCCGCCTGATGGAGCTCGCGCCGCCTTCTGCCTGCCTGACGTCATAGGCTCCCAGGGAAAGGCAGGGGAGGGCGCTGCAAACGGGGGCTACGCGGCAGTGGGCTTAAGGCGCATGCGCTTTCTGGAGATGCCCTGGTGCCGAATCGTGGGGTAGAGATTGTGGGTTGAGGAAAGCGGGCAGGTTGTACTTTTTTCCAAAACCCTCCGAAAGGAGGATTTATCCCCGTAGCGGCGGGGGGGGGCGCGCGAAAATGGGATGCATGTGGGTGCAGTGTATGGCCAGCGTAAAAAGAGCTCTGTGTACCTCAAAATCACACACACACACCCCGAGATAAATAAATAAATAAGCTGCCTATTTCGGAGGGAAATGTCAAAGGGCGACGCGCGCCTTCTTCGTTTTTCGAAATGCTGTAGCGTGGAGGTGGTGGTTGTTTTTTTTCTCACAGCTTCCCCTCACTCCCGTTTCCCGCCGCCTAACCCAAACCCCACGAAACGCTGAGCGGCGTCCTAATGACAAGGACTGCCCCCTTCCTCTGGCACAAAGGGAAGGCACGCCAGGGAAGCTGCTGGGCGGTGTGTGAGGGTGGTTGGGGGGGCCGTTCAATTGCCACAAACCTTGTGGAGGGAACCGCGCACACCCCCCCCAACAAGTCTCATTCCGAAAACGCGCACACGCACACCTGCCTGCCAGCCAGCCTGCCTGCATTGGGAGTGAGGGGGGGGGACCTGCCGTGCTCAACGTGGCACACCTCTCTCCCCATTAGATAATGGGATGTGCGCAGGCATGCAAGGCAGTCAGGTCCTTGTTGCAAGGGAAGGCACCTATAGGTGCAGCACGAACGCGCGTGGGGTTGTTGTTGTTTTTTTTTGGGTCAGAGCGACGGATGCAGCCAACGCGGTTGAAGGGGTTGCCCTCATAAAGATGTCAGAAAGGCAAAGCAGCCCCCACAGCGCAAGGGGAAAGCGGCCGAGTGGGGATGCCCGATTGCCAGCCCCCTCAGCAAACAATAGAAACCATGCCCGGTAAACGCGGCCGTGACAACTCTTCGCCTGCTGATGCTTTTGATAAGAGCGATTCCCTTTCCCAGCCTTTTTCCAACCTGGCGCCCGCAAAACCTCCCGGAATCCCCAGCCAACGTGGACAAAGGCACCAGACGACAAAAAGACAACCCTGCTTCCTAACTGATGCCCACATTGAAATCAATCGAAAGATGGCAGCCTGCTTTTCCTTAGAGGGGGAGCGCATTTCGGGCACCTCTAAGGGATCGTTTTAATGATTTTTGATAACATAAAAATCTTAAATGTTCCACATCGTGTAACTAGGGGAAGTTTTCGAGGCATCATCTCTGGTAGATTTGATTAAATCGTGGTTTATTCACAGGAAGGCAGAAGTCTGAACCGGTTCTTTTCATTCCCAAATCTAAGAGTAATTAACACATGCAATGCTGCTTTTCTTTTTAAAATGGTCTTATTGTTTCCCTGCTTTTAATCTTATCAAGTGCCCCAATCCTGTGGAGTTGAGTAACCACTAAATCACACAAATGAAATAAAGCCCAAAGTTACTTAAAAGTTACTTAACATTACCAAAATCACTTAAGCATAACAAAAACAACTTATTTAAAGTTTTAATAATAGCTGTCTTATGTCACTGATTTAATCTTTCAAATTGCCCACATTGTGTGGAAATACTTGAAGTTTCTGAAATTCAAATCAAATTTTCCTTCAGCCTTATCTAAAACCTCAAGAACACCCCAGGAGGTCTTGCACATACAGGTCTTCCTGTGAGCCAAGGCCCTCATCAGACAATATTCTTCTCCATCAGCTAAGAGGCACTTCCTTATTCTTTGTATTCCTTGATATTTTAATGCTGAGTTCAACATAGTAAAAATGCTATATAGATAAATACAGTTTGGTTCTGGAATCTTGCAATTACTATGAAATAGAATTGTTTTACTTTTCATTTCATTAACTTATATTGGCTTGTTGGAAGAAATATCCATCTGGGTTCAGTTCCAAGTGGGGACAAAGACACTGGAAACATGGAGGCTGCTTGGAAAGATGGTTTAATGGTGGTCAGGATCACATGGCTTGAGTTCCTGAACAGAAAAGGGCTGAGATCCTGTGTGCTCCCTGGTTTTATGCTTTTTCTGAGCTTTGAACTTTCTGGGGCACAGGAAGAGTACCCTGATTGGTTGTCAAATTCCCAGGGGGTGGGGGTTTTAGCTAGCCTTGCTGGCTGATGTAACCTTCCCAGGTGCCATGTGGTGAAATGGGTAGAGGCTAATCCTATCATGTCCTGAGGGCCATGTCTTAATCCCATCACCCTGGAGCTGAAGGTCTTCTGTGTTGTAGATAAGATGTCTTTTGTCTTTCTGGGGCTATTAACAAAGGTGGGGGCCGCTTTCCAAGAGCATGCTTCTCCTTTTCTCATCCAGGAAGGTATAATATTCTGCTTTTTTAAATATTTCCTAGAATATTTCATTCTTCTAGGAGGGGGGTGGGTGCTAAATTCCTACAGGCTTTAAAAGTTTCCTGCAGCATAGCCTGATCTTGGGATGGATGGATGGATGGATGGATAGATAGATAGATAGATAGATAGATAGATAGATAGATAGATAGACAGACAGACAGACAGACAGACAGACAGACAGACAGACAGACAGACAGACAGACAGACAGACAGACAGACAGACAGACTTCTTATTTCCCGTTAATGCAATTCAAGGTTTTGGTTACCATCTTTAAAGCGCTCCATGGCTTAGGACCGGGATACCTTCGAGACCGCCTTCTGCCGCCGATTGCCTCCCAACGACCTGTGCGCTCCCACAGAGTGGGCCTCCTCAGGGTGCCGTCGACCAAACAATGCAGGTTGGCGACCCCCAGGGGGAGGGCCTTCTCTGTGGCGGCACCAGCCCTGTGGAACGAGCTTTCTCCGGGATTACGACAACTCCCCGACCTCCGGACCTTCAGACGGGAACTGAAGACTTTATTATTCCAGCGTGCGGGACTAGCCTAAGAATAAAATGTTTTAGTTAAATTTTAATTAACCTCTCACAATACTTGACAACACAGTATCAACAGTAGAAACCTTCAAATTTCTGGGTTCTATCATATCGCAAGATCTCAAATGGACAGCTAACATCAAAAACATCATTAAAAAAGGACAACAAAGAATGTTCTTTCTGCGCCAACTCAGTAAGCTCAAACTGCCCAAGGAGCTGCTGATCCAATTCTACAGAGGAATTATTGAGTCTGTCATTTGCACCTCTATAACTGTCTGGTTCGGTTCTGCAACCCAACAAGAAAAACACAGACTTCAGAGGATAATTAGAACTGCAGAAAAAATAATTGCTACCAACTTGCCTTCCATTGAGGACCTGTATACTGCACGAATCAAGAAGAAGGCCGTGAAAATATTTGCAGATCCCTCGCATCCTGGACATAAACTGTTTCAACTCCTACCCTCAAAACGACGCTATAGAGCACTGCACACCAGAACAACTAGACACAAGAACAGTTTTTTCCCGAAGGCCATCACTCTGCTAAACAAATAATTCCCTCAACACTGTCAGACTATTTACTGAATCTGCACTACTATTAATCGTTTCATAGTTCCCATCACCAATCTCTTTCCACTTATGACTGTATGACTATAACTTGTTGCTGGCAATCCTTATGATTTATATTGATATATTGATCATCAATTGTGTTGTAAATGTTGTACCTTGATGAACGTATCTTTTCTTTTATGTACACTGAGAGCATATGCACCAAGACAAATTCCTTGTGTGTCCAATCACACTTGGCCAATAAAATTCTATTCTTTTCTATTCTAATGGGGGTTTTACTGGTTTTTATTGTTTTAGTGATCAGGCCAGGATAATATTTAGTTTTAACTGGGTTTTAATGCTTATTTATTATATTGCTTTTAATATGCCTGTGAACTGCCCTGAGTCCTACGGAAGATGGTGCGGTATATAAGTTTGATAAATAAATAAATAAATAAATAAATAAATTACCACGCCCAAAATTTATCATGTATTTTCCCATTAGGATGTTGTTTTCAATCTTGGTTCTCAAATGTTATTGGACTGCAATCTTCTTAGACTGCTGACTGAATGAGCATAGTAGATGTAATCTACAAAGTACCCTATAGAATAGAATAGAATAGAATAGAATAGAAT
Source organism: Ahaetulla prasina (assembly GCF_028640845.1). Taxonomy (NCBI): domain Eukaryota; kingdom Metazoa; phylum Chordata; class Lepidosauria; order Squamata; family Colubridae; genus Ahaetulla; species Ahaetulla prasina. The sequence continues at coordinate 167,593,055 of NC_080540.1, forward strand.
AGAATAGAATAGAATAGAATAGAATAGAATAGAATAGAATAGAATTTTTTTATTGGCCAAGTGTGATTGGACACACAAGGAATTTGTCTTGGTGCATATGCTCTCAGTGTACATAAAAGAAAAGATACGTTCATCAAGGTACAACATTTACAACACAATTGATGGTCAATATATCAATATAAATCATAAGGATTGCCAGCAACAAAGTTACAGTCATACAGTCATAAGTGGAAAGAGATTGGTGATGGGAACGATGAGAAGATTAATAGTAGTGCAGATTTAGTAAATAGTTTGACAGTGTTGATGGAAATATTTGTTTAGCAGAGTGATGGCCTTTGGGAAAAAACTGTTCTTGTGTCTAGTTGTTCTGGTGTGCAGTGCTCTATAGCGTCGTTTTGAGGGTAGGAGTTGAAACAGTTTATGTCCTGGATGTGAGGGATCTGCAAATATTTTCACGGCCCTCTTCTTGACTCGTGCAGTATACAGGTCCTCAATGGAAGGCAGGTTGGTAGCAATTATTTTTTCTGCAGTTCTAATTATCCTCTGAAGTCTGTGTCTTTCTTGTTGCGTTGCAGAACCGAACCAGACAGTTATAGAGGTGCAAATGACAGACTCCATAATTCCTCTGTAGAACTGAATTAGCAGCTCCTTGGGCAGTTTGAGCTTACTGAGTTGACTATCATTAAGTGTTGTAAATGTTGTACCTTGATGATGGTATCTTTTCTTTTATGTACACTGACAGCATATGCACCAAGACAAATTCCTTGTGAGTCCAATCACCACTTGGCCAATAAATTCTATTCTTTTCTATTCTAATGGGGGTTTTACTGGTTTTTATTGTTTTAGTGATCAGGCCAGGATAATATTTAGTTTTAACTGGGTTTTAATGCTTATTTATTATATTGCTTTTAATATGCCTGTGAACTGCCCTGAGTCCTACGGAAGATGGTGCGGTATATAAGTTTGATAAATAAATAAATAAATAAATAAATAAATTACCACGCCCAAAATTTATCATGTATTTTCCCATTAGGATGTTGTTTTCAATCTTGGTTCTCAAATGTTATTGGACTGCAATCTTCTTAGACTGCTGACTGAATGAGCATAGTAGATGTAATCTACAAAGTACCCTATAGAATAGAATAGAATAGAATAGAATAGAATAGAATAGAATAGAATAGAATAGAATAGAATAGAATAGAATTTTTTATTGGCCAAGTGTGATTGGACACACAAGGAATTTGTCTTGGTGCATATGCTCTCAGTGTACATAAAAGAAAAGATACGTTCATCAAGGTACAACATTTACAACACAATTGATGGTCAATATATCAATATAAATCATAAGGATTGCCAGCAACAAAGTTACAGTCATACAGTCATAAGTGGAAAGAGATTGGTGATGGGAACGATGAGAAGATTAATAGTAGTGCAGATTTAGTAAATAGTTTGACAGTGTTGATGGAAATATTTGTTTAGCAGAGTGATGGCCTTTGGGAAAAAACTGTTCTTGTGTCTAGTTGTTCTGGTGTGCAGTGCTCTATAGCGTCGTTTTGAGGGTAGGAGTTGAAACAGTTTATGTCCTGGATGTGAGGGATCTGCAAATATTTTCACGGCCCTCTTCTTGACTCGTGCAGTATACAGGTCCTCAATGGAAGGCAGGTTGGTAGCAATTATTTTTTCTGCAGTTCTAATTATCCTCTGAAGTCTGTGTCTTTCTTGTTGGGTTGCAGAACCGAACCAGACAGTTATAGAGGTGCAAATGACAGACTCCATAATTCCTCTGTAGAACTGAATTAGCAGCTCCTTGGGCAGTTTGAGCTTACTGAGTTGACTATCATTAAGTGTTGTAAATGTTGTACCTTGATGATGGTATCTTTTCTTTTATGTACACTGACAGCATATGCACCAAGACAAATTCCTTGTGAGTCCAATCACACTTGGCCAATAAAAAATTCTATTCTATTCTAATTCAGAGAAGTTGAAAACCCATAGATCTACAAAGAGTCAGAGAATAAAGACCAAGTACTTCTCAAAATAAGTATCAGATGCATTAGAGATCATGCATTAAGGTTTAACACTTCAGCATGTTTAAATCTAACAAATAAACATTTATCAATGAGACTGGGCATGCTGAAATTTTATGTCAAGCTCCAACATAAATATCAAGGAGATTTGTAGCCACTTAAGATGTACATCTTGTCATAAGCCAGATATTGCTATTCTTTTGAATGTAGTTGGCACATTTGGAATTTTGATACTATGTCATACTCAAATTTGCAAAATACTTATCAATAGTGGACATGATCAGTCATAAAACTTACTTACCAGAAAGAAACTAGGAAGTTGTTCCCCAGCCCCTCTCCTTTCAAGTTCTAATTTTGTGTGATATGTATTTATGCACTAAAAATGATGTAGGAGAGACTTATGTCAACCTACGTAGCATTAATAAGTCTGTTGTACCACATGGATTCAAAATATTTCCTAAAAACCTGGTAGCCACTAAAAGTTACACATAATGGGACCTTTCAGAAATTATAATGGAACTGATCCACATTGGCAAGATGTTGGTCAACCTAATTGGGCCAATTCAGTATTTTCTACAAACATAAAAACTAATAAATGGTTTGTTACAATGATTTCTCAGTTCAAAGAAAGTCACTTAAGCAGTCCAAATGTATATGCAGATCCAGTACAGCACTCTAAGTCAAGGGCAGATAAGGGTCCCTTTTTTCTATATTTACATATATATGAGTATAGAATAATTATTTTTTCTATTTTTCTGAGATTGTCTAGTTTCAATGTAATTTACTTGTCCAGCTAAAGGAAACCTAGTTGGCTATATTGTTATATAGGGAAGGAAGTTATACTCATTGAAACCAAGAATATAAGTCAAAAAGAGAGAACTATGAGGTGTTTTTTTTCCAGGAGTATAATATGCGATGTCATGGGGGTAATATATTTATTTTTTATCAGGAAAATGATAGGGAATAAGCCAATGTGATGATAGCTTGTTTTGGAAATTGCTTGAAGAAAGACAATTTGGAAAGATAATGCCTTTTTTAGAAATATCTGAAAGCTATATTGTCAGTCCTTTAGAGGAAAAAAAGGAATTTTTTAAAAGTTGTATTTTCTATTTTTTTTTTTTAAATCCTCTTCAACTTTGATTTAGAAAGTGCTGCAAATCTGCTTTCCATAGAAAACTCTTTACCTTTCTGTTGCTTGCTCTGTCTTTTTTGGTTTTGTCTTCTGTATAGCTGTATCAGAAATCACACTTTCTCTAAATTTTCTCTTTAAAAACGCTATTTTTTCATTCAGGCAACTTTGATGTATGGAATGCTTTGAACTTCCTTTTTAATATTGTGCTTGTTTCAGCTATCATTGCTACCACCATTTTCATTCCCACCTTAAATGTATCATAAACTAGTCCCAGAAATACTAGCAAGTTATGTTCAGCTTACGGCTGAACTTCTTACATTTCTTTCCATTGCTGGAATTTTCTCTTTCTTTCTTTAAAAGAAAGCCAGGAGAAACCACAATGACTCCTCCAGTGATGTGTGCTTCAGTAATCATATCCATGCTGGTATGCAGAGAATGGAGATCAGATAAATTCAACAGTCTATGCACCTGAAGAAACTTTATTTCTTCACAAAACATCTTATATTTCCAGGGTCATAACCAAAGGTTGTGTTCCATGTTTTTGTGACCGCTTCTCTGTCAAAAACCTGAAAGAAACCATCATCTAATCAATGTTGATTTTAAAAAGCTTGCCACAATATACAGATCCCCAGAGAGTGAGGAAGGAAAAATAACAGGAAAATGTGACATAAGTTTGCACGCATGCAATAAGGAAATAAGCCATAGAAACAACACTTTTGCATAATATTGCAGCATGCAATTATTGAAAATTTTTATTTTTAATATTTATCCTAAAAATAATGGACCCATTACAGCTTTGCACAAGGCTCAGCAAATGCCTAGCAATGTTGATCCATAATGGTGCTTTTGATGAATTTCAAAAGCACTGTATGAAAAGTCACTTAGAATTACTATACTTATTGTTTCCATATCTGTAGAATATTGACCCTTATTCATAATATCAATCTTTTTTTGTATGCTGCCTCAAGAAGGACAGAACATGATATACTAAAATACTAATTCTCTGGTGGTTACATTAGTGAATCATGAGAAGCAGGAAGTTAATATATTTAGTAATCTTAAGTTCAAATGGTTATATGAATCAGCCCTTTTACAACTTCATTTACAACATCTGTAAAAAACATGGATGGCTAAAGTGTTATATCTGTATATGCAGATTACATTGCTTTAGAAGTGCATTAATTTATCCTATGCACCTAGCAATCCTAAATTAGAAAGTGGCAAATAAATTAGCAAATTAGAGGACAAGTTAATTCAACATACATAAATGATGCATCCGTAAATCAAAACTGGGATAGCTAGAGTATGCAGATGACATAATATAGTGAGATTAACAACAACAACAACAAAAAGTAGCATTATTTAACCCAGTTCTCATAGCTTATTTTTCTTACAAGTGTTTCCCATATTAACTCTGGCATCAGCAACTTCTGGTTCCTGTGACCTGCCTATTGATCTCAAGTTTACAGCAAAATTCTCAACATTTCATGAAAATTGTCCCATATTCATTTATTCCTTATTATCCCATAGGGGTCACGTGGCTCAGTAACTAAGACGCTGAGCTTGTTGATCAGACAGGTCAGCAGTTTGGCGGTTTGAATTCTAGCGCCGCATAATGGAGTGAGCTCCCGTTACTTGTCCCAGCTTCTGCCAACCTAGCAGTTCGAAAGCATGTAAAAAATGCAAGTAGAAAAATAGGAACCACCTTTGGTGGGAAGATAACAGAGTTCTGTGCGCCTTCAGCATTTAGTCATGCTGGCCACATGACCAGGGAATTGTCATCAGACAGTGCTGGCTCTTCAGCTTAGAAATGGAGATGAGCACCACCCCTTAGAGTCAGGAACGACTAGCACACATGAGGAGAACTTTTACCTTTACCTTATCCCATACACAAAATTTCTAGACAACTCTTGCAAGTATTTGAAAAGATCTACCCATGGGCAAAGGTTGCAATGCCACTCTAGTTCTTAAGGTAAATGGGGAAAGGGGATATTATTTTGCTCTTTGCCCATGATAGCAAAATATCTTGGGATAGTTCTGGTGCTGTTCCCTGGATGTCCTAAGCTTAGATAATAAATAAAACGAATACCCTTGCAGTTATGGAGACAATGTCACTGCAGCATAAAAAGGAAATTCTGGACCAGGGAATGGGCCCCCAAAAATAGACAGATTGCAAGTAACAGGCAGGCTGATTAACTCTGAGATGCAAACAGCATCAAAGGGTGATTATTTATCTGGGGATAACATGCCAGATGTTTGAAATGAAAGCCAAATGTTCATTCTAGGTATGCACTAGCACATCAATGGAGGAGAGGGAGAGGCACATGCTCAGGAATACCAATGGGGAGTGCAAATAGCTAATGACTTGGAAAGCTCTTGCTGTCTGAAAACATAGCAAGCTGACTAGCTTTTTCCCTTGCAGAGAGGAGTGGGATAATGCCAGGCAAGCTTCTCAGGATGAGAGTGAATCTGACTGAAACACAATAGATTGTTTATCTTTAAAGCCTATCTACAAACAATAGGTGCCCCTACATTATAGAATACTATATTATACACATATATATATTATATTATATATATATATATAATGTATATATACATTATAGAATACTATAGAATGATAAAGGCATCTTTTAGAAAGAACAGTTTTTATGCCTTTTCCCTGCTAATCTGCTGGGCTGGTTTTATGCCTATTGATGCTAGAACCATGACATGGGAAGGAGGAGTATTTTTTTCTTGTCCAATTCTTACACACTGCCTGGACATGTCCCTGCAATTTTCTTGAGCAAGATTTTCCTTCCTAGGCTGAGGAAAAGTGACCGGACCAGGATCTCCCAACTGACTTTGTCTTAGGTGAGACTAGAACTCACGGCCTCTCCATTTCTAGCCTGGTGCCTTAACCACTACACCAAACTGGCTCTCCAGTTAATACAATAACTTGTATTAATTTTGATAGAAGACATTCATATTAATGTTTCATAAGAGGTATTAATTTAAAGGGGCCTCCTTCAGGCAATATTCCAAGAGGAATCTAATGTTGCTTGTCCTTTGCAATCAAATTCCTTCTTCCAGACTCCCACTTTTCAACATCTTCAGCTTTTGCCCTGCAAAGTTGGAGCAGGGGGGAGGGGGAGTAGGGTGTTTCAAGATGTTAATTACCTCCTCCTTCTTCCATAAGCAGAAGTTATTTCCGCTAGTGCAAACATATTATTAGAATCTGTTGTACTTCTGGTTGGCGGGAAGGATGCCTTCCAGTCAGCATTGGCTCCTGGTGACTGCCTGGACAAGTCTCTGCAGTTTGCTTGGCAAGATTTCAAAAGTGACTTGCCCTTACATTCTTCCTAGGGCTGAAAGTGACTAGCCTAAGGTCACCCAGCTTCCTTTGTGCCTAAAATGGGATTAGAATTCACAGTCTCCAGATTTTAGCCTGGTGCCTTCACCATGTCACCAAATTCCCTCTCAATTCTGGCTCTAATCCATGTAAATAAATCTTGCCCACATAAGGCCTATCTCAGATATGGTTTTGAGTTTACATCAGGGGTGAAATCCAGCAGGTTCTGACAGGTTCTGGAGAACCGGTAGCGGAAATTTTGAGCAGTTTGGAGAACCAGTAGCGGAAATTTTGAGTAATTGAGAGAACCGATAAATACCATCTCTGGCTGGCCCCAGAGTGGGGTGGGAATGGAGATTTTTCAGTATCCTTCCCCTGCTATGCCCACCAAGCCACACCCACAGAACTGATAGTAAAAAAATTTGGATTTCACCACTGGTTTACATCATCGTATGATAGCTGATAAAACTTTAAACCATTAAGTTTTAATTTTGTTTGATGGAAAGATGCTGAAAGGAATAATCTCAAACACTATAGTCTTGTTCCATGGCTAATAATTTTCTCAGTATTTCAAAAATGGCGAATCTCAGAAAAAGACCTTTTAACCAAGAAGCGTGGGCATTTCGATACCAGTACATTTCTATTCCCTAATCTCAATCATGCATTTTGATGAGTGATTACCTTTATGACCGCTGAGAACACAAGTCAGTTCTCTCTAAACTGACCAACAATAGAATATATCCCAGCGTTAAAAACCTTTCCTCACCCCCAACTCAGACAAAATGGAAATCAGATATTTTAATTTACCTTTTCCTCTACCCCATCCCCACTCCTGATGCTTGTTTGCCTGACTGAAGAAAAGAAAAGGAAAAAGAAAAAAAATGGATGGGTGCTGTGAGGGGGAACTGCTATGTTGTCAATCCTCCATTCCTTTTTTGCCTTGAAAAGATCATTTGTCAGAATGAACCAGAAGCCATGAAGTCAGGCGATGAAGAATTCCCATTTGTGGGAAAATATCCCATCTACCAACTCTGCAAACCTTCACTGTTTCAACTGAGACGACCGCATTTAGCAAAATTACATAAATGCTGCAGCTGAGTGATAAATTAGCTGCCAGATACATACAGACGGTTACCTGAATAAGCACAGATTCAGAGCCAGTCCTGGAGCAGTGAGTACAAAGGGCCTGTGAAGTGCTCTGAGGTGAATCATGCTATCCACAGTTGAAATTAAATTTACGTCATGTGGTTACCACTGGGATGACTGTACTTTTTTCAGTTTAGCAGAAAAATTCCCACATGGGAAAGATCTCTGAGGCTGAATGTTAATGATGGGTGTGTGCCGAAGAAAAATGAGCACGCCATACCTACCTAGATATACAGAAACCAGTCATTTGGAGGAAACTCATGCACCCTATAGGAATGTCTATGTCCTTTGTGGCAGCAAGTGTGGCAGCCAACTGAAGTATGCAAAAAAGCTGCAGAATTAAATCAAGCAGAAGTTAATTAAAATTGCTGATTGTGATCTTCACAGCACACCCTACTACTGCTATTACTGCTACTACTACTCCCGACAGAAACAACATATCCAAACCGATACATGATTTCTGTTAAAGGCTAAGATAGGAATTTAAACTTACTGCGAACTGCAGAAACTTACTGGATGTTATGATGATTGACTGTCAGTAGGGGAAGAGGAACTCTGAAGTTTTACTGTAACCGACTGGGACGCTATGAATGCATAGTAATTCCAGATGGTTGAAGAATAATACAGAACAAATTTCAGAAGGCCAGAGAGCTGCTCCCATAAGGACAAAAAGGGAGAAGCTGGAACACTTTTAAAAAGTACAAACCGCATTCTATCCATATGGAGATCAAAGACCAAAAACGTCAAAGGGTAAGGATGTGCCTGGACTGAATTCAAAGAATCAGTTGCCTAGATTAGTAAAGTGACCAACTTTTTTATAATGAGGAAGAGGACACAAATAAATTGATGAAAAAAAAATATAATAAATAAAAAAAACATTTTATTCATTGCAACAATAATACAGAATGCACTATAATGTGATAAATGCATAATAAAAACATTTGTAACATTTTATATTGTAATTATGCTTACATGCCTATTAATTATTATTGAAATGAGTACTCTTGGTGGTCAAGTATTTTGTAATAGCTGCTCTGCCCCTGACTGCAATACAAAATTCTCTACTGCAAATATTGCAGAAAACAATGTTATCCTTCTTTGATATGAGGAATGGAAATTCAGTATTCAATTTATCATTGAAATGGCATTTCCTCTTTTTTGATTTTTCCATCCCTAAATTAAATTAAAAATTAAAAATAAACTATAGAGCTACATGAACGATTCAAACACATTCAATATGAATAAATAAAATTTATTAAAACTGAAACAATAACATAAGCGAATAAAACTTGTAAATAAAATTATACATATTTGGAAATTATTAAATAGATAATGAATTAATAAAACGTGAATTATTGTGCTCACCTGTGTATGATTGAATATATACTGAGAAAGAAGTGAATCTAATGCATGCATGTGTGCCGTGTTGTGTTTCGGTAAAAAGTAAACAAAGCCACTTGTGCGCGGCACACTCATGCGCGCGGCACACTCTCTCAAAACAATTCTCCTGAGCAGAGCACATGCGTCTTAATAATCGCGTCTTGCCGCACTGTACCAAGCCTTGACGAATCATCATGTCAAATACAAATACGTCACATCACACACGACGGATCAAATTGGCATCAATCGAATACGGAGATTTCCAGATTAGTCTTCAAATATCGAAAAGGAGGACATGTAGGAGGACACTTTTCGAGAGAAGACAGAACTTACAAAAAAAGGACTGTCCTCCCTAAAGGAGGAGGATTGGTCACTTTAAGATTAGATGCGTGGACCAGAAGTTCTTGCCTTACTGGTTCACCTTGCTAAGCTAAAAACATGCAGCCACTGTGAGGAGGATATTATGAATCAATTTCACAAAATTGTTCTAAACATTTCAATGGAACAAAATGCAATGTTAATGAGCGCTCTAAAAACTATAACTATTTTACTATTTATAGGTGCTTTAAAGGGCTAGTGCTGCCTGCAAAACACTCTCAGTGATTTCTGCCTTATGCAACTTGACACCAGTTCTGTCTGTAAACACTTGAGTTTATTCCATTGCCCGAAGCAATCTATCAGCAACACTAGCACCAAAGTCATAAAAGACCTAAGCAGAGTAGAAAAGCCAGTGTAAACCATGTGGCATGAAAAATGCCACTTCCTCCATCACTAACTGAGTTACTCCAAAGAAAGCTCACAAAGCCAAGTAGAGCTTCACAACTGATCCAATGAGATCTATCTTGATCAAATGAGGAGGAGAAAAGCAAATATGGGCATAGTATATAGACAACTGCACACAGATAGAACAAGATAACTGTAGAATGAGGAATTAGGCTTACTGTTCTCATGAATTCAAGGTCTTGTTATTCAATTTTGTTTTTCATCCTTTTATACTAGAATGGAACCCTCATGAATTACAAGGACCATTGTAATGCAATGAGTTTGGGAATGAAAATGGATATTTCCAGAATTTTGCAGAATAAAAACAAACATTTGGGGAATCTCAAATAAGCTCTTAACATCCTTTTAGCTTTGTTAGAAGTCAGTTTGGTATAGTGGCTAGAAACTGGGAGACCTTGAGTTCTAGTCCTGCCTTAGTCACAAAGCCCACTGGGTGACCTTGGACCAGTCACTCTCTGTCAGCCCTAGGGAGAAGACAATGACAAACCTCTTCTAAAATACCCTTGCCAAGAAAATTGCAGGGACTTGTCCAAGCAATCTCTAAGAATCAGACATGACTGAACAGAAGGAAGAAAAAACTTCTTTAGAGAAGATAAAAGACAATACAATCTTCCCAGCTTAACCAATTCATTGATAAAGGAGAACTAGAAACATATATCAGGTTTTTAGGATTATTTAACTTAACACCTTGGTCATTGCAACAAACCAGCCTATTCCAAATTTATGAGAATGTTGCTTTCTTGACTGGGATGGCCACTGTAACCTCCAATTTAAAACTGACTCTTCCACTGTTTTTATTCTATTTAACATCATTCAAATATATTCACAAAAGGTAGAAAAAGAATCTTACAGTCTGAACTGCAGATATGAAAACACCCACATGCACTCAGAGGTCACAAGACTAAATATAAAGAAAAACATAAAAAAGTATAGCTTTATTATCTCAGGAAAAGAATCTATAACAAAATAGTATAATTGCCATCATTAAGAATACTCTGAATATAGTATGTCGTAACTCTTGATCTTCTAAATCAGCACTTTTTTAATTTTTACCTTTGACTTTGTAATCTGAGTTAAAGGGTACTGTGGAAGATATTTGTTCATTTTTAAAAATAATAATGGGCCTTCCAAATTGAAGTCATTTGTTTACCTTCCTAAATAGGAAATAATGAATTCTATTAAATGTATGAAGACAAACCTTTAAATGGTGATGATATAACATTGACAGTGATTCTCAAACAGTCTACAGGGGATACTTGATAGAGTTGTTTATCCTATGCAATCTGGTTTCATACAAGGGCAACAAGCCTCAGGCAGTATTAGATTACTGACTGATATCTTAGATATACATTCAGAAAAATCAGCAGTAGAGGTTTTGTTGAAAATGGAAGCATCTTTGATATGCTGCAGTTCAAATCTGTGGAACAATTTGGTCAAATATGGATTTCTTCTTCTTTTTCTTTTTTATTGGATCAAAATGTGGTATTCTCATCCCTTCAACCAGAGTGATCAGAAATGACATTTTCACCAATTTATCAATATATGTTCTGAATTTCTCTTTATTTCCTCTCTTATTTAATTTGGCACTGAAAAAATTGACCTAGTTTCAGTGAATCAAAGAGGAGCATGGGAATAGATGTGGCTGGAGTTAAACAAACACTGCTATTATATGACATGATTTATTATGTTGGATTGACAATTAGGAATCCTCTATTGCAAGTTTATAAAACTGACATAGTACAGAAGCTTGGTACAAGTTTTTGATTAATTGGAGTAAATCTCATATACTCCCTATTGGTTTTAAAATGTCTATAGAAATGCTTAATTGTACCCTATGACTATCATTAAGTGTTGTAAATGTTGTACCTTGATCAAGGTATCTTTTCTTTTATGTACACTGAGCGCATATGCACCAAGACAAATTCCGTGTGTATCCAATCACACTTGGCCAATTAAAAAAAATTATATTCTATTCTATAGAAATCTGTAAAAATTGGTGTTTACTTTCCTTCCAATATCTTAAAATAATTGTTCCACCTGTGTTTCTTTATATGTGTAAACATTTCAAATATTAGATTAATAGTTATATAAAAGATGGTTAAAAATCCCCATGAGTTAATGAGAAAAGAGGCATGTTGCAAGAATGAATATTACTTCAAGACAGATATATGTATTTAGTGTGATTTCTACATCAGAACTTTTAAATTATTTTAAGTAGATTGATAAGTTATTCATAATGTTTTTATGGGAAGAAAAACCCCAAATTCCTTTTTATTTGCCTAAGAATGGGGACACTAACTTTTCTAAGTTTCAGGTTTATCGCTGGTGGAGGCGTCTGCAATAGGAGGAGGGAAAAATGGCAGGTGCAACTGAAGTTAGAAGTTGCCATTTTTTTCTTTTGTGCACACATAACTGGTATCAAAAACATATTTTAACTTGTTTATCTTCCAGAATTTATACTACCAAGCTAAATTTTAGGGTCAGGGTTAGAATTGCATTAATTCTTTTGACAAATGGCAGGTACTAAATTTCTCTTTCAGTCAAAATTCTGTTGTAACTCCAGCATTAAAGATTTCAATTTAGGGTCTGAAAAAGAGGGACATAATCCTAATGTTCATTTTTATTTACATGTTAATCTTCCATTTTGAGTTAATCCCAGTTTGAAATTGCCCCATCAATTATTCAAAACTCAGATGTGAATTGAGATAAGATCAGATAATCATTAATTTTAAAAAATGGAACTCATCTGAGTTACTTTAAAAGAATGGAATTACAGCCGGTTAAAC